>NC_090444.1:150269431-150572015 GCF_031143425.1 Pleurodeles waltl | reverse complement strand
TAATAATAATAATAATAATAATAATACCTGCCTTTAGCTCGACCTTCCCTGAACCCTTAGAACCCTTAACTCCCTTTACAGTACGCCACCCATAAACCTTAAAAACTCCTTACCTCTCTTTACCTCTACCCTCTCTTACTCTTACCCATCCCTCAAGCTTTAAATCCCACTTTTTTTAAATGACATAATTATGTGCAGTCAAGTGCTTAAGCACCTCACACAGCGGTGGTAAGAGCTACACAAATGTCACAATGCAATACAACACAGTCAAAAGATCAGGCCAAATGCGATGGACGTAGTTAGGCCCGTTGAACCAAAGTACCTTAAATTTGGGTTGGGGAGCATTGCATGGATCCACATCGACGATATGCCATGCAGCTGAGGTGATGTGTCGGATCCCGAGATGCAGAGAGGCTGCAGTGCGAGATACAGTTGTGTCGACGTCGAGGATCCTGTCGACAGGGCTTGCAATGTGAAGTGTTGGGTACGTGTTGCGCAGTCAAGACTATGCGTTGGTTATGATGAGCGGTGAAACTGCAATGCAGAATTTCAATGTCATCGTTGAGGCGGGCGTCAACAGAAAATGCGATGAGCTTGCACCGAGAAAAGAGCTGTGCAGTGGCGGTTCCAATGAGTCAAACCCAAAATGTGGGATGCACCAGTGATGCGAGTCTGTTGTGATGGGTCCTGTTGGACTTTTTGCCTTACGCAGGGTCATCCCCAGTCTTTTTGCCTCCTTCCTCCTGGTTTTTCTGACCTCTCGCTGTTGGCTCTAGGACTCTGAGCACTTTATCACTGCTGACCAGTGCTAAAGTGCAGGTGCTCTCCCATCTAAAGTTGGTATGATTGACTTATACCTAATTGGCATATTTAATTTACCTATAAGTCCCTTGTACAGTGGTATCTCTATACCCAGGGCCTGTAAATTTAATACTACCAGTGGGCCTGCAGCGCTGCTTGCGCCACCCACTGAAGTAGACTTTCAAACCTGTCTCAGGCCTGCTAGCGCAGGGCCTGTGTGCACAGTTTTCTGCCACAGGGACCTGGCATCTAAATTTACTTGCCAGGCCCAGAACTCCCCTTTTACTACATGTAAGTCACCCCTAAGGTACGCCGTAGCTAGCCCTATGGGCAGGGTGCCATGTATGTAGAAAGGCAGGACATGTGCCATATTGCATGGCCTGTCCTAGTAGTGACAAACAGCCTAACTTGGTGTCTCACTGCTGTGAGTGCTGCCTTCTCATAGGATTGCATTAGACATGCCCTGCCTTATGTGTAAGGGGTATTGTCCGATTTATGAGGGGTAGCGTAGGCGTGTTTGGTATGGTTGTGATGGTGATAATAAATGCTGCCTACTGGTGTGGGTGTATTTTTTATTACTATCACAGAAATGCCACTTCTAGAAAGTGCGCATTTATCTGTGCTTATGACTCTGGTGTTTTGCAGCTTGACTCCAGTCCACGTCTGGGCAGAGTGGCAGTTGGGGCTTTGTGCATAGTTTTCAGACAGCCTGTACACAGGGAGGGTGGAGGCGTCACAGAGGTGCATCTGCATACTGAATAGTTTTCCTGGGCTGAGAGAAGGGAGAGGCGGGGCACACCTGCATTTGTAAAGACTGTGCCCTAGTCTCACACAATAGGGTCGTTAACCCCCCACTGATGTTTGGAGCCTGTGCTGAAAGGAGAGAGGGGGCACTCACAGAACCAGTTGTAACTGGCTGGAACCTCCTCTCCCTACCATTGTAAAACACTGTAAGAACTGACTATAAGTACAGGTGAATTTTCCCCACAATTTGGAGACTCTTGGAATCATCTTGGAACTGGACACCAAAGGCTGAAAGGACTCACCAGGAACCGCCATGGACTGCTGCTGCTGTGCTGACCTGTGACCTGCCTGGTCACTGTGAAGGACTTGCCACTTGCTGCCTTTCCCTTGTGCTGACCTGTAGCTGGGCCCTCCACCTGAGGACATTGTCTTAAGATTCTGCTCCCCAGGGGCAGGGTGCTGTGGCCCTTGACCCCTGCATCCATTTCTTCACGAGGGGTGCTTCTCCGTGGTTGCGGCTGCCATAGCGCTGATTGCAGCGCGCTTATGGAGCCTTCGGAGCTCGTAGGCTCCTTGCTGCATTGTGCCCCTTTAAATAAGATCACCACAGTGGCCCGGGAAGCTGGAAGAACACTCGCGCACGACATCGGGTGCAGGCAAGTGTCTGCTCGGGCCCCAGGAGGGGTCCGATCTTCTTGTGGCTTCACGGCAGGACTAGGGGAAGGCGCAGGGAGTGCCCCCTGGCCTCTGCGTTAGGAGCAGGACGCTCCTTTTCTGCTGTTAGGTAAAACTGGCATTATTGTGGGCCCCCCCTTGGTGGAATGGCCAGTGGAGGCCCGGGGGGGCCCCCCAGAGATCGCGGGTCCCGGGAGGGGCCTGTCATTAAACCGGAGGGGGTGCGTGGTGCCCCCCTGCTACCCTAAGTTGTTTTTTTTGGCTTTGGCCCCCCTCGTGAGGGCCGGTTGAGGCCCTGGGGGGCCCCCAGTAATCACGGTCCCCAGAGGGACCTGTCTATAAAAGAGAGGAGGTGCATGTCGCCCTCCTCTGACCCCAGAGTATAAGGGAGGCCCCCGTTTCACGCATAGGAGCGCCAGGGGCCCCATTGTTCGCCTTCTAGGCACTGGAGGTGCCTTCATCCAACCAGGTACTGTTTAAAGGACCAATATTGTTGCAATCCAAAGTTCTTTCTTCAGACTTTTGTTTGATTCATATATTACCTACCTTCGTTTGATGTTTTTACATACGTGTATGCAAATGTTCCTTTTATGGACATGCTTGCTAATATGTTTGTCTAACTTGCCATATGTTTTCTAATGTTCCTACTATGGGCATTTTATGATATTCTTATGACAAGTGCTGTGATGTAATAACGTGTTTTCCTGACTACTGCTTATGATGCAGAATACTGAGTAACCTGTGTGTTATGTGTGACTACTGCTAGGTTGCAGAGTAACTAATGTGTAACGTTCTGACAACTGCTAAGGTAGCAGGATAGTACTGATATGTGATGTTTGGTCTGATAATTGCCTGGTGTACAATACAGTATATTTTTATATAATCTGGTGTTGTGATATTGCGTCACATGTGTTGTGTGTGTTGTGCAAACGCTTTACACATTGCCTCCAGGTGAAGCCTGACTGCTCGTGCCAAGCTACCAAGGGGGTGAGCAGGGGTTATCTTGGACGTGTAACTCCCTTGCCCTGACTAGAGTGGGTAAGTTCTGCCTGGCTGAGGTGCATACCCTAGCCAACCAGAAACCCCATTTCTAACAGGTCCAATCCACGCAACAACGGTGATACATTTGTATGCTTGAGGATGTGCCACTCAGCTGAGGATATGCGTTGCTCAGCATAGGAAGCATCGGTTCCTCAGAGAAAGCACCTTAGGCCCACTTCCAAGGGCCTGGGCCTGGGGGGCATCACTTGACAGTTGAAACATACAGATGGCAGAGTCCAGGTGCAGAGCCATGGTGGTTGGAAGTATTTTGTGTTCCTGAGACTTCAGATCAGGAGGCCAGCCAACTAGCTATTGGAGTCACTTTGGGTTCTGGGATCAAGTGATGTGGGTCCATTCCTTCTCACCCAGGCAGGGGCAGCTGACAGCAGGTCAGCACAGCAAAGTAGAAGTCCAGCAGAGTGCAGTCCAGCAGAGTGGCAGTCCTGCAGCATCACAGAAGTCCTTCTGCCTGGCAGAGTAGCCACAGGTCCAGAAGTGTACGGAAGTGGTGATGTCTGAGGGCCAGTGCCTCTGATGTGGGGTATACTTCATAGACAGGCCGTTGAAGTGCACAGAGGCCCTGCCCTGGCTCCATACTCACTAAAGGGAGGTATGCTTCCCTTTGGGTGCCTATTAAGCCTACCTATTCAACCATAAGTGGGACTAGGTCCATCTGCCCCCTTCCATCCTGACAAGATGTCCCATCAAGTCACATATAAGTTTCCATTGTGTTTGGCTGTTAAGGGGGAATACACAAAGCACAGCTGGAACCACCCCAAACATGTGATCAGAGACAGGCAGCAGACATCTAATGTCTAAAGTAAGAACATGCCAACCTTCTTAAAGTGGCATTTTCATAATTGCAATTTAAAATCCAACTTTCCCATAAGTTTGGAATTTGTATTGTGATTCCAGAGACACCAAACTTAAAAAGTCTATCTGCAATTGGGAATTACACTTTAAAAAATTATTAAAATAATCCCAATATGATCCTGTGGGTGTGATAGGCCTAGCAGTAGTGAAAAATGACTTTGGGAGCTTTTCACTACTGGGACATGCAAAACTTAAAGGTACATGTCCTGCCTTTTAAAAGGCCTACCTTAGGGTGCTTTATATGTATAAAAAGGAAAGGTTTGGGTCTGCAAAAGGGTTGTTTTGCCAGGTCGACATGGCAATGTAAGCTGTGCATACTTGCCCTGCAATGGCAGGGCTGAGACATGGATAAGGGGCTACTTACGTGGGTAGCACAATAGGTGCTGCAGGCCCAATAGTTGCATTCAATTTATAGGCCCTGGTTACACATAGTACCACTTTACTAGGGACTTATAAGTAAATTAAATTAGCCAATTGGGGACAAGCTAATATTACCATGATGAGAGGAGTGAGCACAAGCACTGGTTATCAGTGGTAAAGTGCACGGAGTACTAATACTGGAAAACACAACGTCAGAGAAGTGGAGCAGGAAGGCAAAAAGTGGGGGGGAAGACTACCCTAAGGCTGTCAGGTCTAACAAGTACAAACGTAACTTTAGAGCACACTACTTATGTTTTTAGAGCCAATGCACAAAAGAGAATGCACAGTTAAATTATTCTTTATAACAAATAACTGTTTACAAGGCAGTAGTGCAGACTGATATCAGTAGTTAAGGGGAAATGTGACAGAAGCATAGCTATCAATCCTCAGTGGAGATTGAAAACATAAGGGAGAGAAAGCAAAATATTTCGATTCCTAATTAGGTTGATGGAATTCCCACAACGTAAATTAAGATGTGAAAATGCATATTTATGGGAATTTTGTCCCTGTAGAAGCACACACTATTGCAAGCTTCAACAGCCAATTTTGAGGTAATTACAAAATTAATTAGCTTTGGGAATATTTGAGTTTAAGTGTAAAAATGTATTCTTAACACACGTTCAACAATACTATTGTATCACATACAAGAGGATTGAGTCCTGTGCATATAATTGGGATAGTAATTGAATCTTCAAGTTTAATTAGTGGACTGAATATATCGGCACTTATTTGTAAATTAAGTTTTGTATATTATGACCACAAAAGAGACTTTGAATATGTATTGCGATTTTGAAACCACATTAAATATTGCCTGAAGTGGGCGCAGGCTCTTGGAGGGTTCGATTTTCTGCCCATGGATTTTGACACATGTCTTCTCTCCAAAGCACCTAATTAAAATGTATCTATTCCTGTTTTCAATGAAACAGCACTTCATGAAACGACTAGCAGTTTGTAATAAAAATTAATTTCCAGGCTTCTGATTGCACGGTGAGCCTTAAAGGATGTAAGGAACTGGAGAGTACAGAAATTCTGGGAGCAGTAAACAATCTGAGAATCAGGGGAATAGGAGAGATTAACCGTCGGGAAATCCTTGTGGAATAGAAAATGTATTTGAGGATTTGCAGAAGGAGAGGTTACTTTCTTCCTTGAGGAGAATGCATTTAAGAGGAAGGATACGAAAAAAGGACACAAATGAGGTTTGAGAGAGTTAGAGGGCTGCCTTTTAAGCTGACATTAGCAGGAAGGGCCACCGTACTAGTACAAGCAGCAAAATAAAATGAGACATCATAATTGACAGGTGGGTACAGAAACATGGTACATTCACCTCAAGTGACAAACATCCAGTCCCGGGTCTTGGCTCCCTCTCTTGTGCACTCTGTCCTGGTTGGGGGGATTTTAACAGCAAGGCAGTCCCTGCTCTGAATGGGTCACACCTGCTCTTGCGGGACTCCCCAGTCACCAGACTGGCCCGGAAATCTGCAGGTTGGCAGCACCAGTGGGTTCTGGTAGACATGTGGCAGTGCACTCACACGTTAACTAGAGACGCCTTATGTTCGGGCCTACACAAGCTACATGTCCATCTCAACACATTCCTCTGCTGTCCTGGGATGCACCTGGCACTACGCCATGTTGAATATTTGACTAGAACGTTCTAAGAGCATAATACAGTCCTGCTATATCTGAACTGGGAGTTGGCGAGCCCCATATACCTGCGTGGCAATGGAGGGTAGATGCATTGGAAGACGTGGTATTTCAGAACACGAATGGGGAGGATATCAGACCGTACTTTGAGAATCATAGGGCCACAGTGTCAACCCCACAGCTTGAAGGAGATGCCTTTAAAATGGTGATCTGGCTCGATGTTTCACATGGCAGTAGGGATGCAGCCTACACTGTTGCAGGAGGTGGAAGCCCAGGAGGAGGTGTTGATGGAGAAGAAAGAAGATCAGGCACCCTGATTTGCAGCAAGCATTGCTAGAGGACAAAAAGCTGCTGGGCAGGCCAGATGGAGAAGCTAAGATGCTTAGACTATAGGGAGTACATGGTACAGGTCCATGGCGAATGAGACAAGTCCAGATCTGTTTTGGCTTGGTTGGACAATACTGGAGGTTCCTTTACCACGTGCTAAAGAAGATGGGGTTGTGGGGTGGTTTTGTAACCTGGACCAGACTTCTGTATGTCGGCTCCACAGCCTAGGTTAAAACAGGTACTGTGATAGCGGAGGAGTGTGTAGTGGGTTGAGGTACCCGGCTGTGCTGCCTGTCATCTCCACTGCTCTGTGCCCTTGCAGTTGAGCCCCTGGCCTGCAGCTCGAGACCTGGAATCGATTATAGGGGTTTAGATGTCCGAGGCTCGTTGCACTACATTGCCTTGTACCCTGATGAAATACTATTGTTTTTGCAGGATGCATCCATAGTAGTGGTGGGGGCAATTTGTTTGCTAGATTGCTTTGGAGCACTATCAGGCTTTGGGGTGAATTGGCAGAAGTCAACTCTGTTCCTTCTGGGTGTATGATTGTGTCCGACCCTGACTCTGTGGGCATTGGTATTGGTGACCACCTGCTTGTGATACCTGGAGGTTAATATATGTTATGTTGCCCTCGACCTCCTTGACGGTAATGTGGGAGCAGCTGTCCAGGCCATACCGTCTAGCGTGGTCTTCTGGAAGGCACTGCAGATATCAGTAGAAGGGGCTGTTTCACTATCACCAAGATGGTGACAATTCCCTGGCTTCTTTTTTTCTTCACAGTTTTGCGGCTAATGATGCCTTATAGCTTCTTTAGGGAGCACATGTCGCTCATGATAGCTTTTATTTGGGGGTCAGGCCCCTGCAGAGTGGTGCTAGCTAAATTACAGCACCCAGTCACAGAAAGGAGGCTACCGGCCACGGACTTTGAGGCCTATTACCTGACAGCGCAGATGCAGTGGTTCACACAATGTGTGGTTAGTAGGCCGGAACTGGGAAGAGAGATGGGCCCTTTTGTTTCCAAGCTTCACCAATTGTTTCAGCTGCTCCTGGTTCCCCGTCAGCTGTCCCGGGGGAAGGTCTGCTGAACTCGGGAATATGAAGCAGCGCTGGCTGAGATGTCTACAAAAAACATATAAGCAACTCCCATACTCTCCGGACATCCTGTTGCAGAGGCTGGAAGTGTTACTCAATGGAGGCACTGGCATGGGCTGACTGAGTGGATGGCTGCTGGTATTTTCCTGGTGGGTGACCTGTTTCGAGGGGGGGATTGATCTCATTTGAAGACCTGTGGCTGGAATTTGAACTCCCAGGAGGTCAGTTCTTGCTCCACAGAGTGGTGGCAGCAGTCATTAGGAAGTATTGGGGATTAGGGTAACCCACCGGAGCTAACAACTTATTTGTACATCTTCTGGTACTCATAAGGTGGTTACACACTTTTCCTGGGCTTTTAGGGCTGATATGATGACGCCCGTGACTGGACTCTGGGAGAAGTGGGAGGAAGATATGGGGACCCAGATTCCTGAGGTGGACTGGGTGAAGATTCTGGAAAAGATCCCAAAGGTTTCTAGGAATGCCTGATTTGAATTGATTAACTTTTATGTCCCCCACAGTACATATCTCACGCCCTGTAGAGTGAACAGAACCTATCATATAGTTGGGGCCACATGCCCTACGTGTGGGGAGGTAGGAGCTGAAATGTATCACATGGTGTGGACCTGTCCTTCTCTTGCAGGTTTCTGGGAAGAAGGTGTTGGCCTCTATTAATGATATTAATCAGCGTAATGCCCCCTGCTCCCCTGACCTGTGTTTTCTGGACTAGTTTCGGCGCCTACCTAAATATAAGGTTACAAATAAGTGTGTTGACCTGGCCATGGTCCTGGTGAAGTGAGAGATCACACTGAACTGAAAAGCCACCGGGAGACCTAAAATGGAAACTTGGCGCAGACAGCTTGGCAAATTGGCGGGCTTTGAGAGTGGGGTATCGTTGCATAAAGCAAAGGGGGGCGACGTTCCCTTGATGTTTCAGGGGCATGGGAGAGTCAGATTGACTGCATGAGAGAGCCAGACATGACACCAGTAGTGAACTCCCTGGGGAAAGCCGATGGCCTGGTGGAAGTGAGAAATGAGAGAATGGATATTCTAAGTACAGGTGAGAGAGGCTGCTGCTGTTACTACACATATATATGTGGAGAAGGTGTGCTGTAAGAGATTCCTAAACACAGGACCTGATGCTTACGGACTGGTGCTGACTATATGTGGCACAGCTCGGGGGAGGGGAGTTTTTGGGGTTGAAAATGTTGATTATTGGGGATTTGTTATGGGGGCTTATTGGGGGAGTGAATGTAGGGTGTAAGGGGGTTCTTCAAACTCCTAGTGTATGAATAGCTCCCCTTTTTGACAAAACGAATAAACATTTTGTAGAAAAAAGTTAGAGGGGCCCTTTTGTATAAACTGATTTGTCTATGAGGCACAGAGACTTGAAGAAGATGCTTTTTTTCCATGGGGAGCCAATGAATCACCCATCTTTATATGCCTGTCTTTTCATACTGAATATAAGTCGAACTGATACGGTGGATCTGCTCTGCAGGCGGGGGGAGCTTGCACTATCGTCACCTTCTGTGTGAGAGGCACGCTCGTCTTACTGCTGACATGCCATACTTGTACTATGCAAAATCGGCCCGTACACTGCCGGTATATGTACAGTGAGGGGGAAGCATGCACTGCTAATGCCCAACCTGCAACTCTTCTATGAGGGGGATGCATGCACTGCTGATACCTTGCTGCACCAGTTCTACGAAGGAAGAACATTCCCAAACTATTGCCCACCTCTTACTGTTCTTTGGAAGAGAAGTTTACATTGTAGATGCTCAGGTTTTCCTACTCCGTGGGGAAGGAAAGCTTGCACTGTTACTACCTCCTCTGTGTGTGAAAGAGCCTTGTGCCGCTCCTCCTGCTACTCCTAAATGGCCTGTAATTTTTCTTTGTGTTAGCAAGATTGTACTGCTGATGCCCAGGTTGCACTGATGTGTGCTAGTGAAGCATTTCATAAAACATTTCTCGTCACTAAAAGCCACGTTGATTGGCATTGTCAGTGCTATTTTTTATTTTCAAAACTTTATTGAATTTTGAGATGTAAACATTAAACTATACAGTACAAGCAGTAAAGTTCAGCATTAATACAGAGTACACAGCATTCTGCAAAATGCAGGTAATTCCAACCCATAATAATGACACCATCCGCCCCATATTTGTGCTTTTTTAAAAAGATAATGTCCATGAAAGAGTGAACCCTCAAAAATATGTGAGTCGAGCTTATTTTTTGTTCTGTGTCTGAAACAAGAAGAGTTTTGCTCAAATGGATGACAGCATATGGTAAAAAAAAATAAAACATAACTGATAAGAGGCTCCATTTCACGAGTGACACTTCGGCGAATTCTGCTTTTTAGCCAACGTTACTTTCCAGATCCTTGGCCTATAAAGACAGTATTGAAAGCAAAACTAGAATTTCCAGAATGCAACATGCTGTTTACTGAAAAGCCAGGAATAACTGATGGTGTCACATCACGCAGCTACTTGGCACCCCTGCGAAAAACAAATAATAATTTGTGATTTGTTGCATTTTTCTGCTAGGCGGGCAGGAGGTAAAACATGAGTTCCAGGTACTCCATCTTAGTACCAGTCACAGGACCCACCTCTCATGGTACTAAATAGTAGAAGGTCCAGCATAAGTGTTTGGAGGTTCAGCGTCACACTTGCAATACCTCTGTAAAGCCACCTGCTTTGCACAGGGGCAGCACTTGATGCAGGCGATTGAAGGCTGCCAGTGGACTGGAGCACTCACTTCCCTGAAATGTTTCCCATTTTGTCTTTTGAAGTAGGGTTTGGGGTGATTGTCAGTTACCAGCACACCATGCTAAATTTACATTAATCCAATTTTGACTAGTGCAGAAGATACACATTGGCAAACACATTCTGTCCTGCATGCACTCGGTAGTTGAATTCAGTTGACCTGCTGCCTAAAGAACACTTAATAAAGTGGGGCTCTGCCCTGAGGTTGAGGCGCTCCAGCATGGAACCCACTAATACCAGTGCTGGATTTTGGGATATAAGGGAAAGCATTGCAGTGATGTAGCCCTGTTATATCTCAATAACAGACAGCAAGTAAATCCATGCTGGTTATGGCACCGGGTTGGTTAAAAGGTTATTAGTTGGGAATTACTAGAAAGAGGTGATGGCCTGATTTTAATGTGTTTTTAGAAAACTAATAAACTGGGATCAGGTTACAGAGGTTTTACCTGCAGAACAGGGATAGCCGAAAAAAGGGGTTAATATGCATAGGCACTCAAAGAATGGGGGCGGGAGTGGGGGGGGGGGAGGCTGCAGGATCCCCCAAAACACCCATGTTGGAGTTCTAAAGGTGAATGAAAAAAGGTGAAAGAGCAAATCATAACTGCTGTGCATTCAAAGACAGAGTTCAGATTTCAGGCTATGCTTTCTGTTAAATTACTACATATTCTTTTAACATGGAGACTGAGGTTTGCTATTATTTCTCTGACTGCAAAGTTAGAGGATTTTGTAAAGTTATCTATCTGACATTTTTGCTGGGGTATTGGGAGTGTGAAAGGAAACGCTGCAAAATGTTAGTTGTTTTTAGCACCCAGCAATGTTTAAATATCTGTAAACGAACTGAGCAAATATTAAAAAATATATCAGATTTTAAGAAACACAAATAAAGTACATTCTTTTTTCTCATTCTGAAGTGTCATAGTAAAAATATTTTAATAGGATCAAAACAAATCAAGACACTTGGTAATGTGCAAATGATAAATATTCGCTGTAAGCTGATTTTCACATACTATTATTGTTTGCTCTATAGCAGTGGTTCCCAACCTTTTCACTTCTGTGGACCCCCATTTTATCAATACTGGAGCCCGGGGACCCCCACTGAATCATTATTGGAACCGGGGGACCCCCACTGAGTCAATACTGATTGCTGGGACCTAATATTATTAAATTTTTTAAGCTGCTTCGGACCCCCTGACGAGGCTTCGCGGACCCCCAGGGGTCCCCGGCCCACAGGTTGGGAACCACTGCTCTATAGTTTTAACAGTAAAACAGTAAGTCAGAGCAAATTTTGTGGTCATTTCAATGAAAAATGTGCTATCTGTAAATTACAGTGTACTGCTGCGCAATGCTTTATTAAGATATTTGCAACACTGTGCTCCAAAATCCACCACCAGTTATATTTCACACCCTTACCTCTCTCCTGTAGATGGGCATTACTAATTTGCTGTACATAGGGCCTGATTTAGCTATTGGAGGTAACGGTTCTGTCAACATCAGGGCAGTGCGCGCTCTACGGACGACTAGAATGCAAAAACCCAACACTTTCAAGCTAACATAATTTATGCATTGTGCTGATATGATGTTGTTTAACCTTTTGCCTTGCAGAGTTTAATCTTGAAGACTTATGTTCAGCATGCATATAAATACTGTTCACATAATACTGTTCATGTAATGTACTGCTGCAGGCTTTCAGACTGTGTCAGGGTGTGGTCCCCTTCCAGGGCCTTCTAGAAGCTTACCCTGCAGCATGCCTGGGTGTGGTTTGTGGGCTGGGCCTAGACTCTATATAAGGGAGTCAGCCCAGCTCCACGTGCTCACTATTCAGAGGTCCTGGTGCAGAGCAGCAGCAACTTCCTGAGCTCCTGTTCCGGTGGCCTACTTTGATCCTCCAGGCCTTGCCCTTTTCACTTTAATTGGTGATCCTAGATCAGGGTGGTAAGACGGAGGTCGGGCTGGGCCCCGACCCCGTTATGGAAGACTCTCGAGTTCTTGGGCCTATTTTTTGCATAATAAACAATTTTACTTTTGTGCGTGTGAATGTGCGCTTGGTCGTTTCGTAGCATTTGCATGCTGATACTCGAATCGGCAAGACGCGCGATTATCTGGTTGTATGTTAACTCTTCATATTCATTGTGCGCTACCATTTTATGGCATTTACATGGTGGCATTCGAATCGGCAAGACGCGCAATTCTTTTCTCGTGCTTATTTCATGTTATTCATTGTGCGCTACCATTCCTTGGCAGTTACATGGTGGCATTCGAATCGGCAAGACGCGCGATTCTTTTCTCGTGCTTAATTCATGTTATTCATTGTGCGCTACCATTCCTTGGCAGTTACATGGTGGCATTCGAATTGGCAAGACACGCAATTCTTTTCTCGTGCTTAATTCATGTTATTCATTGTGCGCTACCATTCCTTGGCATTTACATGGTGGCCTTCGAATCGGCAAGACGTGCGATTCGTTTTCTTGTGCTTTAACCTTTGAAATTCATTGTGCGCTAACATTCCTTGGCAATTACATGGTGGTACTCGAATCGGCAAGATGTGCGATTCATTTCCTGTGTGTAATTCATGTTACTCATTGTACGCTACCATTTCCTGACATTTATTTGGTGACATTCGAATCGGCAAGCCTCGCGATTCCTTTTCTGTGTTTAAAATCACGGTGTTCATTATGCGCTACCATTTTAAGGCATTTACTTGGTGGTTTTCCAGTTGGCAAGTCGCGTGATTTATTTCTCGAGTCTAATCTGTGTTATTCATGGTGCACAATCATTCTATGGTATTTACTACTTGTTAGACCTGACAGCCTTAGGGTGGTCACCCCTAACTTTTTGCCTGCCTCCCTCCACTTTTTGGACACTGTTTTTGCTGGCTTTTAGACTCTGCGCACTTTACCACTGCTAACCAGTGCTAAAGTGCATATGCTCTCTCCCTTAAAACATGGTAACCTTGAATCATACCTGATTGGATTATTTAATTTACTTATAAGTCCCTAGTAATGTGCACTCTATGTGCCTAGGGCCTGTAGATTAAATGCTACTAGTGGGCCTGCAGCCCTGGTTGTGCCAACCACTTAAGTAGCCCCTTTTCCTTGTCTCAGGCCTGCCACTGCAAGGCCTGTGTGTGCAGTTTCACTGTCACCTCGACTTGGCATTTAAAAGTACTTGCCAAGCCTAAATCTCCCCTTTCTCCACATATAAGTCACCTCTAATGTGTGCCCTAGGTAACCTCTAGAGCAGGGTGCTGTGTGGGTGAAAGGCAGGACATGTACCTGTGTAGTTTACATGTCCTGGTAGTGTAAAACTCCTACATTTGTTTTTGCACTACTGTGAGGCCTGCTCCCTTCATAGGCTAACATTGGGGCTGCCCTCATACAGTATTGAAGTGGTAGCTGCTGATCTGAAAGGAGTAGGAAGGTCATATTTAGTATGGCCAGAATGGTAATATAAAATCCTGCTGACTGGTGAAGTTGGATTTAATATTACTATTCTAGAAATGCCACTTTTAGAAAGTGAGCATTTCTTTGCACTTAAATCTTTCTGTGCCTTACAATCCACGTCTGGCTGGGCTTAGTTGACAGCTCCTTGTGCATTCACTCAGACACACCCAAAACACAGGGTACTCAGCCTCACTTGCATACATCTGCATTTTGAATGGGTCTTCCTGGGCTGGGAGGGTGGAGGGCCTGCTCTCACACAAAGGACTGCCACACCCCCTACTGGGACCCTGGCATACAGGATTGAACTGAAAGGGGACCTGGTGCACTTCTTAGCCACTCTTTGAAGTCTCTCCCACTTCAAAGGCACATTTGGGTATAAAACAGGGCCTCTGCCCTACCTCATCAGACACTTGCTGGAGAAGAAACCTGAACCAGAACCTGCATCCTGCCAAGAAGAACTGCCTGGCTGCCTAAAGAACTCACCTGACTGCTTTCTACAAAGGACTGCTGCCTTGCTGTTGCCCTGCTGCCTTGCTGAACTCTTGTCTGGCTGTAAAAGTGCTCTCCAAGGGCTTGGATAGAGCTTGCCTCCTGTTCCCTGAAGTCTAAGGACCAAAAAGACTTCTCTTTTTCACTTGGACGCTTCGTGCGCCGAAATTTTTGACGCACAGCTTGTTCCACGGCGAGAAAAATGCCGCACACCGACGCTGATCGACGCGATGCCTTCGGGACGACCGGAACTTCGACGCACGGCCTCGCAAGGACAACGCCGCCCGACCTCCAGAGGAGAAATCAACGCGACGCCTGCCGTTAGAGCGAAACTTCGACGCACAGCCCCGCTGAACGACGCGAGCCGGTAAACAAGCAGGAGAATCCACGCGCAGACCCGGGACATCTGGTAATCCCCGCGATCCACAGAAAGAGACTGTCCGTGCGCCGGAAAACGACCCACGACTTCCCCGCGTGAAAAATAACAACACAAGTCCATGTGTGCTGGGGAGAAATCGACGCGCACACCCTTTTTCTATGTATCTCTTCTTCTGTGGCCCTCCAAACCAGGTACTTTGTGCTTGAAAGAGACTTTGTTTGCTTTTTAAAGACTTAAGACACTTTATGTCACTTTTCAATGATATCTCTACAAATTCACATTGCAACTTTATTCGTTTTGACCTACAATTATCCTGATAAATATTATATATTTTTCTAAACACTATATGGTGGTATTGTATGATTTATTCCACAAATACTTTACACATTGCCTTCTAAGTTAAGCCTGACTGCTCGTGCCAAGCTACCAGAGGGTGGGCACAGGATAATCTTGGATTGTGTGTGACTTACCCTGACTAGAGTGAGGGCTTTTGCTTGGACAGGGGGTAACCTGACTGCCAACCAAAAACCCCATTTCTAACACTACTCATGTAAACATCTGCAATGTGCGCAATTCATGTTCCGGAAATTTGAGAGAACAAAAAAGCCAGAGTTCTAGATGTAATGTTGTGTGTTCCTAATATGTTTCTCAAACACGATTCATATGATGGTTTAGAAATCATTCAGATTGTTTCCTGATCCTCATGCAAAGGACAATACTTGAATTTGAAAGTTGCATTTAACATTTCTTGATTTCCTCACAGGTATCCAGTCATCTTGAAGCCTAGTCATTTTAAGTCTATCCTTAGGTTGTTCATGTTTTCAGAATGACAATGCTTAGAGTCATAGCCTAGTATTGATTCATATGATGTAATCTTGATATTGTGTGTTTTAACCTTTTTGCTTCCTACAGGTCTCCTTCGCAGCTCTTCCCTTCCTAATCCCCTTTTCCCCACTTGGACTCTCTTAGACTTTGTGACAATTCAAATCAGAGTATTGGAGCTGTCTTGTGTGTGGAAGTGTTGGGAACGTGCACAGACCCCGAGGATCTGGTGACTCTGACAGGTTTCGCCATAGGTTTTCTGACTGAAAACCTGTCCACCTCCATGATAGTCCGCCCGCCAGATGTAGATGTTGGCGGTCCCTTAGACGGTAACCTGCCAGAGCCCTGACGACTCCCCCAAGCATTCCCGTTGGCCGTGATGGCGCCATAGGAAAGAGTGGCTGATGGCGGGACTCCAGCCACACTTACTGCCAAGTAGATTTGGATGTGCCTTACCGGCAAACAAAAAGTGGCAGTCCAACATCCACTTGTGGCTAGGTGGATTGGGGGGAAAGGAGGTGAAAACTCACCTTTTCTCCCAATTCCACTTCCGTTTCTATTTGGACACAACCCTCCATTGCTGCTGCCATGGACTTTGAGAAAATATGACTTCCCCTGTTGCTGGACACGAAGGTAGGGAACCCGCATTGGCATACATTTGAGGGGGGGGTCACTGCACATGGACTCGGGTCCATTGCAGACATATACATTTTTTAAATTACTGTTACATCCATATGTCAGGGACACAGGTGGGTCAGACACAGACGGGGACACACTAATACACAGCACATTTCAAACACACATAGGTTACTGTCATTGTGGTGCCAGTTGTCATTGTCAAATGAATGCTGGCTCCAAAATGATGGTACATTCACATTTATCAACTGTGCCGCAGTGTGCACTTTGCAAGGGGACCTGTATCTGTGCTTCGAGTTATGTGTGAGTCAGTATATGTATGTGTGTGTGCAATGTGATTGGCTGGGTAAGGGAGGGAGATGTGGTGGATGATGTGGTTGTGCCAGAATTTGTGCCACTTCCACATGGCATGGATGTATTTGTGTATGTTATCGTGTGGTGTGTTGCTGTGTGCAGAGTTCAGGTGTGTGTTGTTGTGTGTCATGATGTGTGTAGTTGTGTTTGTGTGTGCGTGTTTTGTGTAGATGAGTGGGTAGTTGTGTTGGTTGTGTCGTGTAGGATGCAGGGAGACACATTTGTGAAGGCTAGAATGTGTGTTTGTGACTTACCTCCATTTCCCGGCCCCTGGCATTGTCCGATGTCCATTGGGTCTAGCAATGTCCTCCTTCTGTCAGAAAACCACAGGCAGGACACTGCCTGTCCAACAGTAACATTTAAATACCCGTCTGCCTGATGGCTAGGAAGAGCAGTCCATCTTGACGGTCTTCAGCTCAGCACAATACATTTAAATACGACAGATGGAACACTACCAACTTGACGGTCTTCTCGGGCCCACCGGCGAAGTGGCTTGGCGGTAACACCGTCAAGATCTAAATTAGGCCCATATTCTTTTTGTGACTCTTGGGTTAGTCACGATCCTTATGACTTCAGTTATGTCATGTTGATGCGAGCACCCCACTCAGAAAATTCTTCCAGCACCACTGGTAGTAAAAATATTCAGTATGTGGTTAAGTTCTTTTTCAGTTGTCATGCCCCCTAGAAAAAATGTGGGTGATAAAATGTTGTATTGTGATAGTGCTGGAGATAATTTTGGAACTGGATATGGTAATTGCCAATGGTGATTCAGACAGATGCAATAATCTTTTCTTCAAGATTATGATTACACTTGCCCAGAATGCTAACTTTTACAGCTTTTATCAGAACAGGAACATATCCAGAAGCTGCCTGTGCACATTGAGTATTGCAGTCATGCATTAATTCTGTCATTATTTATGAATGCATTGTTTTGACTGTAAGAAATTGTGTTGTTGGTTGACAGGAGTGTGAGGGTCAAGCAGCAACAACAATCCTTGTCAGGGTAAGGTACAACAAAACCTCAAATTAACCTGTGCTAACCCTCTAGTAGCTTGGCACAGAGCGGCCAGGCTTAACTTGAAGGCAATGTGCAAACAGTAAAATAGTGAAAAAAAAACACTAAAAAGATACCGCACAAGGTTGGAAAAATAGAACTTATTGTAATAAATAAAACAAGATCAAAACAATTACAATCCAATAAAAGAACTTGATTTATGAATTTTTAAAGAATAAACTGTAAAAGAAGCGCCAACCGAGGATATCTGGTTGTGCCGGACCGCCACAAAGACTAAAGTTCAGGCCGATCGTGATGGAGCGCCAGCCTGCTGCAGGGACCCAGTTAGGAACGCTGAAGCAAAGTACCTTCAATACAGGTTGCAGAGCATTGTGTGGATGTGAAACAAAGGTGTGTTGTGCAGCCCAAGTGATGTGTGGGTCCCAGGAAGTGGAGAGGCTGCGTGCGAGGTCTGTTGCGTCGTCATTGAGGATCCTGTCGACGGGGCTTGTGATGTGAAGACCGGTGTCAGGGATGCGTTGAGCAGACTGGGGCAATGCTTTGGTTCCGATGAGTGCTGAGGCTGTGATGCATCGTCGTTAAGGCTGTCTTCGACGAAGAGATGCGAGGACCTGCTCTGGGGAAGTGCTGTGCAGCAGGGATTCTTAAAGTGGTGCGTCAGTCCCAAGGTGTTGGGGGCAGCAGTAATGCAAGTCTGTTGCATCAATTCCAACTGACGCAGTAGTAGCAATGCATCCGTTCTGCTCCACACAGTAGCGGTGATGCATCAGTCCTGCTCCCGCAGCAGAGGATGTGTCGGCTGAGATGAAGCAGACACCTTAGGCCCACTTCCAAGGGTCCAGGACTGCGGTGGCACAACTTTGCAGGGCAGACTCACAGATGGCAGAGTCCAGGTGCAGGAGCAGAGTGGTTGGAAGTCTTCTATGTCCCTGAGATTTCAGTCACTCTGTGTTTTGGGTTGGCATTTCCAGTCCTTCTCCCTCCGAAAAGGGCAGGCAGCAGGTCAGCACAGCAGAGTAGCAGAGTAGCAGTTCAGCAGAGTTGCAGTCCTTCAGCAGCACAGCAGTCCTTACCTGGAAGACTATCCACAATTCCAGAAGTGTACTGACTTGGTGGAGTCTGAGGTTCTTTTTTATACACAGTTGTGCCTTTGAAGTGGGGATAACCTTCTAGAGGCATACCTTTGAAGTGTGCAGAGGTCTGCCTTCCCTGCCCTGGCTTCAGACTAACTACAGTGGGTATGCAGTCCTTTGTTTGGAGACAGAACACAGCCTATTCAAGTGGAAGTGAGCCCGAGTCCAGCTCCAACCTCCAATCCTGCCAGTAATGGCTGGTTAAGCCATACTTAAGCTCCCAATTGAATGTGGCTATCTAGGAGGAATACACAAAGCCCATCTGCCAACTACACCAAATCATGTGACCAGAGGCAGGCTGCAGACACCACATGGCTAAGGCAAGAAAATGGCAACTTTCTAAAAGAAGCACTTTCAAAATTGTAACATGAAATTTGACTTCACCATAAGTTAAGATTTTAAATTAGGATTCCAGAAACACTAAACATGAACCGTTTTCTCTTCCTCTTTGGAAATTACACTTATAAAATGTAATAAGGCAACTCCAATGTTATCCTATGGGAGAAATAGGCCTTGCAGTAGTGAAAAACGAATTAAAGAGTTTTTTACTACCAGGACATGTACAACTTAAAAGTAAATGTCACACTTTTTTTAATTCACTACATAATGCCCTTTGGGCTGGATAAGGCCTGCCATAGGAGGTCACTCACATGCATTAACAAGCATTTGCAAAGCAATGGGTCTCGCGTTTGCTCGAGTTAGAGCTATTAGCGTTGTCAATTCCTAAATGGACTTTTCTTGCAACATAAATTGAAAATGAAAAGTAAAACAGTTGACATAAGCAAGCTGATTCAAAGTGCCACAGCTGCCGTGAGCATGGGCGCAAAGGAGAGACACAAAAGGAAACAGAAGTTTGCACGCAGTCAAACGTATCGCCAAACATAAAATTATCCATTTAACAAGGTGATGGCCAAGGGGGTAACAAAACGTCCCCAAGGAGGGACAAACGTAAAGCATTTACCAATGATAACAAAGGATTTTTGAAAGGCAAGCCCATGAATGAGGGATAGTGATGGGTGTGCAGTGGGTGTTGTTAAAAGCCCACAGATAGATTACACAGGCCAGGCCAGGACAGGCCAGGCTTGCACGCCCAACCTAAAAAAGAAGGTTTGGGCATGGAGAAATTTTTTATTTGCCAGATCAACATGCCAGGTAAACTCTGCCCACACAGGTTCTGTAATGGCAAGCCTGAGACATGTTTAAAGAGCTACATAGGTGGCTGGCACAACTAGTACTGCAGGGCGACTACTCGCATTTAATTTACAGGCCCTGGGCACATGTAGTGCACTTTACTAGTGGCTTACAAGTAAATTAAATATGCCAATTGGGTCTAAGCCAATGTTACCATGTTTTAGGGAGAGAGCACAGGCACTTTAACACTAGTTGGCAGTGGGAAAGTGCACACAGTCCTAATGCCAACAAAAATGAATTCAGCAAAAATAGGAGTGAAGGCAAAACGTTTGGGGATGACCCTGCAAAAAGGGCCAGGTCAAACAATGACAAAGTATAGATAACATTTGACAGGAAGTACTACAGATAAGGTGATTGTAGAATGATACAAGGAACAAATGTACTATTTACTGCATGTTATGTTATGCATATTTGTAGAGTGCACTATCACCCGGAAGAGTCTCCTGCCGCTGAGCAAGGGAGAGTCTGGTCAAACCACAGGCCTAGTAGGACTACTCGATTACCCAGGTCTTCACCTTCTTGCGGAATTCAAGAAGTGAGGAGGCTCTTATGTGTAGTGGTGGGTGATCCATGCTTTAGGTGCAGTGAAGGAGAAAGATAGACTGCTGAATCTGTTTTTTCTGTATGTGTGGGATGTATGCAAACAGGTGTCAGAATGAGCAGAGTTGCCTAAATTGCTAGAGTAAAGTAATATAAAAAATAAGGTTAGAGGATGAGGCACTACAAGAAAACAGTCATTAAACAGCTTTAGAATGCTCGTTCATGCTGAGCGCAGAGTCTTACTATTGTATATTTTCTTAATATTTATAATTGGCAGATCATGGTAGATTATTTTCAACTGTTCTTATTCATGTTGCTCCCAATGGAGATGCTGGACTTGTATTTTTAATAAACTTATAGTTGTAGTATCCGTCATAATGCTAGAAGTGGGTAGCGTGGTCATGTTGATTCTAAAGTTAAATTTGTAATTTATATTTTGCCTATATCATACATGTAGGCATCATTTCCACATTCATTATATGTTGTGCCCTGCGCCTAGATATACAGTAATAATGGTGATGACGTGAATGGTTCTTTAGGATGTGGCTAAGAGCGCCTCTAGGTACCCCTCAAGTCGAAAGAATTGCATGGTGTAGCTACGTAAAAAGTGGCGTTTTGAAACGTGGGTTGGGCTCCTACTGGTCAGATCCCTCACACCTCCAAAATGATGCCCCACAGAGCCTGAAGGACGCATACACGGCGAGTGTGCAAATGGCAGAGTTAGCATCAGTTCCATCTGGCAGCATGACAGACATCTTTTTATCAGTCAAGTGTCACTATGAAGTTGAGCATTACTTAGACATCATTTTACATCCTTTAGCACATGCACTTTACATCAGATTTAGATTTGGTTCCTTACTGTTATGTGATCTGACATCTAAATGGAAGCAAACTGTCAGCCTAACAGACTCTTGTCCGATGGGATGCAAGACCAAAGAAAACATTGGTCACGTCCTATTCCACTGTCCTGCGTACAAGAAGCAGAGGGCTTACTGGATAAGACCACTCTGTAACTCCTTGTGTCAGGGATTGCCATTTGGCCCTTGGGATCTGCAGAACAAATACCCACGGGCCCGTGGTGTGTACTGTGGCAAGGTTTTTAGCAGCGATTTGGCACACTAGAACAAGACCCTTAAGCACTAATGTACATTCTTTTATTAAATGACCTAAATTGAGTTTTCTGATTAATATCTATTATTGCTTATTTTAATCGTTTGTGTACATATTACATTTATTAAGTGTTAACATTTTATGTAGAGTAGGAGAATTGAATTTTGTTACTGATCCTCTAATTTATCTGGTAATGTTCCAGGTGCTCTCTTTTAGAACATAGGTGGGGCAATTTTCAAACAAATCACTCTTTTGCACAAATTAATATTTTTTATTTTTGATATAAGTATATAGTGATCTTGTACTCTGTGCGCAAACCTCATGTCTTGGGACCTGGTCATGGTGCTATTTACTATTGCAAGGCTTTTATTATAGTTTCTTATTTGTCTTAAAATGAATTATTGGTCTTATTGTGTGTATATGTTGTGCTTTTATGGCACTTGTTGCCAAAATAAAGCTTAATTGAATTGAATGGTTCTTTAAGACACTGCACATGCAGTAAGGAGCGGCAGGGCAAATTTATCCGGCTAATGCTGGAGCATCTGCTGCATTAACGGTTTTGGGGTTGGCCTCTACATGCTTTAAGACTGGTTCCATGCTGGTTTAGGGCCACTTCATTGCAGGAGGCACATTCCATCCTATTCCTATCCCTTCCTTCTAGTAAAGCTATATTTTGTAAGACAAATCTGTGGTGGAACTTGTCCCATTCCGTCCTGTTTCTCTCCCTCCAGTTACCATATAAACCAATGCTGGTCCCTCGCAGGTCGTTTGGCAGAGCTCATTCTCACAGTGTGCAGGACTGTGGAAGGGTCATCCTACAGGCCGATCGAGGTGTACCACTCCACCCATGAGCCAAACAGACTTCAAGGTGTTTTTGGTCATATACGTAAAGAACAAAGGGATGCTTGTATTCCATTTCAACAGTCAGAGACTGATAAAATGGTTCTGGGGATCCTATGAGCTCCTAGGTCCCCAGAAATTGAGTAGTTCTTTAAACGATTTAAGAAATTAAGGAATGAGGATGCATTCATTTATTTACCATTAATTTTCCTAGTCTGTCAGGTCATTTACCATGTATCCCTCTGACATTATCTGCTCAAGGCCTTTTGGCTCTTTTCAGTTTCAAAACTGAACACCTTAATAAGCCACAGTGGGTTCTACTCCATTCCACTGGATCAACAGAGAGATGTACTCCATTCTACCAGTTCAGCAGAGGAATGTCCTCAGATGCCAGGGTGGAGTACAATCTGCCATATTTAGAGACCTCTGCTAGGCAGGCTTCTGCAGAGCTGCCACCACAGTGTCTCCGTTGGAGGCACCGACACTATGCTGTGTGGGTAACCATGATCCATGTGCTTGCAAAGGAAAGTTTTTGTTTTTTCAATACAAACTTCCAAAGTGGTATTCTGTTTGCTGAAAAATAAAAAGTTAATTAACCTGATACAGTGTCTGAAATGTTCCCTAAGAGTGGTGGTCATTCGTTCTGTTTTCTTTGTAGGAAACTGGAAGAAATAATGTTGGAATGTCTGCCCTCAATAGGGTGGACAATCCGACATCCATTCACTGATGGCCCAATGCAGCCTTTAACTACACAGAAAGCACGCTACACAAAGTAGTGTGTGGCTGAAAGATATTGTCTTTGTTTAGAGCCTATATGGGAACTTTTCATGTCATGTGTGATGACCACTGAGGTGCAGTTATTCTGTTCTGAGGCGTAGCACTTGGTGTGACTTAACAGGGAATGTGAGAGACAGACACACATTTTATAATTTTGTGGAATGCTGGTGGCTCTTCAGGTCACATTATTTATGTTTGTAGTGCTTTTTATTAAGCTTGCAACCCTGTGTCCTGTGTTGGTTTTGGCAGGGAATCCTCGACTCTGATGACTTATAGATTTGGGTGAGATAACAGGTGTAGAGAAGGACTGAAGTGAGTCAGAGATCCGCCTGGAAGGACCTCTTTATACAATTGCCAGTATAGATGTCAAGTAGTACAATTTCCCAAGGTGCACTGCTCTATGGTAATTATTTATATCCCTCACATTATAAGATGTGAGTCTTTAGAGTATGTGACTATTTGCTAACTGCAGTGGAGTATGTAAGATTTTTCTGGTGACCAAGAATGCAGCAATCTTTTCAATCATAGCAAACATGTTCACTGGTGTTGAGTTAAGAATAAGTATAGTGCAGAGTACTCTATTTGCCAGCAGAGTTCAATAAGTCAATTTAAATATAATATACTTGGGCAGTTAATGATAGGGATCAAGTAGTGAGCTAGTATATGATATCATATGATGACACATAGATATATCAGAATTAGACAGAGAAACTTATTCTAATAACTACAGTTACTGTTATTCATCATGTGGTTGGAATGTGCATGTTCAGGTTTACATGAACATATCTTGTAGTAGTAAGAGTAGTACTAGTTGGTTGCATTTTCCGAACTTATCGTGTGACAGTTTCTGAGGCACCCCTTAATGTACCTGCCTTGCTAAGCCAGACAACCAGATGAGCACATACACATTGCCTAAATTCATAACAATCGTCATTCCCAGTCCTTGCTATGTGGAGTGTTGTCTGACACCATACATAACTGGGTAGCAGCGCAAAGTACTTTGACAGTAGATGACTGTGTACACTGAGTATGGCTATATTCCTGCTTACAGCCCCACGTCCCCAAGCCTTTGAGCAGAGGCTCCACTATAAATGTAAACATTAACTATATAAATAGTAAAATGCTATCAAAATTCTAATGGCTGTGTCAAGTCACACGTCTGTTAAGAGAGCTGACTTGAAAGTCAATCAAGCAGAGTGGCAATCCACGTAGAATAGCAGTCCCTACTTCAGCAGAGTTCTTCCCAGGTCCAGTGTGTACTGATTTGGTAGGGTCAGAGCTCCAGTTCCTATACCCAAATGTGCCTATGAAGTGGGAGTGACTTCAAAGCAGATCTTTGAAGTGTACATGTCCCACTTACAACCGCAGCCCGGCTCCAGACTATCAGTAGGGGGTAATCAGCCCATTGTGTGAGGATAGACAATTCCCTATTCATGTGTGTCAGCTCCCCTCTATCCTTCCTGCCCAGGAAGGCCCATCGGAATGCAGGTGAAGGCAGATGAGTGCTCAGACACACCTATCCTTCCTGTGTTTGTGGATGTCTAGAGGGAATGCACAAAGTGTAGCTGTAACTTAACCCAGACGTGTTTTGGAGACTGGTTTCAAGGCACAAAGAGCAGTAAGAGCAGTGAAATGCTCACTTTTTATAAGGCTTTAGTAGCTACAAGCTCACTACAAAAACCAGATTTCAATGAAGCCTTTTTAAGTATGTAACAAACAACTCGAGGAAGACTGTTTATTTTCTGCCAACAGTGGAAAAGTAAATGCTCAGCCTCATAATAACACACAATTCCTCTATGCAGTATGCAAATTCAAATGGAGGCTGGAAAGAAGTCACCTTTTGAATGAAAAAAATAACTCTGCAAAAACAAGTCGCATATGCTCATTCTCAAAAGCACCATGGTAAATTATTTAAATCAAAGTAGGGAAGTACTACTTGTTAGACTTTTTCATCCTTGGCGTGGTCTCCCTTAACTTTTTGCCTCTGTTCCCCAGGTTGTTGATGTGTGCTGGACTCTGATTTTACTGTTTTTGTTACTCTGGGCACTTTACCACTGCTAACCAGTGCTAAAGTGCAAGTGCTCCTGTTAAAATGTGTACGTAATTGGTTCTCCATGATTGGCATATTTGTTTTACTGTTAAGTCCCTAGTAAAGTGCACTAGAGGTTCCCAGGGCCTGCAAATCAAATGTTACTAGTGGGCCTGCAGCACTGGTTGTGCCACCCACACAAGTAACCCTGTAATCATGTCTCAGACATGCCACTGCAGTGTCTTTAAGTGTATTTTTACACTGTAAATTCGACTTGGCAATGGTACTCACTTGCCAGGCCTAAACCTTCCCTTTTCTTACATGTAAGGCACCCCTAAGGTAGGCCCTAGGTAGCCCCAAGGGCAGGGTGCAATGTATGGATAAGGTAGGACATATAGTAATGTGGTTTATATGTCCTGACAGTGAAATACTGCCAATTTCGTTTTTCACTGTTGCAAGGCCTGTCTCTCTCATAGGATAATATGGGGGCTACCTTTAAATATGATTAAAGTGTAGATTCCCCTAGAGAGTAGATGGACATGTGGAGTTTGGGGTCCCTGAACTCACAATTAAAAAATACATCTTTTAGTAAAGTTGATTTTAAGATTGTGCGTTTGAAAATGCCACTTTTAGAAAGTGAGCATTTTCTTGCTTAAACCATTCTGTGACTCTGCCTTGTTTGTGGATTCCCTGTCTGGGTCAGCTCGACAGTTGGGTTGTTTTTCACCTCGCACTAGACAGTGACACAAAGGGGGCTGGGGTGTAACCTGCATTTCCTGATTAGCCATCTCTGCTAGGAGGGAGGGGTGGAGTGGTCACTCTCATCTTAAAGGACTGTGCCTGCCTCTGACAATGCCGGCTCCAACCCCCTGGTGTGTGTCTGAGGCCTTGCCTGGGCAAGGCAGGATTTCACAAGTAGGTGTGAGTCCCCTTTGAAGAAAGGTGACTTCAAAGACTAAAATGGGTATAAGAAGGGCACCCAAATCTACAGACTTGAGAAACACTTCTGGAGCCAAGAGGAACCTCTACCTGGAGAAGAGCTGATGGCTGAGGAAGAAGTGCTGCCCTGCCTGTGACTGTGCTTTGTGGAGCTTTCCTGCAGTGCTGCTTCTGCCAGAGTAAGAGGGCAAAGACTGGACTTTGTGTGCCTTCCATCTTGTGAAGAAATCTCCAAGGGCTTGAGTTAGAGCTTGCCTCCTGTTGTTTGAAGTCTCAGGGACAACAAAGACTTCTCTCTGCCAGCACCTGGAGTCTCTGGAGAGACTCCTGCTCTGACAAGTGGTGCCCTATCCAGTCCCTGGGCCCTTGAAAGGAAAGCTGGTGGAAATCCAAGAAAATCGACATCGGACGACTCCAGACCGACGCCGCTGCTAAATCCGGTAACGCCGCCTGCACCTGACGCCGTGACCTTCGCTGGAACGCGACGCTCTTCGCAGGCCCGACGCCGCTGCAGCCCAGCTGAAGTCTGCAACTCCGTGGAAGTCGCCGCACCACGTCGTGACCGACGGCGCTCGAAGTGCACCGATTCAAAGTTTCGCACAGACGCCGCGATCCCCGTCTTCGCGCATCGGCTTGTTTTCACTCTTCACCAAAGGTACTGTACTTGGGGGTCTACACGACTCCGTATCCGGCGCCGCTGGTGTCGGCTTGTTGGGAACGACTCCATCACAAAACCGTGTTAACATCTCATCGAAGCATTTTTGTTTCTAAGCGCTATTTTTGAGTTTAATCTTTAAAAATTCATAACTTGACTTGTGTATGTCGGATTTTTGTCGTTCTGGTCTTGTTTTGTTTAGATAAATGTTTCCTATTTTTCTAAACCTGTGTTGTGTCATTTTGTACTGTTTTCATTGAGTTACTGTGTGTGTTGGTACAAATACTTTACACCTAGCACTCTGAAGTTAAGCCTACTGCTCTGCCAAGCTACCAAGGGGGTAAGCAGGGGTTAGCTGAGGGTGATTCATTTTTACCCTGACTAGAGTGAGGGTCCTTGCTTGAACAGGGGGTAAGCTGACTGTCAACCAAAGACCCCATTTCTAACACTACTGAATCTATAGATGCAACTGAAGGAAAGGTATCAAAATTCATTTTGTTTATTATTCCACAGAATTTGAACCAGTCAGGGTCCTGATCAGAACCCAAAAGGAATAAGAGGTTTGAAACTTGTCGATGGATATATTTGGAGAGTTCCTTTTACAGATTTATGTTGTACAGTAGACAACCAAAAACGTTATATGAACTGTTAAAGTCTACTGTAACAGGTCTGGTTAAGAACCCCCAATGGACATTAAAAGCAAGAAGAAATGCACAAACACCTGTGGATATGGTACCCTCTGCATTTAATTGTTGACTGGTCACAGGAATAAGTATTGATGTTTTTCACTTTGTGAGGTGTTACGTTTGAATTGTGTTTAATGTTTTTTGATTAATTTGAATGTGGTTTAATAAATATATTTATGTGTTCAAAATATGTTTGAATATTATAAAATAATAAGTGTATATATATATATATATATATATATAAAGGTTAAGAAAATGTATGTCCTTGCCTGTTAATGTTACATTGGTATTTGTAGATTTCATCCAGAGCATTTTGTGTTTTATGAATCATTTTCTAAAAGTGGCATTACTAAAATAGTAATGTTGAATCCAACTTTACTAGTAAAGAGGATTCATCATTACCATTCTAAAGATATGAAACATGACAAAGCTACTCCTTTCTGATCAGGAATTATAGCTTAAAAGTATATTAAAGAATTCCCAATGTTGACCTATGAGAGGAGTAGGCCTCACAGTATTGAAAAACGACTTCAGGAGTTTTTCCGTACGAGGGCATGGAAAACCTAAGAGTACATGTCCTACCTTTGACTTACATAGAACCCTGCCCTTAGGGTCACTTAGGGACTTACTTAGAGGTGACCTGTATGTAATAAAAGAGGGGTTTAAGGCTTGGCAAGGGGTTTAAATGCCAAGTCAAAGTGGCAGTGCAGTGGCAGGCCTGGGACATGTTTAAGGGCTAGTGAAGTGGGAAGCACAATCAGTGCTGCGAGCCCACTAGTAACATTTAATTTACTGGCCCTGGGTATTATATACCACTTTACAAGGGACCTATAAATAAATTAAATATGCCAATTTTGTATCCACCCCTGCTACCATGTTTAGGGAAGAATCACATGCAGGTTAGCACTGGTCAGCAGTGGTAAAGTGCTCAGAATCCTAAGGCCAACAAAGAGTCATCAAAAAGTGGAGAGTAAAAGGCAAACAGTGTTAGGGTGACCCTGCAAAAAGGGCCATTTCCAACATGGTCCGAGACCACTTTGTTTGTGTTTTTGGTATTTCCCACAAATAGACGTTGGTGCATCTTAAAATGAGACATGCTCAAGCTGTGCCTGTGTCTACCACAATCCATTGATGCTGAGTAGTCCTCTTTTGATCAACTATCAAGAAAATGTATCTGTGCTTTTCTATTGATAGTGGAAGATTGCTGATTTCAAAGACAAATGGTTATGAGCTTCAGAGACAGATTTTATCACCCAGCACACCATCATTGATCTTCGTAAACAGAAAATGACCAATGAATCTATAGAAGGAGTGCACTGGCATTATAAACTTGGTGAAGCAACAACCAGGACTTCCTAAGCCTATACATGGAACTAGATGAACACCCCAGGAGAGCTCTACTCAGGCAAAGCAAACTTTACTAGTTTAATTACCTCTGCTCCCATGACTAGCAAAGAAAACAAGCATTTGCAATGCAGTGGGTCTCACGTTTACTCGAGTTAAAGCTATTAGCGTTGTAAACTCCTAACCGGACTTTTCTTGAAACATATACTGAAAAGTAAAACAGTTTCATATAAGTGAGCCAACCGCCGCCATGAGCACAAAGCAAATACACAAAAAGGAAACAGAAGTCCTCTCGCAGTGAAACTTATCAGCAAAAGTGTAATTATCCATTTAACAGCAATTATCCATGTAACCGGCAAAAGTGCAAATATCCATGTAACAGGGTCGATGTCATGCAAAGCACTCGACTTCTTCCCAGCAAGATCGTGCTAAGAACGAAAAAAAGAGAAAAATAGTGCAGAAACCATACTGAAAACATGGAGCCTCATAGGTTTTCAGTAGTTGGCTGGTGCGCTCAAGGCAGGCTAAACACCAGAAGAGGCATGACGTATGCATGTCTTCCACTAATTAAATCAAGCTAATTTTAAAAGGCAAGCCCACGAATCAACCAAACGGATTGCCTTGACATGAGCGTGGCTAAAAGCCCACAGAGAGATTACACCAGGGACGGAGCGCTTTGCGCTCGACCCTAAACATCAAATCGTCAGAAGGAACACCACAGCAGATTGGCACCATCAGTCCTTTGGAGTATGTGTGACTATCGAGTGACACCCCCATGGGTTTCTGGGTTGGGGTATGCTTCCACAACTCCTGGAGTGGTTATCTCAGGAGAATATAATCGTGAGAAAATGTTTTGCATCTTTGGGTATAAATTGTACCTAGGGCGGGATTTGGAGATATATGACACATAAGTCACTAATCACCCCATGCAAGGAGCATGGTGAACAAGGCTAGGCTCCAATGATAGGGCATTACTTTTTGAAGCAGAGACTTTACGTCCTGATGAAAGCTGCTGACCCTTTGGGTGTGTGTAAGACAGATGATAGGGTAATCAGTATCCCTTGTATATTTTCCAGTACATCAGGACATCCAATTATAAACTGGATTTTGGATAGTTCTAGATAGTTTTAACTGTTTATTTAATTCATCTCTGGTATGATTGCGTGGAATATGCTTTTCACAATTTACAAAAAAAACTTGCTTCCACTCAATGTGATAGAGCCCACTTTGGACTCTATTGGGGCTAGGGTTTGGGAAGTCCAATGATGAAGTATGCAACATTTTTATGTAGGTGAGGGCCTTGCAAATCCCAGAGATAACTCTGTTTGAGTAGGAAGGAGACCAAAAAAAGCCAGGCATTTTTATTTATATTTGGATGTAGTTGCAGGAAGGAGATCCTGGTTTATTATCTCTCAAACCTCTAATGTGTTTGTAGGAAAGAAAAAAAAAAACATAAGTTCTCAAGAACTGTAAAAGGTATTGGGGTTTAACAGAGAGATAAGGAAAACATCTGTCCTTTCCGCAACCCACAATCTCAAGCAGAAAGATTATTACACCACTATAGATTAGATATAGGCCCTCATTCCAACCCTGGCGGTCTCTGACCGCCAGGGCGGAGGGCAGCAGAAGCACCGCCAACAGGCTGGCGGTGCTTCCAGGGCTATTCTGACCGCGGCGGTAAAGCCGCGGTCAGAAAAGGGGAACCGGCGGTTTCCTGCCGGTTTTAGCGCCGCCATGGGGATTCCGACCCCCTTCCCGCCAGCCTGTTTCTGGCGGTTTTCACCGCCAGAACCAGGATGGTGGGAACGGGTGTCGTGGGGCCCCTGGGGGCCCCTGCACTGCCCATGCCACTGGCATGGGCAGTGCAGGGGCCCCCTAACAGGGCCCCATACAGATTTTCACTGTCTGCTTTGCAGACAGTGAAAATCGCGACAGGTGCCACTGCACCCGTCGCACCCCTGCAACTCCGCCGGCTCCATTCGGAGCCGGCTTCCTCGTTGCAGGGGCTTTCCCGCTGGGCCGGCGGGCGGCCTTTTGGCGGTCGCCCGCCGGCCCAGCGGGAAAGCCAGAATGGCCGCCGCGGTCTCCTGATCGCGGAGCGGGTATTCGGCAGTAACCGCATGGCGGGCGGCAACCGCCGCCCGCCGCGGTCAGAATGACCGCCATAGTGTTTTGTTTGTATAATACTGAGGAGCCTAAGGCATCTAACTACTTTACCAATTGTGGTCAATGTGAAGGGTCCTAACAACATCTAAATCAAATCTAAATGCTAAGTATACCAGGACCAATCAGATAGAAAATAAAACGTTGCCAAGTAAATAAAATGCACATTGCACAATAGGGAAGCTGGTACTGCTTTGTCAGGATATTCAAATGACTCTCATGCTGACATCTGTGCAGTGGCAACTTGGTAGTCCTTGAGTAAATTCACCAGACACGTGATTAGATTTGGACAACGGGGTAGACATCCAGTGAGCAACCTAATTATTTAATTTATTCCAACATAGTTTTGTTTCCTCAGTACAAAAAGTAATGGTGGCTATCCCACAATGTTAGTACATCCTAAGCAGTAGACAACTTTGGGGAAATCAATGTAGAAAAACACAAAAATTCGGGTAGGTGCTATCTTGGTATAAGCACCCTGCCACTTAGGGTGAAATAGCCAGGACTAGAAAAAAAACGCAGTCCGGCAGACTAATGAATAAACAACTATACCAAAGCACATAGAGGAAGTCCAACAGTCATAACGTATAGCCAACAAAGAAGTATTGAGAGCTCGATGTTGTGTTTTGTCATGATTTATTCTTCCCACAATTATTCACATTTATTGCTTCAAACGTAATATCCAATACAGACAGGCAGCCTTTAGTATGTGCAAGCTGAGCCCATGTCCAGGGGGCCAGCCTCCAGAGGGGTGCAGCAGGAGCTGCCTGCAGAAGTCTTGTTCCAACCTGTGACATATAGATACTAAAAGACGATGAGTGGGAGGGGCACTAAGTTTGACTTCTTGCAGGGCTCTCCCTGACTAAAGACAAACTAGGACTAGGCTGATTTCACTGGGTCTAATCTTAGAAGGCAAAGTGGACAAAAGAACAGTGGATTAGAGTGCTACCCAGAGCGTTTGCCATGGCTGGACCATTTACAAGCATTCTTCCCATCATTTTTAATGTGTTAGCTGTAACACCCTAAGTGGCTAAGGGTGTACACAAACATGGGTCCCATGCTTACTGTGCCACTGCAACCAAACTGCACCCGACCGAAGACACATAACAAGGCAAATAATGGTCTTTGGTTGCTTGTTTTCCAGTTTGGATAGCACTTGGCTTTTCAATTCGAGCTGAACTATTCCTACTGGAGCAGGACCCAGGCTAATTTGCATATGGCTGGGTCCAAACTGAGGTGGGATGTTGGGCAAAATTTCAAGGGACTTGCATGTGGTCCGAGTGTGTTTGATACAGTGTTTAATGTGTCTGTGTATGGTGGGTGCAAGATGAGTAGTATAGCTTGAAACATGTTGCCCGAAGAACTTTGTTTGATAGGAATAAGGATTACTGCACCAGGTGAGTGAAATGTACAAAGTATAGGAAGTGCCAACGGAGGTAAACAATGTTTATGAAATGTTTATATTAATGAAGGTATGAGATAGTGTCCAGTATAAATTATAATTACCAACATGACTGCTTTTCTGAGTTACTGACCAAAACCGAAGGCAACTCTCCTCCTTGAGGATTCCGAAGATTGTTCCTCACCAGTATGTCTTTCTCGTCCCACTTTTTCCTTCCTCCTGAAGGGTTTAATAACAGTTTTCAGTTGAATTCTGAGACTAACAGAATCCTTTAGTGGGTGAGTCACTCCACTGGCGCTCCTTGATATTCCCGCACAGTTGAAAGTGACATAAGGGTCAGATCAGAGATGCGGTGCTGGATCCGACAGCAGAGTGGTGCGTGACTTTAACCTCACTCCACAGTCCAAAATAGTATTTATCTGTCTTGCGTTACCTTTTATCAATTTGTCTTTAATGCGCACATAAATTCTAGAATATTGACCTACTTAGCCTCTCTAGTGTTGAAGTGCATTTTCATGTTAGCGGTGAAATCAAGTGACTTAGGGCCAGATGTAGCAAAGGGTTTTACCCATTCTGTGTCTATGGGAAAATGTGTTCGTACATATGGCCCTAAGAAACAATGGCTGATCCTGTCCACTTACAACAACTTAAAAGCTGAATCACAACACTGTCTGTGTTTGATACTATTACTAAGTGTCAGTCACTAAAACAGGAAGTAGAACACAATGCATTGCTGTCCATAGTGACAATAGCTCTAACTTTATATAAAAAAGATGTGACATAGAAGCTAGAGCTGACGGCTTTGGAAGTGGGGAAGAGGTTTAAGTACCTGAGCTCAACATCCTTTGATGTGCAATGTAATATGACTCTTTTGTAAAGTGCTCTAATGTCCTCAATTCATGATCACACAATATAAAAGTGTGAAAAACTAAAAATGTAAGGGAGAGACTACAAATCAAAAATTGTTCAATCAGCCTTCTTCAAAATGGCCCTTAATTTAGAGAACTTGTAGAGCCCTCGATGATTGCCATTAAATTCAACCCCAGAATACAGTTTTGACTCCCATAAAGATTACTTTTGATTTTGACATAGGAGCTCATTACGAGTTGGGTGGTCGGACGAGCTGACCGCCAAACTCGCAGGGATGAGGCAGCCGCCAACCTGGCTGCCTCACCCCCGCTGTATTATGATGTTCCCACTGGGCTGACCAGCACAGCACTGTGTTTCTGCCAGCTTTTCTATTGCGGGGTCCCTGCCATGGAAAGGCTGGCAGAAACAGGAGACGTGATCAGCACAGCAGCACTGAATTCAGTGCCGCCATGGCTGACCCCAAGTCAAATTAGAAATATTTACATACACAAGGCTACGCTGTACATTACAGTTTGAGTAAGATTATTATGTAGAAAAGAGCCAACTCTTGAGTAGACAACAGAGGCAGTGAGTACATAAACAGGACATACTCTATATATTGTAAAACAGAACAGGCAAGGAGCACTTAATTCACAGAACTCTGCAAATGTGTTCATCTTTTTGGTCTTAATGGTTTTGTGTTGCTTTCTTTGAGACCTAAGTCAACAGCATTGTCTTCTGCATAGTAAATTGTGTCAGAGAAAGAAGACCCACAATATGGTGTGAAAATGGCAATGAAGACAATTTTGCTAGCATTTGACAACAGACTGCAGTTATTGTGATCAAGCAGACCCTACCAGCATTATGGTAAAGCCTTCATGCACAGTTTAAAAATTGTTCCTCCAAAGATCAATGGAAAAGGAGGTGGTGGTGGTTCTAATGGCACTAATTGTAAGAATTTGTGTGACATTTGAAATCTGACAACATAAGTCCGAAGGCTTGCTTGCAGTCTATATTCAGTTTGAGCCTAAAGTCTGGGATTTAGAAAAAATCTAACTCATTAATTGCTTATTTACTGCAGCTCTATTTCAGGGTCTCTCATACAAGTCACAAAAGGTGCATGTGTTGAAGTTAAGACAGTAGCCACAACAGAAGCTTGTGAAAGAAGACAGGTTTATTTGTAACAGCATGCCTGAGTGTGATCCTTCCCAGCCAGCTAAGAACCAACAGACCAGGTGTAAGAACATTAGAATTAATAAATAGCCAAAGTTTTAATTAATTATTATGTGGCATGACATATCCCTTCTCTTTCTTGACGAAACCAGAACAAAACTAACACTGCTGGAGAAATGCAAATCATAAGCAATACCCCCATGGAATGGCCCACATTTAAAAAAAAAATATTAATCTTGAATATAATCTTCTAAATGCACAGGTGGCCTACAAAGTCTGTATACATGACCTCAATACCTTCACTCCCAGTTGCTTCCGGCATTCCTGTCCAGGTCTCCAAAGGGACTGAACCAAAAGACGCTAAACTATCACCTTCCTCCGAAACGTTCACCTCTTCCTCTACTATACCGCCTCAGCTCATCCCCAGTGTTAAACATGCATCCACTCCTGATTCACACAGTCATCAACTTCAATAGGTCCACATTCTACCTTCTGAAAAGCCTGACTACCAACTCCTAAAGCACGTTGATGGAACCAACTAGGAACGAATCTAATACTAGCCTTTTGCCCTCTCATAACTTCGAAAGGTGAGAACTGGTTAACACTCTTTTCAGTGGTATGATGGCCCTACACCATCTCCTTGACCAATGGTGTTCACTGTCAAAAAAGTGTTTTCAAGGGTGTTAGAAAACACCAACATGCCAGCATCACAAATTTCCATCTTGATTTTCTCAAAACTATCTTCCGTTCCTTCTCCCATTTAAATGCATTACTTTTCCTCACAATAACTCTCAAAGCCTTTGTTTTGGCAGTGAAATTCTCAACAAACTTTGAGCAGTATTCAATAAATCCCTAGAAAAATCCTCATTGTTCCTTGCTCTCCTACATAAAGGGCACCCCAAAAACGCTATTTGAAGTTCGGGAATAGTAGGGGAAAACCATTAATATGAGAGAACGTTCATGCTTAACCTATCTACTGTGATACAAGAAATTATAGTTACTGTCCCAAAAAAACTCACTTAAAAAATCTTTTACGTTTTCACTTATTTCTTTCATTTGCATAAATGTTATATATTTATGTACATAATGCTCACCAATTGGGTGTGATATTACATCAACTTATTACATTGTTCACTAAATTCATTCAATTACACGCATTTCATATTTTTATATACAAATTGCATCCCTTTTTGTAATTTTAAATAAAAGCCTCCAGATTGCAGTTCTTACTCCCACCAGAAATACATCGTATAAATGGTACAATAACAGCATCAGCACAAGATTTGTTGCACACCACACCCCACTTATACTCACAGTCACGCATTCATACCGAACCGTCACACTCATACACACTCCAAACACACACTTCCCACAACCCCAGAACACCCCTACATGGCCCAAAAAGGAGACCGCTCCTTTTATCTTCCGTTGTTGCTTCTTGGCCCCGTCTCCAAATAACCTTGGCCAATGTACATTTCGGTGGATCCAGAATTCTGCTGACGACTTTATTCAGGACCTATGTCCGATAATTTATTTCATCCACCATGACAAGTGGGGTAAATTAGCTAGTATATTGGTCCTGTGTAAATGCTTTACAAACACCCTTAATGGCTTGCAGGCTTCTTTAATACTGCCAAACTACTTCTTCCTCACGGGGTTGTGACCCTAAGAGGTATCATCACCAGAACAGCCACAAATATGGGTCCAATGTTCAGATCTAAGACCCCAGTCCCATAAAGCACTGCAGTAAGCTGGTGAGCACCCTCCTCGTCTTCTTTCTCATGGGGCCTGAGTGTTTGTGGTGCTGCAGACATTTGCTGGGAGAGTCATGGGATGCAAACTAAACATTCTAAAGAATTTCCACAGCGAAATTAGAAGAGAAGGATGCGCACCAGCATAGTGCAGTACTTGAATCCACCAGCAACACATTATCTCTATTGTGTTTAAACTTAATTTCGTTTTAGGTAAATCAACAGACAGGCAAATATAAACGACATCTCCGGCATAGACGGGGTACACTGAAGAAATATAATAATGGTGCCTGGTATACATGACAGTGGGTCAAGCAATAAGTATACTGTGCAATGGTGTGCACATGGCGTGTAGTGCAAAAACTTCGACCAATGACTACATATGCACTCCTTAATGGTCATTGCGGTCAGAAAAGAACTGCAATCCACAAATGTGCACATACTACATGTTAGAAATGGGGTTTTTGGTCGGCAGTTAGGTTGCCCTCTGTCCAAGCAAGAACCCTCACTCTAGTCAGGGTAAGTCACACACAATCCAAAATCAGCCTGTGTTCACCCTCCGGTAGCTTGGCACGAGCAGTCAGGCTTAACTTAGAAGGCAATGTGTAAAGCATTTGTGCAATAAATCATACAACACCATAGTATAACACCACAAAAATACACCACACAGTGTTTAGAAAAATATAGAATATTTATCCGGATAATTGTAGGTCAAAACGATCAAAGTTGCAATACGAATTTGTAAAGATATCACTGAAAAGTGATATTAAGAGTCTTTAAGTCTTTAAGTCTTTAAAAAGCAATAAAGTGTCTTTCAAGCACAGAGTACCTGGTTTCTGGTGGGAAATCTCCTCAGAGGGCCACAGGAGAAGAGATGCGTGGAAAAAGGGGTGTGTGCGTCGATTTCCGCTCAGCACACACAGACTTGCGTCGTTCTTTTCCACGCGGGGAAGTCGGGCGTCGTTTTCCGGTGCGCAGACAGTCTCTTTTTGTGGATCGCGAGGATTACCAGGTGTCCCGGGTCTGTGCGTGGATTCTCCTGCTTATTTTCCGGCTGCGCGTCGTTCTGCGGGGCTGCGCGTCGAAGTTTCGATCTCACGGTAGGCGTCGCGTCGATTTCTCCTTGGAAGTCGGGCGGCGTTGTCCTTGCGAGGCCGTGCGTCGAAATTTTGGTCTCACGGCAGGCGTCGCGTCGATTTCTCCTTGGAAGTCGGGCGGCGTTGTCCTTGCGAGGCCGTGCGTCAAAGTTTCGCACTCACGGTAGGCGTTGCGTCGATTTCTCCTTGGAAGTCGGGCGGCTTTGTCCTTGCGAGGTTGTGCGTCGAAGTCTCGATCGTCCCGAGGGCGTCGCGTTGATCAGCGTCGGTGTGCGCCGTTTTTCTCGCCGCGAAACAAGCTGTGCGTCGAAATTTTCGGCGCACGGAGCGTCCACGTGAAAGGAAGAAGTCTTTTTGGTCCTGAGACTTCAAGGAACAGGAGGCAAGCTCTATCCAAGCCCTTGGAGAGCACTTTCACAGCCAGACAAGAGTTCAGCAAGGCAGCAGGGCAACAGCAAGACAGCAGTCCTTTGGAGAAAGCAGACAGGTGAGTCCTTTGAGCAGCCAGGCAGTTCTTCTTGGCAGGATGTAGTTTCTGGTTCAGGTTTCTTCTCCAGCAAGTGTCTGATGAGGTAGGGCAGAGGCCCTGTTTTATACTAAGTTGTGCCTTTGAAGTGGGGGTGACTTCAAAGAGTCTCTAAGAAATGCACCAAGTCCCCTTTCAGCTCAATCCTGTCTGCCAGAGTCCCAGTAGGGGGTGTGGCAGTCCTTTGTGTGAGGGCAGGCCCTCCACCCTCCCAGCCCAGGAAGACCCATTCAAAATGCAGATGTATGCAAGTGAGGCTGAGTACCCTGTGTTTGGGGTGTGTCTGAGTGAATGCACAAGGAGCTGTCAACTAAACCTAGCCAGACGTGGATTGAAGGGCACAACAAGATTTTAGTGCAAAGAAATGCTCACTTTCTAAAAGTGGCATTTCTAGAATAGTAATATTAAATCCGACTTCACCAGTCAGCAGGATTTTGTATTACCATTCTGGCCATACTAAATATGACCTTCCTGCTCCTTTCAGATCAGCAGCTGCCACTTCAACAGTGTATGAGGGCAGCCCCAATGTTAGCCTATGAAGGGAGCAGGCCTCACAGTAGTGTAAAAACGAATTTAGGAGTTTTACACTACCAGGACATATAACTACACAGGTACATGTCCTGCCTTTTACCTACACAGCACCCTGCTCTAGGGGATACCTAGGGCACACATTAGGGATGACTTATATGTAAAAAAAGGGGAGTTCTAGGCTTGGCAAGTACTTTTAAATGCCAAGTCGAAGTGGCAGTGAAACTGCACACACAGGCCTTGCAATGGCAGGCCTGAGACAAGGTTAAGGGGCTACTGAGGTGGGTGGCCCAACCAGTGCTGCAGGCCCACTAGTAGCATTTAATCTACATGCCCTAGGCACATGTAGTGCACTCTAATAGGGACTTACAGGTAAATTAAATAGTCAATCATGGATAAACCAATCAATAGTACAATTTACACAGAGAGCATATGCACTTTAGCACTGGTTAGCAGTGGTAAAGTGCTCAGAGGTCAAAAGCCAACAACAACAGGTCAGAAAAAATAGGAGGAAGGAGGCAAAAAGTTTGGGGATGTCCCTGTCAAAAAGCCAGGTCCAACATGACCCCCTACCAGCCTAAAGCCAGGGGAGAACAATCACTATCCTGATGTACTTCCCTGTTTGAGGCGACAGAACAAGGACCCAGGCCCACAACAGCAGGGGCATGCTCCAGTTCTTCGCCTTCCTGACTCCAATTGGATCCCTCTGTCCATACTCTCAGGGCCCACTAAGCCCATCCATGGGGAACCTTTCTCCTTTCCTGCGGATCCCATCTGTGCAGCACCTAACCTTACTTTGCTCACAGATGTATCCCAGGAGCAGGATAGTACCCCCATGACCAACATAGTGGTGTTGCCCACTCTACCCCTGGGGTGTGACACTTGTCCCCTCCCCAGGGATAACTCTGTCCACCCGGACAGCAAGCCACAGTGATTACTGACAGCTGCCAGGGATGAGAGCCAGGCCCCAGGCCTCTCAAAGCTCTCCAACCACTGTGGCTGCGGAGAGTGGGGGGCGGTAGCCCCAGGTGCTGGGCACCCTTTAACCACTCTCCCTTCCACCAGGTCAGGGATGACAGCCTGAACCTGGTCCTCCCCTCTGGGGCTTTGTACCCTCCCTCCTGGAGCGGTACCCCCAGAGTCCAACATGGTCAGGGTGCTTACAGAAGTCACCCTGTACCATTCCTCCACCAGTGCAGGGCTGTTAACCTGCCACTGGCCCTCCAACCTGGGGCCTGTACCTTCAGGTGGGACTAGGGCCCGGGGTGAGGCTTCCCTCCCCCTGCCCTCCCTTCTGGGGTCCAGCACCCTCCAACTAGGAGTGGCCTCCTCAGAAGACAGCATGGTAGGGGCACTGTTATCAGTAGCCCCTCCCTCCAGGTCCGGGGGGACACCCTGAACCTGGTCTTCCAGCCCAGGGTCTGTACCCTCAGACTGGACCACCGCCTGGCAAACCAGGACTTCCTGGGAGGCACACCTACCCCCCACCAGGTCAGAGTTTAACCTCTGCACCTGCCCATTCAACTCAGAGTCACCACCCTGAAGTTGAACAATTGCCTGGCACGCCAGGACTTCCTGGAGGGCACACTGACCCTCTACCAGGTCAGAGTTTAACCTCTGCACCTGACCATTCAACTCAGAGTCACCACCCTGAAGTTGAACAATTGCCTGGCGCACCAGGACTTTCTGGGAGGCACACCTACCTCCCACCAGGTCAGAGTTTAACCTCTGAGCCTGGTTCCCCAACCCAGGGTCACCACCCTGAGGTTGGGCAATTGCCTGGCACGCCAGGACTTTCTGGGGGGCACACCTACCCCCCACCAGGTCAGAGGTTAACCTCTGAACCTGGATATCCAACCCAGAGTCACCACCCTGAGGTTGAACAATTGCCTGGTATACCAGGACTTTCTGGGGGGCACACCTACCCCCCACCAGGTCAGAGTTTGACCTCTGAACCTGGCCATCCAACCCAGAGTCGACACCCTGAGGTTGGACAACTGCCTGGCACGCCAGGGCTTTCTGGGGGGCACACCTACCCCCCACCAGGTCAGAGTTTAACCTCTGAACCTGACCATCCAACCCAGGGTCAACACCCTGAGGTTGAACCATTGCCTGGCATTCCAGGACTTTCTGGGGGGCACATCTACCCCCCACCAGGTCAAAGTTTAACCTCCGAACCCGGTTATCCAACCCAGAGTCACCAACCTGAGGTTGAAACTTTGCCTGGCATGCCAGGACTTCCTGGGGGGCACTCTCACCCCCCACAAGGGACACGCCGTCCCCAAGGGCCACACAAGAGTCTGGTTGGCGCAGGTCTCCCGACCTCTGCCCATCCGGCAGAGTCTGGGTTTCCCCCAAACCAGAAACGGTTTCACCTGGGTCATTCCTGGGGGGCTCTGCTCTCAGAGCTGACCCCTGACTTTCAAGATCCTCCACTGGGGTCGGCCACCCCCTCTCAACCCTATGTCTGGACTTCTGCACCCCCTCACTAGGAGGGGTACTGCCAGACACCAGAACTGGTGGGATGCTGGTTACAGTCACCCCCCCAAGTTCTTCTGACACTGCGGGACTTCCCTCAAAAGGTGGCCCTACGGTACAGACTAGGCTTCCCTCCTGGTGTTCCCTCATGGAACCCTCCAGGACCTGGGACCTACCTGGGACACTACAATCCTTTCCCACCTTACTCGGTTGGGAACCACCTAGACCACTCCCTTCAGGAGCACCCCCAAATGCCTCTTCAGACTCTCTGGTACTCACCCAGAAGTCTGCCTCCATTGTAAGTTCCCTGGGGTCAGAGAACTCACACTCCACCTGGTGTTGGCGTAGCTCTGGAAAATAAGGACCAGACATATGCTCTCCAGCAATTACATCACTCTGCCCTTCACATGTATTAACCACAGTACCCTTCACCCAACCACCTAGTAACTCAGCCTTGGAAAAGCACTCTACATCACCCTCTTGAGACTGGTGAGACAGTTTCTGTCTGTCCCTGACACTCAACCCAAACTCTTCTGGGATGTCTCTACACTCTATATCCAGGACGTCCACCAGGGGGGAACCCTTTTCTCTGTCACTCTCTGCTAGAGTCAGTAAAGTGTCCCTCCCCCCAGTAGGAATATGACTCCCTGTGCCAGTTCCCCAATCCTTCTCAGGGACCCTGTGCATAACGGGAACTACCTCATACCCTTGAACTGCCTGGGGTGTGTCAACTCCCTTCTTCAAGTTGGGCACCACATCTCTGGGCTTGTGCCCTTCTTCAGCAGTACTAGATGCAAGATTTTTGCTGCCACCATCTGAACTGGACTCAGCCCTTCCGGCCTCCAGTTTCAGCTCTTTACAGCTCAGCTCTTGAGCTGCAATCTTTTCTTCTTCCAGGGCTAAAAGTCTTTTTGCCTCAACCTCTGCAAGATACTCCTCTAATTGTTGCTCCTGTCGCCTTTGACTTCGGAGCCATTCATCTATTTCTGGGTCACTGTCCAACTCTGAGTAGCCTTCCTCCTCATCTGAGTAGTCTTCCTCCTCATCTGAGGGGTACTTAGTCATTTGGTTTCTTGCTGCCTCTCTCTCTGCCCATCTTTCCTCCCCCCAGACTATGTAGTGATGGAGCATCTCCGCTTTAGTAGATCTCCTTGCTACAGGAAGGCCCCATTGTCTGCAAAGCTTCCTTAGGTCAGCCTTAGTGAGGTGGTCAGTACGAACAAAGAATGAGTCGGTACACAATCCCATTTTGATAGAATCTTATCAGCAAAAACCAAAATCCAAAGTCCAAAATATCAATAGTATATCCAGGAGGACATCAGAGAACCCAGAGCCAGAAAAGATGAAAAATCAAGTTGACCTTCAACTGTGGGTAGGTAGTGAAATACTTAGCTACTGTATGTCACTGCACAAACACAAGTCCTATCCTCACCGCTGATCACCAATGTTAGAAATGGGGTTTTTGGTCGGCAGTTAGGTTGCCCTCTGTCCAAGCAAGAACCCTCACTCTAGTCAGGGTAAGTCACACACAATCCAAAATCAGCCTGTGCTCACCCTCCGGTAGCTTGGCACGAGCAGTCAGGCTTAACTTAGAAGGCAATGTGTAAAGCATTTGTGCAATAAATCATACAACACCATAGTATAACACCACAAAAATACACCACACAGTGTTTAGAAAAATATAGAATATTTATCCGGATAATTGTAGGTCAAAACGATCAAAGTTGCAATACGAATTTGTAAAGATATCACTGAAAAGTGATATTAAGAGTCTTTAAGTCTTTAAGTCTTTAAGTCTTTAAAAAGCAATAAAGTGTCTTTCAAGCACAGAGTACCTGGTTTCTGGTGGGAAATCTCCTCAGAGGGCCACAGGAGAAGAGATGCGTGGAAAAAGGGGTGTGTGCGTCGATTTCCGCTCAGCACACACAGACTTGCGTCGTTCTTTTCCACGCGGGGAAGTCGGGCGTCGTTTTCCGGCGCGCAGACAGTCTCTTTTTGTGGATCGCGAGGATTACCAGGTGTCCCGGGTCTGTGCGTGGATTCTCCTGCTTATTTTCCGGCTGCGCGTCGTTCTGCGGGGCTGCGCGTCGAACTTTCGATCTCACGGTAGGCGTCGCGTCGATTTCTCCTTGGAAGTCGGGCGGCGTTGTCCTTGCGAGGCCGTGCGTTGAAATTTTGGTCTCACGGCAGGCGTCGCGTCGATTTCTCCTTGGAAGTCGGGCGGCGTTGTCCTTGCGAGGCCGTGCGTCAAAGTTTCGCACTCACGGTAGGCGTCGCGTCGATTTCTCCTTGGAAGTCGGGCGGCTTTGTCCTTGCGAGGTTGTGCGTCGAAGTCTCGATCGTCCCGAGGGCGTCGCGTTGATCAGCGTCGGTGTGCGCCGTTTTTCTCGCCGCGAAACAAGCTGTGCGTCGAAATTTTCGGCGCACGGAGCGTCCACGTGAAAGGAAGAAGTCTTTTTGGTCCTGAGACTTCAAGGAACAGGAGGCAAGCTCTATCCAAGCCCTTGGAGAGCACTTTCACAGCCAGACAAGAGTTCAGCAAGGCAGCAGGGCAACAGCAAGACAGCAGTCCTTTGGAGAAAGCAGACAGGTGAGTCCTTTGAGCAGCCAGGCAGTTCTTCTTGGCAGGATGTAGTTTCTGGTTCAGGTTTCTTCTCCAGCAAGTGTCTGATGAGGTAGGGCAGAGGCCCTGTTTTATACTAAGTTGTGCCTTTGAAGTGGGGGTGACTTCAAAGAGTCTCTAAGAAATGCACCAAGTCCCCTTTCAGCTCAATCCTGTCTGCCAGAGTCCCAGTAGGGGGTGTGGCAGTCCTTTGTGTGAGGGCAGGCCCTCCACCCTCCCAGCCCAGGAAGACCCATTCAAAATGCAGATGTATGCAAGTGAGGCTGAGTACCCTGTGTTTGGGGTGTGTCTGAGTGAATGCACAAGGAGCTGTCAACTAAACCTAGCCAGACGTGGATTGAAGGGCACAACAAGATTTTAGTGCAAAGAAATGCTCACTTTCTAAAAGTGGCATTTCTAGAATAGTAATATTAAATCCGACTTCACCAGTCAGCAGGATTTTGTATTACCATTCTGGCCATACTAAATATGACCTTCCTGCTCCTTTCAGATCAGCAGCTGCCACTTCAACAGTGTATGAGGGCAGCCCCAATGTTAGCCTATGAAGGGAGCAGGCCTCACAGTAGTGTAAAAACGAATTTAGGAGTTTTACACTACCAGGACATATAACTACACAGGTACATGTCCTGCCTTATACCTACACAGCACCCTGCTCTAGGGGATACCTAGGGCACACATTAGGGATGACTTATATGTAAAAAAAGGGGAGTTCTAGGCTTGGCAAGTACTTTTAAATGCCAAGTCGAAGTGGCAGTGAAACTGCACACACAGGCCTTGCAATGGCAGGCCTGAGACAAGGTTAAGGGGCTACTGAGGTGGGTGGCCCAACCAGTGCTGCAGGCCCACTAGTAGCATTTAATCTACATGCCCTAGGCACATGTAGTGCACTCTAATAGGGACTTACAGGTAAATTAAATAGTCAATCATGGATAAACCAATCAATAGTACAATTTACACAGAGAGCATATGCACTTTAGCACTGGTTAGCAGTGGTAAAGTGCTCAGAGGTCAAAAGCCAACAACAACAGGTCAGAAAAAATAGGAGGAAGGAGGCAAAAAGTTTGGGGATGTCCCTGTCAAAAAGCCAGGTCCAACACTACACAAGAGTGGAGTCAGTGTCTATGAACACGTCAGCCGTGGCCCCACATGACAGACACTATCCCCAAACTGCCATCCAGCAAACAAAGCGGATACTTGGGCTCTTTAGTCATCGATATTCATCTCCTCACTTGCTTACTTAATGTTCTGTTCATGCGCTCGGTATTCCTGAGAAGGGCCCCAAATAGCTAATTTCTATACCCAACTCGTCCTGCCAATTGCATCGGGCCTTGGTGATACCTGGGCATTGGGTCTCCTAAGAGAAGGTATATAGGGCCTGATTCTAACTTTGGAGGACGGTGTTAAACCGTCCCAAAAGTGGCGGATATACCACCTACCGTATTACGAGTTCCATAGGATATAATGGACTCGTAATACGGTAGGTGGTATATCCGCCACTTTTGGGACGGTTTAACACCGTCCTCCAAAGTTAGAATCAGGCCCATAGTGTTGCGTTTGCCGGCTGGTGACAATGTCTGCAATATGTATGTGAGAGGTGGTACCTCTGATCGTTCTGCCAATGCATCCTCCAATAAAGGTCTCAGCATGTGTTGTGCTGGATAATAGTGAAATTGTGCAAGTGTTGAAGGTGCCGTGTACAGGGCGCTGACCTGGGCTCAGTCACACAGTCCTTGTTTTCGAAGAAGTCTCCCATTTATCTTATCCCTTGCTCACAAAGGGCTGTTGCAGCGGCTTGTTCTTGACCTGTTTGAACCATGTGCACCATTCGAGTGGGAGCCGAGGGGCGTATGATAAGGATCTAGGGTTCAGATCCAGCGTTTCCTTCCAGAGGTGTCTCAAAGTACCTATCAGGTCCATTATATGGAAACGGTGTGCCATCTGCTAAACACCTAACGGGGTAGCAACGTAGGTGAGGCTGCGTCTCTCTCCAGCCATAAATGGGGCAAGCCATCTGGGCCATACAGCTAATAACATGCAAACATACACTGCACCGCCCTGTAGTATGCCTTAAAGTCCATGGCATTAAGAACCCCCCTTTCATAAGGAAGAGTGAGTGTATCCCACCGGAAATGTAGCTGTTTGCCGACCCATGCCAGCCGCACCAGCACAACGGGCAGTGTGCGAAACACTGCACAAGGAAGCAGCATCACAATATTCGCAAACAGGCATAGAACGCGGGGTAGCACAACCATCTTCGTGATGGGGATACACTTGCACAGAGAGAGGGGGAGGCGGATCCAGTGATCTATTGCTACAGTAAGGTGGTGTACTGTCTTTCCATAATGTTCGCACATCACCACCTTGGGGTCATCATGGATCAGGATGCGTAAATAACGCACTGGCTCCGTGGTCCATCGTAGCGGGTACTCCAGCTGTATCACTGTCGTGGCTGTGGTGAGGGGAAAGATTAGGGACTTGTCCCAGTTTATCCATAGTCCGCAGTGGCAGCGGAGAAGTGGAGACAAGGGGTCTGCATTAACTTCAGAAAGACGTCTCCCACCCGATGCAGCACTCAAAAGAATTGAACACCTTATCTGCATCAAAAAACATTGCTGTGGCTTGCACGTCTGTGTCAATGCGGGAGATCACTCCGAAGAGGGTGCGAAGGTTGTGCGTTACAGAACGGCCGGGTATAAAGCCAGACTGCTCGTGGCCCACAATGTGAGCGAGTAACGGTGTCAGTCAATTTCCTAATATGTTCACGGATATCTTTGTGTCCATCTTTAAAAGCAACAGCAGCCAGTAGGATGGATGCTGATCAGCTCCCTTTACAGATTTGAGCAAGGTAACCATTAGGGCCTCTCGCATAGTCAGGGACATGCACCCATCATGTACCATTTCCTCGAACAGATTGACAAGGTGTGGCACAAGCCTATCCTGATATACCTTGTAAAATGCCACCATCAGGCTGTCTTTCTGAGGGCCAAAGTGGTGCCATAAATTGTACTCTATTGACGACCGTCAGCCACTTCATGGCAATCTAAGCTAAGTAATCGTTTGTAGTCTGTTCGTTATGTGTAAAGCTGGAGGAATAAAGGTCTGAATAGTAACAGCAAAACCGATCCACCACTTGGTCCTTCCCGGGTAGTGGCATCCCCTGTTCATCTAGTACAGTCAAAATCTCACTGTCCTCACGATTAGGGCGCATAAGAGCAGCGAGTGCAACACTAGGACATTCGCCTTCACCATAAATCCTGGCTGTCGCATATTTGCCAAATGTATAACTTCCCTGTGTGTTAATTCATGGTATTCCTCCAATTTATTCGTAATGTCTTTACTGCCGTCTCCCTGCGCACGCGCTCTAATTCAGCTAGTTCTTCCTCCAGCCACTTCAGTCTGCCCTGGATCTATCAAAGAACTCGAGCATTTTTGGAGATAGTGACCCCATGAATATAGATGTTCAAAGCCTCCCAGGCAGTAGCGAATTCCTCAACTGAGCCTAAGTTGATATGGACCTATTCATCAATTTCAATTGCCAGGGCCAGTTCTACAAGAATGCAGCATCCAGCAAGGAGTACTACGTAAAATTCCAAGAAAAGGCTCTAGGACGTGGTCCCTCGAGTTCCAGGGCCAGTCGCAAAGGAGAGTGATCAGAGTACGTTCAGGTCAGGTGCTGGTATTATTGGACTCTAGAAAGTAGGCTACATGATACCAGCTAGTAACCTATATGTGTATGTATATCATGCACTGTGGAATAATGTTTGTATCCCCTGCAGGAAGTGGTAACCATACGTCCACTAATCCACTGCGGTCTGCTATCATCAATATGCCATGTGAACCGCCACCAAGGGGCACTGAGGCGTGCCCCTGGAATGGTCCAGACCAGGTGACAAGATACAGTTGAAGTCACCGCTCCAGATTTGTGGTAGGTCACTACATTGAGCCAACTCTGTCTGTAGTCTATAAAATATTTGTGGATCATCATAGTTGGGGCTGTAGATTTCCACTAATAACGTGGTGAAGTGCTCCACTTGGCATCGGCCCACAACATAGCATCCTGCAGTGTCCACGTGGGCGTCCCACACCGTAATGCCAGAACCGCATCTGACCCAAATGAGGACAATCTTGCATGCGCCGTGAAGCCTGCTGCATAGCAAGTACCCATTATGCGTTTTTGTGTGAGTACCCCACTGTTCGGGGGCAAGTGTGTTTCCTGCAGTACAGCTATATCTATCTGGTGTCGTTGCAAGTATGATAGTGATTTGTGAATTTTCCTATTGCCATGCAGTCTCCTGATATTCCATGTGAGAAACTTCAGCACCAGTGTTTCCTGCACCATACGTCATATCCACTTATTGTTTTCACTGTGCCTGTGCGGCTACCATGTTCCAGGAAACACCAATGCGCCAATTCCTGCCTGTGCGGTTTGATCAATCAGTCATGCCTGTGTCCTCCCACCCCCCAACATCTGGCAAGACATTACTATACCCACCCCAAAATGACTCTTACTCCCAACCAATTCCCCCCGAAAAGAAAACAATATGGTGCACACATGAAGACAGGAGTTGCCCTCCCAGCATTCCTGCACCAATCAGAGCCTCCTTATTAAGCGGCCATCTTCAGGCCAGGCAAGCTCAGCCCCCCACTTTATCTCTATTGCTGACCTGGAAATTTACCTTTTGCCTAGTCTTCCTTTCCTTGCTTTCCTTGTCTTCTCATACACTCACAATAGGATCTTTACCTATATCTGCACCTAACTCTTGTCTTTGGTTATGACTACTCTTGCCTTTTTGTCACCTGATTTGCAATTTCTTGTGCACATGCGTGCAAAGTGGCCTCTACAGCCTTTCCTTGTGTGGATCCATATCCCATGCTCGTCGCCAAAGTGTGGTGAAGATAATACATTAGAAACAACAAACCTCTGACTGAATTTTCAAGCAAACCAGTTATGAAATGATGAAGAACCAGTTCCACACCCATGCCTTCTAAGATATCCCATTGTTACATCCCATTCACACAATCAAAATAGGAGGTTTATGCTAAAAAAAAAAAGTGAAATAGATTAACTCCTTCTTGACTAGAACATATTTGGAGAAAATGATGAAGAGCTTAAAACTGACAGAGTCTTAACTGGCTCACAAACAACCAAAACTATAGGTCTGTCCAAGGGTCCTTGGCTTTGGTGTGTGTTAAGCCACCAAGACAGTAGACATGCACCAAAGAGTTCAAAAAGAAAGAAGGGTTGGTTCAAGCCGGGTATCAGCCTAAGTCTCTTCACAACAGAGTTAACTATACTTTTATTAAAGGAGGTTGGACAAGTTCTTCGCTAGATAAGACATGTAGGAACCTCTAACTTCATGCTGGTGTCAGAACAAGGCTATGATACATTATTGCTGAGTATACCACAAAGTCTTGTAGACCGCAGCCTTTATACAAAGTTTATATCTGCCTCAAAATGTTAGGACATCTTGCATTTGTGAGTTGATGTACTCTGGCTCTACTCTTTTCACCGCTAGATGGTAGAAATGCCACCTGATAGGTGAGCCCATGTTCTATGTCATCTTTTAAAAGGTGTGTTCAGTGTGGATGCTCAGCTTGTGGTAAGATCTTATAGAATTCATCATATCACAAAAGTATTGTTCTCCCTGCATTTGCTCCTGGACCTTATTCAACTGTTAACGTCTAGCTTGTTTATCTATCCATCTGGGACAGTTATCATGCCTAGCAGGCAAAATGCTAACAAAGAGACACCAGAGGGTCTAGTAAATACATCACCAATCATTTCAAGATCCTTCAACTATGGTAAGCAGCAGTCTTTGCTAGAGGCCTTTTAAGAACCTACACCCACAGACAGATTTAGCTGCCTGTCATTGAAGATCTATTGCCAAACAATACAATGCATAGTGTAATGCTGTGTAATCCCTTCCCCCGCGATTCAATGGCTCTGTCTCAAATCTACGATTATTACTCAATTGATTATTGTGAGAAGGTAGCCTCTTTCTAGCCTTGTTACCCCCACTTTTGGCCTGTTTGTGAGTGTATGTCAGGGTGTTTGTCACTGTTTTCACTGTCTCACTGGGAACCTGATAGCCAGGCCTCAGTGCTCATAGTGAAAACACCATGTTTTCAGTATGGTTGTTATGTGTCACTGGGATCCTGCTGGTCAGGACCCCAGTGCTCATAGGTTTGTGGCCTATATGTATGTGTCACTGGGACCCTGTCACACAGGACCCCAGTGCTCATAGGTGTGCATGTATGTGTTCCCTGTGTGGTGCCTAACTGTCTCACTGAGGCTCTGCTAACCAGAACCTCAGTGGTTATGCTCTCTCATTACTTTCAAATTGTCACTAACAGGCTAGTGACCATTTTGACCAATTTACATTGGCTTACTGGAACACCCTTATAATTCCCTAGTATATGGTACTGAGGTACCCAGGGTATTGGGGTTCCAGGAGATCCCTATGGGCTGCAGCATTTCTTTTGCCACCCATAGGGAGCTCTGACAATTCTTACACAGGCCTGCCACTGCAGCCTGAGTGAAATAACGTCCACGTTATTTCACAGCCATTTTACACTGCACTTAAGTAACTTATAAGTCACCTATATGTCTAACCTTTACCTGGTAAAGGTTAGGTGCAAAGTTACTTAGTGTGAGGGCACCCTGGCACTAGCCAAGGTGCCCCCACATTGTTCAGAGCCAATTCACTGAACTTTGTGAGTGCGGGGACACCATTACACGCGTGCACTACATATAGGTCACTACCTATATGTAGCTTCACCATGGTAACTCCGAATATGGCCATGTAACATGTCTATGATCATGGAATTGCCCTCTCTATGCCATCCTGGCATTGTTGGTACAATTCCATGATCCCAGTGGTCTGTAGCACAGACCCTGGTACTGCCAGACTGCCCTTCCTGGGGTTTCTCTGCAGCTGCTGCTGCTGCCAACCCCTCAGACAGGCAGCTGCCCTCCTGGGGTCCAGCCAGGCCTGGCCCAGGATGGCAGAACAAAGAACTTCCTCTGAGAGAGGGTGTGACACCCTCTCCCTTTGGAAAATGGTGTGAAGGCAGGGGAGGAGTAGCCTCCCCCAGCCTCTGGAAATGCTTTGTTGGGCACAGATGTGCCCAATTCTGCATAAGCCAGTCTACACCGGTTCAGGGACCCCTTAGCCCCTGCTCTGGCGCGAAACTGGACAAAGGAAAGGGGAGTGACCACTCCCCTGACCTGCACCTCCCCTGGGAGGTGTCCAGAGCTCCTCCAGTGTGCTCCAGACCTCTGCCATCTTGGAAACAGAGGTGCGGCTGGCACACTGGACTGCTCTGAGTGGCCAGTGCCACCAGGTGACGTCAGAGACTCCTGCTGATAGGCTCCTTCAGGTGTTAGTAGCCTTTCCTCTCTCCTAGGTAGCCAAACCCTCTTTTCTGGCTATTTAGGGTCTCTGTCTCTGGGGAAACTTTAGATAACGAATGCATGAGCTCAGCCGAGTTCCTCTGCATCTCCCTCTTCACCTTCTGATAAGGAATCGACCGCTGACCGCGCTGGAAGCCTGCAAACCTGCAACATAGTAGCAAAGACGACTACTGCAACTCTGTAACGCTGATCCTGCCGCCTTCTCGACTGTTTTCCTGCTTGTGCATGCTGTGGGGGTAGTCTGCCTCCTCTCTGCACCAGAAGCTCCGAAGAAATCTCCCGTGGGTCGACGGAATCTTCCCCCTGCAACCGCAGGCACCAAAAAGCTGCATCTCCGGTCCCTTGGGTCTCCTCTCAGCACGACGAGCGAGGTCCCTCGAATCCAGCGACACCGTCCAAGTGACCCCCACAGTCCAGTGACTCTTCAGCCCAAGTTTGGTGGAGGTAAGTCCTTGCCTCACCTCGCTGGGCTGCATTGCTGGGAACCGCGACTTTGCAAGCTTCTCCGGCCCCTGTGCACTTCCGGCGGAAATCCTGTGTGCACAGCCAAGCCTGGGTCCACGGCACTCTAACCTGCATTGCACGACTTTCTAAGTTGGTCTCCGGCGACGTGGGACTCCTTTGTGCAACTTCGGCGAGCACCGTTTCACGCATCCTCGTAGTGCCTGTTTCTGGCACTTCTCCGGGTGCTACCTGCTTCAGTGAGGGCTCTTTGTCTTGCTCGACGTCCCCTCTCTCTGCAGGTCCAATTTGCGACCTTCTGGTCCCTCCTGGGCCCCAGCAGCGTCCAAAAACGCCAAACGCACGATTTGCGTGTAGCAAGGCTTGTTGGCGTCCATCCGGCGGGAAAACACTTCTGCACGACTCTCCAAGGCGTGGGGGATCCATCCTCCAAAGGGGAAGTCTCTAGCCCTTGTCGTTCCTGCAGTATTCACAGTTCTTCAGCCTAGTAAGAGCTTCTTTGCACCAACCGCTGGCATTTCTTGGGCATCTGCCCATCTCCGAGCTGCTTGTGACTTTTGGACTTGGTCCCCTTGTTCCACAGGTACCTTCAGACAGGAATCCATCGTTGTTGCATTGCTGATTTGTGTTTTCCTTGCATTCTCCCTCTAACACGACTATTTTGTCCTTAGGGGAACTTTAGTGCACTTTGCACTCACTTTTCAGGGTCTTGGGGAGGGTTATTTTTCTAACTCTCACTATTTTCTAATAGTCCCAGCGACCCTCTACAAGGTCACATAGGTTTGGGGTCCATTCGTGGTTCGCATTCCACTTCTGGAGTATATGGTTTGTGTTGCCCCTATCCCTATGTTTCCCCATTGCATCCTATTGTAACTATACATTGTTTGCACTGTTTTCTAAGACTATACTGCATATTTTTGCTATTGTGTATATATATCTTGTGTATATTTCCTATCCTCTCACTGAGGGTACACTCTAAGATACTTTGGCATATTGTCATAAAAATAAAGTACCTTTATTTTTAGTATAACTGTGTATTGTGTTTTCTTATGATATTGTGCATATGACACTAAGTGGTACTGTAGTAGCTTCACACGTCTCCTAGTTCAGCCTGAGCTGCTTTGCTAAGCTACCATTATCTATCAGCCTAAGCTGCTAGACACCCTATACACTAATAAGGGATAACTGGGCCTGGTGCAAGGTGCAAGTACCCCTTGGTACTCACTACAAGCCAGTCCAGCCTCCTACATTGGTTGTGCAGCGGTGGGATAAGTGCTTGAGACTACTTACCACTCTTGTCATTGTACTTTTCATAAGAGAAAAATATACAAAACAAGGTCAGTGTATATACACATAGCCAAAAAGTTTTGCATTTCCTCTTTGCACTCTTTTCTAAGTGCTGAAAAGTACTTCTAAAACTTTCAAAAAGTTCTTAAAAGTTTAAAAAGTTTTTTTCTGTCTTTCCAAAAAGTTCTGAAAACTTTTTTCTCTTTTTCTATCACTTTAACTCTCTCTAAAAAATGTCTGGCACAGGAAGAAATGTTGAACTGTCCAAACTTGCATATGATCACCTTAGCTGGAAAGGAGCAAGGAGTCTCTGCATAGAGAGAGGTTTGAGTGTAGGGAAGAATCCTTCTTTAGAACTGTTAATTAATATGCTTAGAGTACAGGATAAGGCCATAAGTGCCCAATCTGTAGAAAAAGTAGCTAATGGTTCTCAATCTGATCCAGGGACTCCCCCAGGAAAAGGTTCAGGAAAGAAACTTCTCAGCCTGCCCATTACTAGACAGTCTAGCATAGTTGGTACAGAGGTTGAATCACATCATACTGATGATGTGCTCTCACATTATACTGGTAGCCAAGCTGTTAGGGTGCCCTCTGTAAGGGACAGGTCTCCTTCTGTTCATTCCCATCATACCTCTGTATCTAGAAATGTCCCTCCCACCCACCCTGATGACAGATTGTTAGAAAGGGAGCTCAATAGATTGAGAGTGGAACAAACCAGACTGAAGCTCAAGAAGCAACAGCTGGATTTGGATAGACAGTCTTTAGAATTAGAGAAGGAAAGACAGAAGTTGGGTTTAGATACCCATGGTGGCAGCAGCAGTATTCCCCATAGTCATCCTGCAAAAGAGCATGATTCCAGGAATCTGCACAAGATAGTTCCCCCTTATAAGGAGGGGGATGACATTAACAAGTGGTTTGCTGCACTTGAGAGGGCCTGTGCTGTACAGGATGTCCCTCAAAAGCAGTGGGCTGCTATCCTATGGCTATCATTTAGTGGAAAGGGTAGGGATAGACTCCTTACTGTGAAAGAAAGTGATGCCAATAATTTTACAGTTCTTAAGAATGCACTCCTGGATGGTTATGGCTTAACCACTGAACAGTACAGGATAAAGTTCAGAGAGACCAAAAAGGAGTCTTCACAAGACTGGGTTGATTTCATTGACCAGGCAGTGAAGGCCTTGGAGGGGTGGTTACATGGCAGTAAAGTTACTGATTATGAAAGCCTGTATAACACAATCCTGAGAGAGCATATACTTAATAATTGTGTGTCTGATTTGTTGCACCAGTACCTGGTAGACTCTGATCTGACCTCTCCCCAAGAATTGGGAAAGAAGGCAGACAAATGGGTCAGAACAAGGGTGAACAGAAAAGTTCATACAGGGGGTGACAAAGATGGCAATAAGAAGAAAGATGGTGAAAAATCTCAAGATAAGCATGGGGATAAGGGTAAAACCAAAGATCCCACTTCAAATCTTAAACACTCTTCAGAGGGTGGGGATAAAACAAATTCTTCCTCTTCTTCCCAACCTGCACACATTAAAAAGCCTTGGTGCTTTGTGTGTAAAAACAGAGGCCATAGGCCAGGGGATAAGTCCTGTCCAGGTAAACCCCCTGAGCCTACCACCACTAATACATCAAGCTCTAGTGCCCCTAGCAGTAGTGGTACTAGTGGTGGGACTGCTGGCAACAGTCAAGCAAAGGGTGTAGTTGGGTTCACTTATGGGTCCATAGTGGAAACTGATGTAATCAGTCCCAAGACAGTTTCTGTCACACCTAGTGGCATTGGCCTTGCCACACTGGCTGCTTGTCCCCTTACAATGGATAAGTACAGGCAGACAGTTTCAATAAATGGTGTTGAGGCCTTGGCCTACAGGGACACAGGTGCCAGTTTCACTTTGGTGACTGAAAACCTAGTGCCTCCTGAACAACACATCATTGGACAACAGTATAAGATTATTGATGTCCATAACTCCACTAAGTTTCTTCCCTTAGCTATAATTCAGTTTAGTTGGGGTGGAGTTACTGGCCCTAAGCAGGTGGTGGTATCACCTAGCTTACCTGTAGACTGTCTCTTAGGTAATGACCTAGAGGCCTCAGGTTGGGCTGATGTAGAGTTTTATGCCCATGCAGCCATGCTGGGCATCCCTGAGGAATTGTTCCCTCTCATTTCAAGTGAAATGAAAAAGCAAAGGAGAGAAGGCCTGAAAACTCAGGACCCCTCTCCATCAACAGGTAAAAAGGGTATCACAGTATCCCCTAACCACCCTACCATTCAGGATACTATTCCTGTGGTGGGAGAAACCTCTCCTGGGGTGGCACCTGTTCCAAGGGAATCATCAGCTGGCAAAGCTGGACTCCCTGAGGTGGAAGTACCTCTCTGTGGGATAACTAACATTGGTGAGAAAAACAGCACCATTTTAGTTAACATGGAGCATCCCTCCAACCCTCCCAGAGAAACTTTAGTGCAGAAACCCTGCACTACCTCACAACACTTAGGACAGCATCCCTGCCCTAGTGTGGAGCTCATAGGACAGCATCCCTGCCCTGCTCCAACTCAAGAGAAACAGCATCCCTGTTCTCTCTTCCAGCCAAATGGACAAAGTTTTTGCCCAGCTATGGCTTTACTGAGACAGCATCCCTGTCTGGCATTTCCATCATTACAAATAGGTTCAGTGGACAATTCCCACTGCTCTAAACTAAAACTTACTGATAGAAACTCTGAAAATACATCTTCACATTGTTGGTTAGCTAAAAAACTTCAAACAGGGTGGTTTACATCCCCACAGGGAAGTAACCATATAGTGGATGATAAAGGGAGTAACCAGTCTATTGCAGAGCTACTCTCTACTTATCACCACTTAGACAATAAAGTCTCAACTGGCCAAGGTTAGCCTTATTGTCCTTCGTTTGGGGGGGGGTTGTGTGAGAAGGTAGCCTCTTTCTAGCCTTGTTACCCCCACTTTTGGCCTGTTTGTGAGTGTATGTCAGGGTGTTTGTCACTGTTTTCACTGTCTCACTGGGAACCTGATAGCCAGGCCTCAGTGCTCATAGTGAAAACACCATGTTTTCAGTATGGTTGTTATGTGTCACTGGGATCCTGCTGGTCAGGACCCCAGTGCTCATAGGTTTGTGGCCTATATGTATGTGTCACTGGGACCCTGTCACACAGGACCCCAGTGCTCATAGGTGTGCATGTATGTGTTCCCTGTGTGGTGCCTAACTGTCTCACTGAGGCTCTGCTAACCAGAACCTCAGTGGTTATGCTCTCTCATTACTTTCAAATTGTCACTAACAGGCTAGTGACCATTTTGACCAATTTACATTGGCTTACTGGAACACCCTTATAATTCCCTAGTATATGGTACTGAGGTACCCAGGGTATTGGGGTTCCAGGAGATCCCTATGGGCTGCAGCATTTCTTTTGCCACCCATAGGGAGCTCTGACAATTCTTACACAGGCCTGCCACTGCAGCCTGAGTGAAATAACGTCCACGTTATTTCACAGCCATTTTACACTGCACTTAAGTAACTTATAAGTCACCTATATGTCTAACCTTTACCTGGTAAAGGTTAGGTGCAAAGTTACTTAGTGTGAGGGCACCCTGGCACTAGCCAAGGTGCCCCCACATTGTTCAGAGCCAATTCACTGAACTTTGTGAGTGCGGGGACACCATTACACGCGTGCACTACATATAGGTCACTACCTATATGTAGCTTCACCATGGTAACTCCGAATATGGCCATGTAACATGTCTATGATCATGGAATTGCCCTCTCTATGCCATCCTGGCATTGTTGGTACAATTCCATGATCCCAGTGGTCTGTAGCACAGACCCTGGTACTGCCAGACTGCCCTTCCTGGGGTTTCTCTGCAGCTGCTGCTGCTGCCAACCCCTCAGACAGGCAGCTGCCCTCCTGGGGTCCAGCCAGGCCTGGCCCAGGATGGCAGAACAAAGAACTTCCTCTGAGAGAGGGTGTGACACCCTCTCCCTTTGGAAAATGGTGTGAAGGCAGGGGAGGAGTAGCCTCCCCCAGCCTCTGGAAATGCTTTGTTGGGCACAGATGTGCCCAATTCTGCATAAGCCAGTCTACACCGGTTCAGGGACCCCTTAGCCCCTGCTCTGGCGCGAAACTGGACAAAGGAAAGGGGAGTGACCACTCCCCTGACCTGCACCTCCCCTGGGAGGTGTCCAGAGCTCCTCCAGTGTGCTCCAGACCTCTGCCATCTTGGAAACAGAGGTGCGGCTGGCACACTGGACTGCTCTGAGTGGCCAGTGCCACCAGGTGACGTCAGAGACTCCTGCTGATAGGCTCCTTCAGGTGTTAGTAGCCTTTCCTCTCTCCTAGGTAGCCAAACCCTCTTTTCTGGCTATTTAGGGTCTCTGTCTCTGGGGAAACTTTAGATAACGAATGCATGAGCTCAGCCGAGTTCCTCTGCATCTCCCTCTTCACCTTCTGATAAGGAATCGACCGCTGACCGCGCTGGAAGCCTGCAAACCTGCAACATAGTAGCAAAGACGACTACTGCAACTCTGTAACGCTGATCCTGCCGCCTTCTCGACTGTTTTCCTGCTTGTGCATGCTGTGGGGGTAGTCTGCCTCCTCTCTGCACCAGAAGCTCCGAAGAAATCTCCCGTGGGTCGACGGAATCTTCCCCCTGCAACCGCAGGCACCAAAAAGCTGCATCTCCGGTCCCTTGGGTCTCCTCTCAGCACGACGAGCGAGGTCCCTCGAATCCAGCGACACCGTCCAAGTGACCCCCACAGTCCAGTGACTCTTCAGCCCAAGTTTGGTGGAGGTAAGTCCTTGCCTCACCTCGCTGGGCTGCATTGCTGGGAACCGCGACTTTGCAAGCTTCTCCGGCCCCTGTGCACTTCCGGCGGAAATCCTGTGTGCACAGCCAAGCCTGGGTCCACGGCACTCTAACCTGCATTGCACGACTTTCTAAGTTGGTCTCCGGCGACGTGGGACTCCTTTGTGCAACTTCGGCGAGCACCGTTTCACGCATCCTCGTAGTGCCTGTTTCTGGCACTTCTCCGGGTGCTACCTGCTTCAGTGAGGGCTCTTTGTCTTGCTCGACGTCCCCTCTCTCTGCAGGTCCAATTTGCGACCTTCTGGTCCCTCCTGGGCCCCAGCAGCGTCCAAAAACGCCAAACGCACGATTTGCGTGTAGCAAGGCTTGTTGGCGTCCATCCGGCGGGAAAACACTTCTGCACGACTCTCCAAGGCGTGGGGGATCCATCCTCCAAAGGGGAAGTCTCTAGCCCTTGTCGTTCCTGCAGTATTCACAGTTCTTCAGCCTAGTAAGAGCTTCTTTGCACCAACCGCTGGCATTTCTTGGGCATCTGCCCATCTCCGAGCTGCTTGTGACTTTTGGACTTGGTCCCCTTGTTCCACAGGTACCTTCAGACAGGAATCCATCGTTGTTGCATTGCTGATTTGTGTTTTCCTTGCATTCTCCCTCTAACACGACTATTTTGTCCTTAGGGGAACTTTAGTGCACTTTGCACTCACTTTTCAGGGTCTTGGGGAGGGTTATTTTTCTAACTCTCACTATTTTCTAATAGTCCCAGCGACCCTCTACAAGGTCACATAGGTTTGGGGTCCATTCGTGGTTCGCATTCCACTTCTGGAGTATATGGTTTGTGTTGCCCCTATCCCTATGTTTCCCCATTGCATCCTATTGTAACTATACATTGTTTGCACTGTTTTCTAAGACTATACTGCATATTTTTGCTATTGTGTATATATATCTTGTGTATATTTCCTATCCTCTCACTGAGGGTACACTCTAAGATACTTTGGCATATTGTCATAAAAATAAAGTACCTTTATTTTTAGTATAACTGTGTATTGTGTTTTCTTATGATATTGTGCATATGACACTAAGTGGTACTGTAGTAGCTTCACACGTCTCCTAGTTCAGCCTGAGCTGCTTTGCTAAGCTACCATTATCTATCAGCCTAAGCTGCTAGACACCCTATACACTAATAAGGGATAACTGGGCCTGGTGCAAGGTGCAAGTACCCCTTGGTACTCACTACAAGCCAGTCCAGCCTCCTACAATTATTGTCTATTCTTATGTTTGTCTCACCTCATTAACATTGTTGCTTTACATTGCATCCGACTGGATGAACTGTATCTTTCAGCTACTGATTTGAGGGGACTCTTTTTTTATTATTCTTGCAGCACTCGCTGGGAGCTCATGTCTTTCTCGCTGTCTTCCCTATCCACAAGTCCCCTTATTGCTCCCTGTTTTTCTCACTTTTTCTGTTTACATTTTTCCACCAAGTGGCCGGCAGCTTAAAGTGCTACCAGAACTCTTGCTTAATATTGTTCTGTCCGTCACACATTTTTTTGTCTTTAATTTTATGTTCTAAAACGATCATTGGCCACAATGTATTGGTAAGTAAAAAATGACAAAATAGTTACCATTGTATCACCCCACTTACATGCGCACAAGCGGCAGCCACCATCAAATGGATCCAGCCTGGCCATTTTTAAATGTATATTTAAAATAAGAAAGTGCAAAGAAGCGCTGGCAAAGCCTATAGCCTGGCACTCTCCTTTCACAGGTAACACATACTGGCTTGCCGGTGCTTATTGACATTAGTGGCTTCTTTTGTTGGAACATAAGGTCTTCACCAGATTTCTTGATATTCTGAACGTGAGTTTTATGATGTATCCAAATCATATTTCTTGCTTCATCTTGAAAATACACCTTTTAGCTATTCTACACGGCGTTCAGATTCTATAAGCTGGCTCAGGCATTATATAAAATTTGGAATTTAACAATTTAAATACAATTGCTCTTACTGTCTATTTCCATCTTTGTGCCAGTTTTAAATTGTAGGATTGTAGGTTTCCTGACAATGTTGCAACTGTTCGTAGTTCCAGAAAGTAATGTGACAAGCCCATATATTTCTATATGCTGCATCGATTGCTGAGTAATGGAAACTAACCAGAGTTGGCAGGACAAAACAACAACAAAATATACATCAGGATGTAAAACAGAGTACATGCAATTTTCAAGGTGCGGGGGAGGGAAGAAGACGAGGAAAGATGAAAAACCAATGGAAAGGGGGAAGGTGACTCTGTGAAGTAGCTATTTGAAAAGTAAGTGAAATGTTACTCAGTTAAAGGATTTGGGTAAGGAAGGGACAGGATAAAGAAAAAGTATCTGTCTAAATTTTGAAGAAAAACCAACAGACAGAACCCATTTTCAAGATTAGTGACGTACTACACCTTACAAAACATGTAAAAAGCAATTGCGAAAAATAAAATTCTCTGAATTGGTTTCCAATATATGGTAAAGGCTATTCATCTTGAATACTTTGATTGGGCAATTTCAGTACAATTGCTTCTCAAAATTAATATTATATGCATGTGTCTTACTGGGAAAGAGCATAAAATTCCTCTCTGTAGGTAATTTCCCACCGTGACAATGGTTGGATACTTGCAGCGAGACAAACTTCATTTTCAGGGTGGGGAAAAAGTGAAGAATACCGTCAAAATGTTTTAAAATCCCGAGAAGGGATTTATCCATGAGAACAAATGTAATCCACGTGGAGGAATAAAAAAAAAGAAAAAAGTTAGTGTAAAAGCGCCTTGTAGAAATGCAAAGATGTGAGAGCGGCAGGTGCCCTTGAGGAATTTCAAGAAAGTCATTAATTTACTGAAAACATATGTAAAAACCTGCATGGTATTTTTTTAAAGAATCAGGCACTACTGGAATTTTATGTTCTTTCTTCAACATAAAAAAACTACTGACAAATTTAACACTCCAATTAATGGAACTAATATTTGACAGTAATTCTCTCTCAACTTTGTCATATAGGAGAGAGATCTGGAACCCTCCAGTGACACCCAAATTTGACAATATATGTGCAGAAGTATAGATTTAACAAATGCATACTTTAATGTATAGAACCTCCCCGAAGAGTTGGGCAGAGTACATGTAGAAAAGATATGAATGTTTCTAAGCACCCAGAAGCAAGAAGCAAAAAAATGTTATCATTTCTTTCCTCATATGGAGTCAAGCTTCACCAGACACTCTATGAGAACAAGCATTGGAAAAAACAATAGGTCTTGTCTACACAAGAGCTACTGGCTTTGGCAAGTGTTTTGCCATGTTGTAGACCAGTGTAGCTGTTTAGCATGGCTAAAAGTTAGTGGCGTAGTCATAGTGGAGGGGGGATGTAGAGGGTCGTAGCGTGGATTTGTTGGAATATCATAGAGTGGAGGAGGAGTGTTACAGCGTTGAGTAGAGGGGAGTAAGGTTCAGTGGCAAAACGTGTTGTGGAGTGGGTGGAATAGGGTAGAGTGGGTTGGAGTGGACTGAGGTAGTGAGATAGATTGGATTGTAGTGGAGAGGGGTGGATTGGATTGGGAGAGTTTGGGGTGGACTGAGTGGGGTGGGGTGGATTTAAATGGAGTGGATTGAAATGGGGTGAGGTGAATTTGAGTGGGGTGAATTAGATTGGATTGGGAGGGTGGTTTGGATTGGAGTGATAGGGGTGGGGTGGATGGGGTGGGTTGGATTGGATTGGATTGGAATGAATTAGCTTGGACTGCAGTGGGGTGGTTCGTTTGGACTGGAGTGGGGTCGGTTGGATTGGACTGGATTGGAGTGGGTGGGATAGATTGGATTAGGATGGGCTGGATGAATTGGAGTGGGGCAAACAGTACTGGGAATCCATAGATTGGATTAGGATAGAGAGGGTGGATTGGAGTATAGTGTGGTGGATTGGAGTGAGTGAGGTGGATTGAGGTGGGGTGGATTGGCGTGTGGTGAATCAAAATGTGGTGGGGTGGATTGTATTGGGGTGTGGTGGGCTGCAGTAGGATGTATTGGAGTGGGGTGGGGTAGATTGGATTGCGATGGGGTGTGTTGATTGGATTGGGGTGGATTGGAATGGATTGGATTGGGGTGGATTGGATAGGGATGGATTGGATTGAGGTTGGGTGGTTTAGTGTGTGGTGGGGTGGATGGATTAGATTGAAGTAAGGTGGACAGAAATGGTATAAGGTGGATTGGGGTGGGGTTGATTGGAATGGAGTGGGGTGGATTGGAATGGGACAGGCTGGATGATTGAAGTGTGGTGGAAGGAACTCAGGTGGGGTGGATTGGGGTAAAGTGGGTGGATTGGACTGATGTAGAGTGAATTGAAATGTCATGGGAGGGTTGGGGTGGGGTGGCCAGGGGGTGGATTTAATTGAGTTGGATTGGACTGGGGTGAACTGCACTGAGGTGCGGTGGACTGGATTGACACTGGGTGAACTAGACTGGAATGGAATGGAATGGATTGGAGTGTGGTGGATCAGATTGAGGTGTATCGGATTGGGGTGCGATGAAGCTGAGGGGTTTGGAGTGAGGTGGAATGGATTGAGTGTGGTGGATTGGGGGTGGGGTGGATTGGATTGAGTGTGGTGGTTTGTATTGGGGTGAATGGATAGGGGTGTATTGGGTTGGTGTGGGGTTGATTGGAGTGGAGTAGATTGTGGAGGGCTGGACTGGAATGGAATGGAATAGATTGGAGTGGGTTGGAGTGGATTTGATTGGATTGGATTGGATTGGTGTGGGGTAGATTGACTGGAGAGGGGTGTTCTGGATTGAGGCGGGTAGAATAAGGTGGTTTGGAGAGGGGAGGATTGGACTGGAGGAGGGTGGATTAAAGTGGATTGTATTGGAGTGAGGTGGATTGGGTAGTGGTGGACTTGATTGGAGTGGGGTGGATTGGACCGGCATGGGGTGGGTTGATTGGAGTGGAGTGGGTAGTTGAAGTAGGGTGGGATGGATTGAAGTGGGGTGAGTTGTTCTGGAATGAGGTGAATTGGACTGGAGTGCAGTGGATTGAACTGGAGTGGGGTGGACTGGAGTGGGTGGATTGTGATCAGGTGTACTGGATTAGAGTGGGGAAGATTAGAGCAGGGTGGATTGGATTGGTGTTGGGTGGACTGGATTGGTGTGGGATGGACTGGATTGTAGTGGGGTGGATTGTGATGGATTGTAGTGGGGTGAATTGGGATGGAGTGGGGTAAATTAGATTGGGGTGAAGTGAGGTGGATTGGATTGGAGTGTGGCAGATTATTTTGGATTGGAGTGGGTTGTTTGGGGTTGGAGTGTGGGAGGTTGGAGTGGGGCAGGTTGTTTTGGATTAAAATGGGGCACATTGAACTGGGACAGATGGAAATGGATTGGAGTGAGTCAGTTCTGGATTGGAGTGGGGAAAATAGATTGGAGTGAGACATATTGTTTTGGATTGGAGTGGGGCAGATTGTTTTGAATTGGAGTGGGGCAGATTGGAGTGGAACAGAGTGTCTTGGATTGGAGTGGGGCAGACTGAAGTCGGGCATATTGTTTTGGATTGGAGTAGGGCAGATTGTATTAGTGTGGATTGGTGTGGGGTTGGTTAGATGGGTGTAAACTGTAAACTTCGTACTTGTATAGCGCACTACTCACCCGTTAGGGTCTCAAGGCGCTGTACGAATACCGCTGTGGAACCCCTCCTGGCTTTTCCCTGTGAGGTGCCCACTCCTGGGCAACCTCCTTTGTGAAGCCAGGCATCCCAGCGCTGTTGGGGCTGTTGTGGAGATTAAGCAAGCTATTGCCCAGAGTTACAGAGTGGGACCCATGAATTAGATTAGGCACCAATGTGATAATTATCAGGTCCGAGGGAATTGAGCCCAAGACCCGCCAAGGCGGGAATTGAACCCTGGTCTCAGGCCAGATTTCTGCATCAGGGTCTGCCGCTCTAACCATTGAGCCACACTTTCTGCATCAGGGTCTGCCGCTCTAACCATTGAGCCACACTTCTCCACTGTGTGCACTGGAGTGGGGTGAATAGGAATGGAGTGAATTGGATTGGGGTGAGGTGGATTGGATTTGAGTAGGACATATAGTTTTGGATTGGAGTTGGCCAAATTGAAGTGGGACAGGTTTGAGCGGGACAGATTGTTTTGGATTGAACTCGGGCAGATGGGAGTGGGGTGGATTGGAGTGGGCAGATTGTTTTCTATTATAGTGGGGCAGATTGGAGTGATGTGGACTGGAGTGGGACGGATTGTTTGGATTGGAGTGGGCAGATTATTTTGGATTGCAGTGGGGCAGATTGAAGTGTAGCAGACTGTTTTGGATTGGAGTCCAGCAGATTGGAGTAAGGCAGATTGCTTTGGACTGGGACAGATTGGAATGGGGTAGATTGTTTTGGATCGGAGTGGGGCATATTGTTTTGGATTGGAGTGGGGCATATTGTTATGGATTGGAGTAGGGCGAATTGGAATGGGGCAGATTGTTTCGGATTGGAATGGGGCAGATTGTTTTGAAGTGGGGCAGATTGTTTTTTATTAGATTGGGGCTAATTGGAGTGGAGCAGATTAGATTGGGGTGAGTTGGAAGTATTGGAGTGGGTTTTAGTGGATTGGGATGAGTGGTTTGGTTTGGAGTGGGGCGGATTGGTGTGTGGTAAAGTGGGGGGATTGTGGTGGGGCAGATTGGGTGTACTGCACGATAAAGCAACATTTCAGAAATTACACATAAAAATGAAACAATGTCACTTTGCAATATTTCAAACAAGTTAATTGTCATCTTTTGAGAAGAGCGCCCACAAGTAAAAACAAAAGAAAACATGAGTGGAAAGTGAGAAAAAATAAAAGAAAGTTAGCTTTAAAAAAAAAAAAAAGAAATGTGTAGTTTTATTTGTCCTGCTGGGCACGTTTTAGCCAGTTTCAAGGCGTCTGTTTGCAGGACACTGGAATTTGAAAAGAACAAAATAGTACCTCGATCACGTTGGGAGCAGCGGATGGGCACTAATTAAATGGAATCAATCAGTGCTTGGTCCCTGCTCCACACAGAGGAACAGAAATGATGCCAGGCCTGTCTTGACAAATTACAAGGCTGTAAAGAAGAGTGTCATGCAAACTATAAAATGGTGAGGGACAGGTGGGCTCCAAGTCCTTTACTGTACACAACAGAGTCTTGCAAGCGAGATGCATGCACAAAGCTCATGCACTTGAAGGCTGGACCCTAAAAACCAAGAAACACACAAAGCATTATAGTAAAGCAAACAGGCATTGAGACCACCTGCAGTCACATACATCACTAGAATGTCACCCTCCTGAGAGAGTCACGGGATACAAACTAAGCATTCTGAAGAATTCTCACTGAGAAAGAAGAGGAGGAGGGTGCTCACCAGCTTATTGTGGTGCTTGAATCCACCAGTAACACATTAACTCTATTGTTGATATAGAAAGTTGCCTTTGGCTTTTTCTTCCTGTTCTGGCTTTCCTTGTTTTCTCCTACACTCAAGATGCGATCAGTACCCATATCTGCATCCGACTCTTGTCTTCAGTTATCGCTACTCTAGCCTTATCACCCGATTTCCAATTTTCTTTGCAGACGCGGGCAAAGTGGCCTCTACGGTGTTTGCTCATGTGGGTCCATATCCTAGAAGGGGTACTGCAAGCCTAGAAAGCCATCTGATCAATGACTGTAGACAGCATCTAAAAAATTAACACCAAGGTGGACTGTCCTAAGTCACTGCCCACGGGGAAAAGCCAGCAGTCTACCACTGATCTTTCATGAAAACTTAACAATGACAGTCATTCACCAAGTACAGTCTGACTGAATTCAAACTAAAGGTCGAAACAGGTCAACTGGAACAGAACTGCAAACCCACAATGGCCAGGCTCTGCACCCAGTGTGAAAATGAAGAAATAAGAACATACAGTGTATGGTTAAAATATTTTTCACAAATAAGGTGCACATATACCAAACCAACATTTATTTAAATAGAAGGCAAAAGTCTCTACACAATGTTGGAAGAGCAAGAGAGATGACAACAGGAGTTACAATACATGTTGCAACCTGCCATCAGGCTGGACTCAAAATGCCATCTCACAGAGGTCTACCTAATTGCTGTACACGTGCGTTTCGGTGTGTCAAAATGATAAATTATAACGCGGTAGCACTGCTGTGTGTGTAGTCGTTAGGAACCCTTCATTAACTTTGAGCAAACAGCCTTAAACTTTCATGTAATAAAGTCGATTTGAGGCTATATACATGTAAATGTAAATTAGCACTTGTATAGCGCACTACTCACCCGTTAGGGTCTCAAGGTGCTGTACTCATACCGCTATGGAACCCCTCCTGGCTTTTCCCTGTGAGGGGCCCACTCCTGAGCACCCCCAGGGTGAAGCCAGGCATCCAAGCGCTGTTGGGGCGTTGTGGAGATTAAGCAAGCTATTGCCCAGAGTTGCAGAGTGGGACCCATGAATTAGATTAGGCACCGAGGCGAGAATTATCTGGTCAAGGGGAATTGAGCCCAAGACCTGCCGAAGCGGGACTTGAACCCTGGTCTTGAGCCAGGTCTTTGCTTCAGGGTCTGCCGCTCTAACCATTGAGCCACACTTCTCCATTACTTCTACATCACAGAGCATCTAATACAATGCATGTGGTATGTTTGCAATTGTCAAGCCAATCAATGTTACTTTTATGAATGCAAAATGTATGCATGTTGGTCTTAGTGTCCCAAAGAGCTCAGAGCCAATATTTCAAAAATGCAATTTTAAAATGTATAAATAAATACACATTGCATGTATCGCGAGTTTTTTGCCCATTATTAACCTCCGGAAGGGTGACAGTTCACTGCTGAGCTGGCAGTTCACTGCTGTGTTCTGGAGGTCATGGGTTTGAAATTAAGAAAGGCAGACGCAGGCTTTCATGCTTCCGAGGTGTGTAAAAATAGTGCCATAAATTGTCCATTAGTGTGTTACTTACAGTACGTGGAAAAGGCAGGCATGCAGCTTTAAGTTCCTTATGTACCAAAAGGCAGGTTCCAAAAAGTTGTGACAAATTGTGTAATAACTATTTGCGACCTTCGTCTGTTTTTACAATCCGACCTGTATACAGCTAGGTTACATAAATGAATAATCTCCAGTTGCAGGGGGCGGACAGAATAACAGGGGCTGCTATATTCCACTCTTTGTAATTACAAACCCAGGGGTGGTGCCTGCAAGCAACAGCAGACCACCAACCCTGTGTCTTTTTTAAAACCAGCCCAGGTTTCTTGAAAGAACTAACGCTGCTTTAAAAAAATGAAAGTTTCCCGTTCGGGAAAACTGTGGGGGATGATGTAGACAATGGTCCAGGGATCTTACCTAAGGCAACTCAGCATCATTCACAAAGGGTTAGGGAACAATTTCCACCTTGCAAATCAATGCTGATCCCAATTTGGGATTGGTAACTCGTCAACAGTTTACAACCACAATTGCGGTCAAAAACCATTGATTCTTGCCAATTGGGATGGGACATCGCTTTCATGGCCGTTCATAACTGCATTTCAGTATGGGCTGCTAAATCCATTTTGCGAGTCGGAAAGGCTTTTACTGCTCCAAACGGATAAAAAATAGGCAAATAATCTTTACATTTTACAAGTGATGCCTTAGGGCCCATTTGCCTGTTCTAGACTATTACTATGATACAATTTGAAACTTCTTTTTTTAGTTCAGCAGGCTTACCAGGCAGTAAAGCAAGTGATTGCCAGAGGGCAAAACTTTTCCAAGCAGGTCACCCATCACCTTTTGTTGCCCCCATGAGATGGGGCCAGCTGCCTGCCATTTTCTTGTTCCGGATGTGGAAGGATCTTACAGTCTGAATCAGTTTCAGTTCAATTCATTTTGACTGCCAAGTGCTTTGACAGCCCACCACGTCTCCACATTCAAGGTGATACGGAAACCTAAAACTACAGTTCAAAGCTAAAGCTATATTGCAATGTGTGACTTAGAAAATGCTCCTCTGTGATCATGGATAATGTAGTTTCTCACACAGTAGAGCAAAGGAAAATTGAATCCACTCTGGTCAGGTTCTTAGAGGTCTTAGGTTTCCAGGAGAGGTGCAGGCAGGTATGTGATAACACCAAAAGCCGGCCTGCAAGCATTAAATGATGATTGATAATAAGGACCTCATGAACAGACTGGTCACTTACAGTTGTAGTTATTAAAAGAATGTGATGGCCCATAAATCATCTTAATGCATGCAGGAAGAAGCTTTTCTTCATCAGGCAGACCGGACATGATTCTCCATTCCAGTAATTTTCTGCTTCCATCACATTTTATAAGTTGAATTAGCCCACGGATGCTTGAGCTTGTATTTCTGCAAAACAGCAGCTTTGTGGTTAATACAAAAGCAGGAAGTGTGTCCAACGTGCGGCGCTCAGACAAGTGATTTGTCCCTCGGGCCAGACAAATGCAGGGCCTGGGGAGCAATGAGCCACACATCAGACTGACTAAAAGAGTCAGGGTAACAACTATGTCTAGCTAAAGAGGTAGGCCGTACAGGCAAAATAATGCCCCCTTGCCTTCAGCTGTCCTGCCATTGGTGCGACTTGCAAACGGGGAAGCAATGTTCGACCAATCGGCTGCATGCACAGCTGTAGAAAGCAGCGATAAAATGTCACCTTGCATGGAACAACAAAATACCATTGGCCCCTCAATGTGAGTCGCCATGTGCATGGATGCCTCTTAAAGGGGCCAGAGGATTACTGCAGCAACAGCATGCCGCGTTACAATATAACAACATCTCACCAGCAACGAGTATCACGTAAATAAAGCAGCATGGTCAGTTTGCTAACAAGAATCCGTATTTTTTCCTTTTTCCATGGGGTGCCTACAAATCACTGCCACCGAGGAGCACGCCATCCTGGAAATAATATCTTACAGTGCACCACGTTCATTCATCAATCAGACGAGGAGGCTCAGCCAACCTTTGGCTGCAAATGTCTGCCTCCCAGAATCGCACTTCATAGAGCACAGTTTAAAGAAGTCGCCCTGAGGACATTGACCAAAGTGGCATGCGTGAATGGGAATTGAACATTTTTTTCTCAGCAAAGCTGTCATTTATGAATTACAATAAGAACTGGAGAAACGGATGATGAATTAATCCCAAATGCATGAATGGGAAGCAAACAGTATAGCCAGAATTTCAATTAAGTTTGGAAGTCGTAGAGATCATTTTCAAAAGCTATAAAAACGAGAACATGCAATTAAAATCTGCAACAATTACAGCCATAATGAGAAGAATAGACTGAAGAGCTAATGAGGACAGGAGCGAATGGTTGTGACCTTTCAGAATGGCAAAGAAATAGGAAGAGAGCAAGTTATAGGGTAAAACAAACTAGAGGATCCTTCTACGCAGTGTATACACCCCCCAGCCCCGAGGCTGCCTTTACATGAGACCACATTTATATGTTTATAGCAATGCTACACAATGCACGCGGGAAAGGCAAGGGTGGTTGCTTCAAGCCCATCTTCATCATGCTGCCATAGAAACATTTCATTTGCTTGAGTGGGAGGCCCAGTCAGTGTCTCTTTTCAAAGTTGAGGGTCGGAGATAAGGCCACTGTATAGAGCAATGAGAGAAGGACTGATTCCTATGGACACAAGTCAGACATTTTCACTCCAAATGCAGTGGATACTACTGACAATTGCCCCTTAGTGTTATCACTGTCAATATGAAATAATTGCTTCTACTATCAGAGGTATGCCCCATGACGACATGCAACTACTAAGGGGTGATATAGAAAATTCCCATAATGCCAAACGCAGTTGACACTAATAGCATTATCAGAGCACTGGAATAACTGTCTGGATGAGGAACACAGGTCCATGAAAATCAATGTTTACCTTTTACTACATTGTTAGTCTGAATTTTGAATGAGCATCTCCAGACGTCAATGTCACCCAGGCAGTCAGGGCACTAGCGGACTGGTAGCCAATGCATGTAGAAACTGAAGAGACGCGGAGGCAGGTCTTCTCCAGCTATGCAGCTACAATCTAAAACGGCTGCCCCCACACACCCAGAGCTTTACAATGATGAGGATCTCAGAGACTACTGTAAATGTTTTTATTGTTTTTGATTCTTTCAATAAAGTTTATTTTCAAACTTAATAAAAGAAGAAAACAGATGAGTTCCATGAAAAACCTCTAGAGGAACACATAATCTGTGGTTTTAGATATATTAGTGAGGTTTGTTTTATTTACATATAGACCTGTAGGCTGTGTATTGAGAATATATATTCTCAATAAAAAACAAAGGTTGAGGATAAGTTATGGTTAGGAAAACATTATTAATTATTTGTATATAAAACCTTAGAAATTGTAAAGTTATAGTTATAACTAAAAATTATAGTTTGTGCCCTGCCCAAAACTTACTATAACGTGTGCACATCCGTACACAGTGTTGTCAACTCCCTAGACACACTATATTAACTATAACTTGTCCTTCCCCATGCACAGTTTGTACCCTTTCATATCATATCAGCTATAGCATGTTAAATGATAACATTCACAACAAGGCTCATAACATCTCAAATTACATAATTCATAAGAACACTGTGCATGGAAGCAGGCTGAGTCATTCTTAATGTAGTGTAGTTAGTGAGTTGACAACACTGTGAACAGAGGTGAACAAATTATAGTAAATTTTGAGTTCTACCGTGTTGTGGCATAGACTGTTGTGGGGTACAGTGTTGTGGCACAGAATGGAGCAGCGTACAGTCAAGTAGTTTGGAGTGGCAGAGAGTGGAGTGGCATAGAGTGTTGTGGTGTACATTGCCATGCTGGCAGAGGAATTTTGCAGAGGGTTATGGTGTGTGACAGGGTGAGTTTTTTATTTTATTGGGCTTTGGATCCAATGTGGATTTTTTTTGTGTGGCTTGGGGGGTCACGCCATGTGCTGTAGTGGTTTCAGGCATCAGTCCTAAAAAAAACAACTGGGCAATTTTATTTCTATGTTTGGTCCCTTAGAGACCCCTCCATGTGTCATATATGGACAGGATACCTTTACCCTGACCCCTTAAGTGTGATTTAATTTTTTTTTCTCCCCGGGGCCCAGCAAAGAAACAAAATAGCAGCCGCAACTTTCATTTCAGGTTGCGACCAGCAAATAAGGGCCTTGCTCTTTGCTTGAATCCGCAGAGAACCCACATCCATATATATCTATATTATTTTCCCTTTAATAACTCCAAAACGACTGAACAGATTTGCTAGCTTCCTGACGAATTTGGTGTAATTCCATTCATCACTTTAGCCTGTAGCTGTGTCTAAAGATTGCAAAATCCTCACAGACATAGAATGGGGAAAGAGCATTTTGGGACCCCACTTTTTCCCAGTCCCCACTTGAACTTTCCAGACAGTATCTGAATGAACTTGTGTACAAGTTTTGTAAATTTCATGAAGATTTGTCAAACAGTGCCAAATTATTAGAAAACAAAAAATGGTTTGTTTATTGGTAGCAATTACCGGTTGGAAACTTTGGACGATGATAATTTACAAGTATGTTGATACCATATAGTGCCCATCATATGTTCCTTTAAATGATTGTTGAAGCTATCAATGATGGACATTGTAACACATGGATAATTACCTACATGAGAATGGTGGAAAATCAATATTTGCCCATTGTATGCGTTGTTATGAGGACACCTAACGTGTAAAACTGAAATTATCTATGTGTATGTGTGTCTTGGGACTTCATATTAATGGTATTGCCCATTAAGGGCATTACTTTGTGATGCACCAAAGCAATCTAGGATGTAAGCATATAACCGTGACATATTTACACTGATGACAATTGTGATCTGTTTATCCCACAGTGATGGCAATTGTTAACCGTAGACTGATGTTATTATTTTTCAAATATGGACATATTACAAAACAGTGCTGATAATAGGTGAAGGGGATATATAATTTAATGAGTGTTTTCAAAATGATCATGATGTATGTTTACAGTTCAATCATGTATAATATGGTTGCTCTAATTTTGGTTATTAATGAACTTTGGACATACATGAGTATACCTGGATATTATCTTCTAACATTTCAAGATGGCAGCGGTGTATGAAACTTCAGTCTAGTCCAGTTTTTATGTTTATTCATTTGTACTGCACTTATGGAGCACTGGTGTTGTTGAGGTCATATTGTGAATAAGACCTTGTAGGTCGAAACACGTCAAGTTTTGTGGGGCAATAAACACTTCACAAGTGCGCGTGAATATGCCTTTTCACTTTGTGTGTCTAGGACTTTGTGTAGTTTGATCAGCAGTTCTGCCGACAACGCGCCACCTTCACAGGGCATCGGGATTTTGAGCAGCTGGGGATATGTAGATATATATATATATATATATATATATATATATATATATATATATATATATATATATATATACACAGATATATATGGTTCTTATAGATACTTTTGGGAAAGTACTGCAGTACTCTGTAAACTTTTTTCAAAATATCGAGCAATCAAAATCAGTTTCCCTACCTCTACACAGTTGAACAAAGTGCCATATGTGTTCGCATACATTTGAAAAATAGTGATAGTGTAGATGTCACAGTAAAATCCATATCAAACAGAAAGTATGGTTTAAACAAAATGGCTGCCTTTCAATTTTGTAAGGGGCATCCATAGCCAATCATATTCTGTTTTGTCGTCACCATACCACCGAGGTATACCATAGCTATACTACAATAACTGTAACTCACACTTTTATGATGCACAGTGTTTTCACAAATGATTTCATTTGAGTTGTTATAATAGCTATAATTTCACATAGTATAAGTGATGTGATATAAAAGGGTGTAAGCAGTGCAGTGGAAAGGTGCGTGATAGTTATTGTAGTATGGATAGCGTGTTTGAAAACACTGTGTTCAGAAGGGTGTAAATTATAAATTTAAGGTATGATTATAACTTTACAACTTCTTATGTTTGTGTAATTTAAATTTGGTTTGTATTGAATCAATAAATTGTTTTACTAACTATAACTGTTTTAACTTTTTTTCATTGAATGTCAATGTTTTTTATTTATTAATAAAACAAATAAAATAAAAAATAAACAAATAAAAAAGTGTTTCAAATCGTAGCGTGTCCTGTTGTCAAGTAGAGTGTTACGTGGAGTTTTATAGAGTACACTGGAGTACAGTGTTGTACACAGCAGTGTCATACAGAAGAATATTGTAGAGTGGAGTGGTTTACAGTGGGATGGTGTAGAGTTAAATAACGTGGAATGGCATAGAGTGGCATTGAGTGAAGTGGCGTAGAGTGGAAAAGCATAGGGTGGAGTGGCGTAGGGTGGAGTCATGTAGAGTTGAATAGGCTAGAGTGGAGTAGCATTGACTCAACCGCAGTGGTTCCCAACCTGTGGTCCGGGGACTCCAGGGGGTCTGTGAAGCCACCTTAGGGGTCCGGGACTGCTTTTGATAAAGTGGGGGTCCACAGAAGTCGAAAGGTTGGGAACCACTAGCACAGAGAGAAGTGGCATAGAGTGATGTGGCTTGTGGTGTAGTAGAGTGTAGTGTAAGGAAATGTGGTGTGAAAGTGTGTGAATGCTTGTAAATGAAATGTGTCAGGAATATACATAAAAGGGTGGAAAAATATAATTTTTTGTTATTAGATCTAAATTGGTGAATTTTTATTAAAACAATAAACATAGTTTTATACTGTGCCACAGTATACAGCCATAATTTTGCCAGTACTGCAATACATGTCAATCACAAGACAATATATGATTGGCTAAGGGCTGAATTTACACAAAAGTAAAATACAGCCATGTTGTTTGTACTACACTTTGTCTGTGTTCTGGGTTAGCGCATTAGATGTAAGTAAGTGGAAGGTTTTATTGTTGTTCCCCAACTGGTTCTACTTTATTAAAGTGTTAATAAGTAGGTACAATCATAAATTTTTGTCTATATATCTCAAATAAGTTGTACCATGCTAGTGCCTACAAAGTACAGCGGTAGTTACAGAAAAATAAAAAAATAGAAATATGTAACAAATAAAAAAGCAGTGTGGTACACTCTATCTGTGAAATACAGGGCCCGATTTTGAGTTTGGCGGACGGAAAACTCCATCTGCCAAGCTCCATACAGGCTGGCCGCCGTCTATGTGGTGGCCTCCCCGTGGAGTTAATAAGAGTTTCCCACTAGGTCAGTGGGCGAAAACCGAAAGTTTCCGCCCACTGCCCTAGCAGGAAACAGGCCACAGCATTGTACCACCATGAAACCTCTGGCGGAGAAGGGGATCGTAATACCCAGGGCAACCATTTTGAGACTTGACTTCAGCCGAGTCCCCCCTCTCCAAAAAAAAGGAAAGGGGGCATCCTAACCCCATTTGCTCCAAGGGTCCCCCAGCAGCCCCCCTAGAGATGAATAGCATTTTTTTAAATCACAGTGAAAACCACAAATATTTGCGAATTTCTCCATGATCTAAAATAGAAATTAAAAAAAGCAAGCACGGTCTCCTGCGCTTGCTTTTAATTGTGCCCCTGGGTGGGCCTGGTCCTTGTGACATTGTGGGCAAACCGGAGGGGAGCACATGGGCCCCCCCTCCTAGGGCTCAGAGAAGTCCTAGGGACCACCACCTCCCTCAGGCCTTTATGCTTAAAATATGTTGGGGGGGCCGTGCAGACCCCCGCACCCTAGGGACCACCACCTCTCGGGGTTTATTTATCAATATTATAATGGGGGGGTCCTGTGGACTCCCACTAGGCCCCGGGGATCACTACCTCCTCTGGGCTATGTTAATAATGTATGTGGGAGGGGGTCCATGTGGACCCCATAGCCCCGGGACCGCCACCTCCCCCGCCCAATAAACATAATGTATGGGGGGGCTGTGTGCCCCCCCAACAGCCACAGGGATCTCAGCCTCCCTGGGGCAAGCAATATAATGTATAGGGGATGGCGTGGGCCTCCCTGCACCCAAGGGACAACCACCTTCCCGGGACTCAAATGACTTAATATAGGGGCCATCCTGGCTGCCCGACCCTGCTTAGCGCTTCCGAGATAGGGCGCATTCAGGCCAGGCAGGCGACACTCCACTGCACGCGGAACTCTCCAGAATTCCTAGGAGTAGAACTCCATGAGCTCTGCTCACCCCTAACTATAACGTCCCTGTAAAATTTGGTTCTTTAAGTGAATATATTTATATATATAAATAAATATATATATATATTGTGTGATTTTGACATTTAATTTTACTATGGTAATATAGGCCTTAGTTTGAAATGATTACCTTAAGTTGAAATGCTTTTCTGTCTGCTATGTATTTTTGCTTCCTCTAGTTCAGGAGCCAAGCTCCACCAGTTTATGATAATTAAATATAACATACTGTTTTGGTTGCTCTGTGAATTGTTATCTGTGTATGTTCCTTGGAGAGCTGAATAATGTATTTTGCACCTGTAAGAAGCACATGCTAACGAACTGTATCATCCCACTACAAGATATCTATTGAAGGTCATGCAGCAGAGACTTTATTGTGTGGTAGCTGGGAAGAAGGCTGAAACTGCATTACTATGAAATGGTTTATCCTGGTTGATTTTCTTCATGTGAACCGTGGGGAGTGGAGTACAGAGGAAAAATACTAGTTAATGTTGCAATGCTGAGTTAGTATGATTCAGATGCCCTTTTCCACTTTCCTCAGAGGAGATTCCTTTCTTTGCTCCTACTCAAAAGTTAGACTGCTTTTGAAATTCATTGCTATTTTCCTGACTGAATGTTTATTTGAGTTCTTTTTTTAGAGATCTCCTAAAACCTTCTGTCTGACTTCTTACCAATTTCCCGATTTCACTAGCTTAGCTTATTGGGGAGTTCCCCTTAATATGAAACTGAGTCTGCTTTATTTGTTTCATGATGACGTTAAAAGATTTGTCTTTGTTTTTACATACATTTATGTACTGATTACTGATTTATGACTAATTTGAATGGTTAGAGTTTGCAGTTTGCTAATCTGCTAATAAACCTTTATGGTCTGCAAACTTACTACTCTGTCATCATTGTGAGGCTTAATATGCTTCACAGAAAAAGATGAATTTGATTTGTTAAATAACGCTTCAGTACGGGATAAAAGGTCCATCTGCTTTTGCACCAAAGATCTGCACGGTGCAAATCTGCTGCAACAGACCCCTTGGGAGATCAGACTTTTTTGGGGTCAACCATGCATCAATGTGCTGAAGATATGTACATATCGCTCAAACTAAGACAATCAACAAGTGGATTTACAACCTGTAACTGAAGCTTAAGCCTGCTAAAATGGTATATATTTTGTCCTCCAATTATCAAGGCAATGAGATGGACCTTTGGGTCGACCAATTTACCTAATAATAATATAATTTATGATTTCTTTTAGTTGAGTTAAGTTTTGGAGCTTCTTTCTAAACTTGCACATTTTACAGCATAGCCGTGTTGATGCTTTGGCCAAATCTATTCTCTTTCTCCGTCACCAAGCTCAAGGTCCTATTGCAATCAGCAGCATATCTACCACTGGTGCAGCAAGTTCAATGGCCATGTTCCTTGCTTGCCCCAGGAGCCGTGGCATCATTGCTACGCTACTGACTGAAGTGCATTATTTGAGAATGCCAGTCCAGCCACAGGGTCTAGTCTACAATTAATGGTGGTATCACCGGGCTACAAGAGCACCCCACTAGCACCCTGCCCACTCTGAGGAAGGGGGGGGGGGGCAGAGGGGTATTAGATGGTCCTTGTATAGTTGGTTTATAAACATCAGCTCTCTAGTGGCACCTCTATCAGCCTCACCATAGAGCGGCTTTCATAGTGAAAACCTCTTGCTAATAATAGTCTCGCTTTTGATACCCCACCAGCACAAAGAAGCTAAGGAATTGGCACAATCATGTGTAACATAATTATGTATGTTTCATGTGCTCAAAGACTAAAACTCCTATGCAGATTTTCATGAAATAGGTGAGGCATACATTTACGAATAACCAATTTCGTCATCATTGCCAAATGTTATTTTTCTTTCTATAAGAACATTCAGAATAAATGTTTGTGATATGGGATACTTTAAAATTGAGGATACCCTTTAGAAGACACAATTTGTGGCGGTATTACTTTACCACAGCTGTTCCTTACACAAGACCACCATACAGAAAGTTGATCAGTGATAGAATCACTTTGGAAGACACAGGTGGGGCAACGTGCGATTCATATGCAGGAGTAGCAGATGTGCCTGACTTGTACATATTAGAATTTGAATATGATGATATAGCAAGTTATTTTGGTAAGGTAAAAAGCCTAACATCAAATAAAGCAGTGACTAGCACTAAAAGTTGTCAAGGCTGTTTCAGACCATCATCGCTTGGATGGAGAGTGATTTGCATTCACGTAAAAACATGAACATCCTGCATGTCTGCACATTTTACACATGATTACTAGAAATGCACAGTCATCGTGGTGGATTGGCTCAGTAGAGTAGCGCATCCACTGCAGCGATCTGGGTCTGATACCACAGTAATAGTTTGAATCTTGATGGGTCTGCAATAAAAGTTACCATTATCTGTCAAGTGCGCCAATCCTGTGAGTGAATGTCTGCTCTACAAATAACTTGAACAATATATTAATGGCGCTGGAGTGAGCAGAGTAATTTTGGTAATTTAGTGTTAAACTTTTGAAGCAAAATTATCAAAAATTACGCGATTATACCCGTTTGCAAAATTAGGACTCATTTGGTACAAAACTCCTACTGCAAGAGCACAGGAACATCAATGTATCGAGCATGAGTGGCTGCCAGCTACTGCTGTTCGTGTTCTGTTGCGTTTAGCGCAATTTTATCATTACAAAATGCATCTTCGGCTCCATCTTGGATGCAAGGGTTCATTTTTCGCTAAAATTACAGCGCTAAATGCTGGGTTATGCTCCTAGGCTAATTCCACGTAATCTCGTTGTAATTTTGCTGCGATTTCCCGTCATTACGATGCAGTAAATTAAGTGCATTATGTCCACTCTGACAAATAACACCCTTGAGTTTTCGTCTGTACTAACTGACTTGCACTGGCGGCTCTTGTTCATGCACACTGATCGTAAAAATGGAGGCCCAATTCACTGCCACATTAGCGCAAATAATTTTCTTCATGCGATTTGTTTAGAGTCCCCCCAAAATGCTAGGCAAATTAGGATTTAAAAAAGCATGCATTTCAAACATATTTGAATATCGAAATATTGAGCGCGCTCCCATCCGCTGGGAGGGCATAAAAGAGGTGTTTTAGTTTTCTTCACAGCTAGGCCCGCGGCTAGCAAAACTCAGCAACAGTTAATTTCCTGAATGCATATACTGTTCATGACAGAAGGCACCTGCCTCATGCTTCTGAATGAACACAGTTCAGGGAAACACCAAAAGTAATACCCCGGCTGGGATGCTTTCCCCTGCGTGAAAGCGCGCGAATGCACCAAATTAATATTGTGTTTCCGCCGTGCTGTCTGATTGGCACCCCCCCCCCACACTCCCGGGTCTCGAGCTCACTCCTTTCAAGCCCTGCATTGATAGCAGCCCAAAAAATAAATTACAGCGCAAATGTTTATATAAAAATTAGAATAAAGACGGAGAGACGTTATTTACCAGCCCCACAGTGCTTGCAGTTTTCAGAGGCGCCTCCTTAATGGGAATTCAGTGCCACTTCACAAGAGGCTCTAGCTATTGTGGGTTTATTAAATATTAATTTAAACTCGCTGCCACGGAGCGGCTGTCGTTTAACATCGTGCGGTCTGCAAATTGACAAAATGAAAAACATTGGCAATCACCGCTGAGAGCTTTTTACACATCAAGAAAGTGCAGTCACGGGCACGCTTGGAGCCAATATTTATCCCTCCCACTCGAGGTGGCTACTGAGAAGCTCACACCTTGCAACAGCAACACAGCTACAGTTACCTGTGAGAGGGTGCGGTGGAGTGCGAGGCTTATTGGAACCTTGAAAGGTTTCATGGCTTTCAAGGTCAGAGATGGGTCATGATAGAGGAGGGCATGCAGGAGACTTCACTGCCATGCTTTTTCCCCCTCAGGTGCCAAGCCTTTTTTTGGCTATTTGAGCAAGTTCACGCTCAGGCTCTAATAACTTTTTGTCCACATAAGCTACCCACGCCAATTATGTGTCCTTTTTTCCCAACATCCTAGGGATTCTAGAGGTACTCAGAATATGTGGGGTCACATGGAAAAGACCAAGAAATGAGCCAAAAGACAGCTAAAATTTTGTTTAAATAAAAATAAAAAATAAATGAAAAAAAGGGCTGCAGAAGAAAGCATGTGTTTTTTCCCTGTAAATGGCATAAATGAAGGGTTTGCGGTGCTAAAATCACCATCTTCCCATCTTTCAGGAACAGGCAGACTTGAATCAGAAAACCACAATTTTCAACACAATTTTGGCATTGTACTGGGACAAATCCCATTTTTACTATTTTGTGTGCTTTCAGCCTCCTTCCAGTTAGTGACAGAAATGTGTGTGAAACAAATGCTGGATACCGGACAGCTAAACATTTCTGAAAAGTAGACAAAAACTCTGAATTCTGCAAGGGGTCATTTGTGTAGATCCTTAAAGGTTTTCCTACAGAAAGTAACATCTAAAATAAAACGATATTGAAATTGAGGTGAAAAAAAAAACAAATTTCTGTCTATAACGTTTTCCATCTATGGCAGATTTTTAAAAGCAATATATCTTTACTTCTGAGGGATTCTTTTGGTTGCACAGATATATATAGGGTTTGTAGGTTCATCAAGAACCCTAGGTACCCAGAGCCAATAAAGGAGCTGCACCTTGCAATGAGTTTTCATTGTATACTGGGCATACAGCAATTAATTTGGTGAAATATAAAGAGTGAAAAATAGGTATCAAGGAAACCTTTGTATTTCCAAAATGGGCAAAATGGGCACAAGATAAGGTGTTGAGAAGCAGTGGTTATTTGCACATCTCTGAATTCCCTATACTAGCATGTGAATTACAGGACAATTCTCAAATAGACGTCTTTTTTACACACTGTCTTACATTTTGAAGGAAAAAATGTAGAGGAAGACAGGGGGCAATAACACTTGTTCTTCTATTCTGTGTTCCCCTAAGTTTCCCAATAAAAATTGTACCTCACTTGTGTGGGTAGACCTAATGCCTGCGACAGGAAACACAACATGGAAACATCACATTTTTACATTGAAATCTGACGTGTTTTTTGGAAAGTGCCTCACTGTGTATTTTGGCCTCTAGCTCATTCGGCACCTAGGGGAAATCTACCAAACCTGTGTATTTTTGAAAACTAGAGACCTATGGAAATATAGGATGGGGTGACTTGTGGCGCTCTCACCAGGGTCTGTTATCCAGAATCCTCTGCAAACCTCAAAATTTGGCAAAAAAACACTTTTTCCTCACATTTCGGTGATAGAAAGTTCTGGAATCTGAGAGGAGCCACACATTTCCTTCCACCCAGCAGTCCCCACTAAAATGGTACCTCACTTGTGTGGGTAGGCCTAGTGCCCACGACAGGAAATGCCCCAAAACACAACATAGACACATCACATTTTCCCGAAGAAAAATAACCTGTTTTTTGCAAAGTGCCTAGCTGTTGATTTTGGCTGCTAGCTCATCCAGCACCTAGAAAAACCTAGCAAACCTGGACTTTTCTGAAACCTAGAAACCTTGGGGAACCAAGTTAGGGGTAACTCATGGCGCTATCACCAGGTTCTGTTACCCAGAATCCTAAGCAAACCTTAAAATTTGGCAAAAAAACACCTTTTTCTCACATTTTGGTGCTGCAAAGTTCTGTAATCAGTGGGGAGCCACACACTTCCTTCTACCCAGCATTCCCCTACATCTTCAGATAGAAATGCACCTCACTTGTGTGGGTAGGCCTAGTGTCCGCGACAGGAAATGCCCCAAAACACTATGTGGACACATCAAAATGATCAAATACAAAACTACCTATTTTTGCAGTCGCACCTGCGTTTTTGGTCCTGGGCTCAGCAGCCATCTGGGGAAACCTACCAAACCCAGACATTTCTGAAAACTAGACACCCAAGGGAGTCCAGGGAGGTGTGACTCGCGTGGATCAGTGTTTTCTTACCCAGACTCCTCAGCAAATCTCAAATTTAGCTAAAAAATCAAATTTTCCCCACATTTCTGTGTGGGATCACCGCACTGGCACAAATTTCCTACCACCCAACATTCCCCTAGGTCTCCCAATAAAAATGATACCCCACTTGTGTAGGTGGGCCAAGTGCCTGTGACAGGGAAGAGCCAAAAACATGTTGCAATTGAGGGAGAACAAAGCAGGTCCAAAAGGGCAGTTTGAAAACAAATGTTTCTAGGCTGACAAGGGGGGCAGAATTTTTATCAGTATAGATGCAACAATGCTGGGTGGTAGGAATTTTGTGGATTCCTGCAGATTTCGAATGGTTCCATCACAAAAATGTGGGAAAAATGTGTGATTTCCAGCAGAGTTGGAGGTTTGCAGGGCATTGTGGGTAAGAAAATGGTGCAGGGTGCACATGAAGCACACCACCCTGGACTCACCCAGATGTTTCGTTTTCAGATGTGTCTAGATCTCGTAGATTTTTCAAAAAAAAAAAAAGTGCAGCACTCACCATTCCAAGTGGGACCATTTTGAAAGCTCTCATGGCCCAAATGTAAAACCAAAACCCAAAATAATCAAATGTCCTCTTGCTTGCCATTGGGATAAGATCTTTTAGTGTGCGTGGGAAGAGCTGAAAGTCTGTTACCCCCTTCATTTGGGTTGGGGGCATAACCATGTCGATACTGGTTGGTAGCTACCACCTCAATATATATATTTTTGAATTCCCTGGCATCTAGTAGGCTTTCTGCCCCCACCCCCGGAGTGGATCAGGGGTAATTGCCCCATCTGCCCACCGGTGGGCAGTACAACTTTGTCCCCATTAATTTAGGGTGGGGGTATGGCTATACCCCCACCCTCTTTTTTTGAAAAAACATATTCCCTGGTGTCTGATGGGCTTTCTGTCTCACTTTGGGGCAGATGGGCCTTACAAAAATATGGCAATCTGCCCCCAAGGGGGGGGGCAGAAAGGGCCCCTCATGGGGAGCGACCCTTGCCCAAGGGGCTACCTCGCCAAACAAAACACACACACACGCCAATCCCTGGTGCCTAAGTGGTTTCTGCCCCACCGGGGGCAGATCAGCCTAATAGAAATAGGCCGATCACTCCATAAGGGGGGAAGAAATGGCCTAAAATAAATTTGCCCCCCAGGGGAGCAACCCTTGCCTAAGGGGTCGCTCCCTTTGCGTGAAATTGGCAAAAAAAGTCCCTGGTGTCTAGTGTTTTTTGTTCCCCTTGGGGGAGGATTGGCCTAAGAAAAATAGGTTGATCTGCCCCCAGGGTGGGCAGAAATGGCCTAAAATAAAATTGCACCCTAGGGGAGCGACCCTTCGTCTAAGGGGTCACTCCCCATCTGTAAAAAAAATGGTAAAAAAAATTCCTGGTGCCTAGTGGTTTCTGCCTCCCTAGGGGGCAGATATGTCTAATTAAAATAGGCTGATCTGCCCCCAAGGGGGGCAGAAATGGGCTAAAATATATTCCCCCCCAGGGGAGCGACCCTTGCCTAAGGGGTCACTCCCCTTATGAAATTATAGAAGAAAAAAAAATCCCTGATTTCTAGTGGTTTCTGCCCCCCTTAGGGGCAGATTGGCCTAAGAAAAATAGGCTGACCTGCCCCTAAGGTGGGCAGAAACGGCCTAAAATAAAATTGCCCCCCAGGGTAGCGACCCTTGCCTTAGGGGGTCCCCATCTGTTAAAAAAATAATAATAATAAAAAAAATCACTAGTGTCTAGTGTTTTTTGCTCCCTTTGGGGGCAAATAGGCCTAATAAAAACAGGCTGATCTGCCCCGAAAGGGGGACAGAAATGGCCTGAAAACAATCCCCCCCCCAGGGGAGGGGTTAATACTATCATAAGACTAGAAGTAGAGGTGGGCGAGTCAACAAATTAATAGGGCGAGCCGAGCCACAGTCCGATTATGGGTCTGGCTTGGCTCTTGTGGCCCATGTACGAGCCGAGCCCCGACAATTTGACATGTAAATTATACAGCAAACATCACGTAAAATGTGATAATGTACCTTTAAAATAAAATAAAAATCCCTGTATTTATTTAATATATGGAAGCTTTAACATTATTCCCTCACATTTTAGCACTGCATTGAGAAGTATTTATTAAAAGTGAGAGTTTTTACTTTCTGGAGACATGGATCAGATCCTGGATGCCTTTGGGCCAGCTCTCCCCTTGATTGCGAAGAGAGTGCCCACAGGACCTTGACCCCCTAGACCACCCCGGGGGGCCCCACACAGACACATAATAGCCCACATCCTTAACTTTAACGTGAGGGATGTAATCCTGTGAGAGACTCTGTCCCACCCAGAACTCTGTTGTGGCAACACCCTGACTACAGGTACAGGATACAGTAGCAGCGCCAGTAGTAGTCAGGCAGACACCTGACCTCCCCTACCGCCTTCTATTCTTGGCCAGACTTCGAGTGTTTTTTGCAGACAAATCCAATTTTTTCAAGAATCCAGAATCAGCCAGGAAATTGCTCAAGGGGAAACGCCCCCTTGCCAGGCCAGGCGAACCCCGAGTCGGGAGGACAGGCCCCCCATACTGACCGAGGCTGTGGCGGCCCCTAAACCCAAGAGTATTTGCACCTGTTCAAGGCGAGGGTGCAGGATAAAAAGATCCATATCTGCTTCAAGGTCTCCCACCCTGCGAGACCTCTCCAAGTCCATGGTTCGTTCCACAGCATTCACCAATGTGGCAGAATCATCATCTCTTCAGGAGAAACTTCCTGCCACAACTTCTACACCTTCTTGTGGACACTGACCTGGCCTTGGGGGCGGGGTGGAGCAGCACACAGCACTGCTCCAGGCTACTGGCTTGTTGAGCTGAACCTTTAAGCAATCTTTACTGTCAATGTACTCTTATGTCTTCAGTACTGTTGGATGGGATTAATCCTACAATTTGGAGGGGTCCACCACTCCACTCCTGACTTCAGGTTGTATTGTGTTTTTGTTACAGCTGTTTGGACGAAGGATGCTTCTGGGGTGAAAGTATGGGGTGGGGGGTGGTAATGTGTATTTTTAAGTTTTCTGTTCTAGATTTTGCATTGTTTGCACTTTTGCTTGTTTTCTACTGCCTCGGGCATGCACACATGCAATGTTTTTTCTCAACTGGTCACCGATGCACAGTCGCAGGACAAGCGGCACCAACACACACTTTGGCTGACTTCTCCTGTGGGATGGGACACCACTGTCTCCTGTCCATTCACAAGCACATCTGCTTCTGGCATTGCTTTTCCGAGTCATACCCTGGACTGGTAATGGGCTGCTTGATTGCAAAAAGCATACTGTGGTCCTGGGCTATGCTCATCGGTTCCCTCCAGAGGTCCTGATGCTTCAAGAAACCCACCTCCTGGGGAACCGTTGTCCCCTCCTGGTGCGCAGAGGCTACAACAGAGTTTTCCACTGTGGCTTTGCTCAGGTCTCCTAGGGGGTGGCCATTCTACTACGTTGCTTCTTCCCTATGACCTCCAAGGGGGTGGCCATTGTACTACGTCACTCCTTCCCTATGGCCGTTACTCGGGAGGTCAGAGAACCTCGTGTGTGGTATCTTACCATTACTGGCACAGTCGAGGACCCCTGGCCTGGGCAACTTCCTTTCAGAGTACTGTGCCAAATTTCAAGTTATTTTGATTCTCCACCTCTTGGGCCTCTATGAGAACTTAGAACTGACATACGCCTTCCCATCTGAACTAGATGCAGCCACCATAGTGGTGGTCCGAAGGAAAATGCACCCCTCCACTTCCTATGCTGATAACCACCCAATTTCACTCATCAATGGCGAGGTCAGAGTATTTGGCACTCTTACTGCCGTCCACCTTAAAAGTGTCCTCTCCACACTCATTCATCCAGATCAGTGCAACTTTATGCCAGCTCGTAGCACACGGCACTGCCTTTGGCACCTCCATGTGGCCCTGGCCCACCATCACCGCATCCCAGTCAATTTGACTTTGCTCCTCATAGATTTCGAAAAGGCATTTAATTCAGTGGACTGGGTGTATTTAGTATGTGTGCTGAAGCGCACCTGCTTTGGGCCCCATTTCTGCGGGGTTGTCTGGGTCCTTTACACCAACACCACTGAGTGGGTCCAGGTGAACGGGGTGCTCTGTGAGGCCTTTCCCATTGATAGAGGAACTCAACAGGGTTGGCCCCTGTCTCCTCTCCTTTCTGCACTGGCAATCGCAACGCTAGTACCTCTCCTCAGATGCGATGCCCAGGTGGGGGGGGGGGGAGGGGGTTGGCACTGGGACAAAAATCATGAGTACTGTATTGCACTATATGCTGATGATGTTACCTGGCGGACCCTGTGGTCAGTGGTCCCTGATATCTGCAAATCCCTCATCTTTTTGGGGCTGTCTTGGGCCTCTGGGTGAATCCAGCCAAATCAGTGTTAGTGCCTTTGACCCTGGGACGTAACTGTTTTGACTGGCAGGATGTCATCGCCATACACCGTATTAGCTTTCATTACCTGGGCATCTGGATGGTGCTTCATCCAGAACTCACCTGATCCCTTAATTTGGAACCCCTGACCAAGAAGGCCAAGGAGGACCTTGATAAATGGCAGCCCCTCCCGCTGAACGTGATGGACCGCATAGCCTTATACAAGATGATGATTCTGCAAAGATTCCTTTACATCTTCCAGAACTTACTGATACCCCTTCAGCGGGCCTGGTTTCAGACAGAACTATGACCGCCTTCATCAGGCATAAGTCCAGGTCCGGCCTGGCTCAGACTCACTGCCAATGCACCCCCTTTGACAGTGGCTTGGGGATGACCAGACTCTACTTCTATTATCTTGCCTCCCAATTGCTGGTGGTTAATGACTGGATCACTGGGAGGTGGTCTACCCCGCCTACCATCTGGAGGTAACGATTCTGGTGTTTCCGCAGATCATGGTGCTGGTTCCTGTTGTCGTTCCAGCTGTGACCAGAGTGGTCTTTCTCATGTAGAGGGCTGCTCTATGACACACATGCTGGGACAAACACCTCACCCAGCAGACCCCTCTCTGGCACAGTAGCAGGATGCGGGAGGTGGCAGCGCAGGAAGGCTTTGTGAGATGGGACCTTATTGGTATAACATTGCTCAGAGATGTGCGGTGCAGGACCCACAAGGGACACTTCCAAGACCTTCAAAGCACATAAAGGCTCACATCCACACAATTTTACAAATACCTACATCTACGGCACACACTCCATGCACAAGTGCTCCAGGACACCCCTCTCCCAGAATACAGTCTGCTAGAGGCCAAACTGCTCATGGACACGCTGGACGAAGGAGTGAGGGTGTCTCCAAAATATACTGCACAGTAATAATCAATTTCCCAGGACGCTGGATCATCTCCGGACTCGCTGGAATGGTTGGATGGGCCCTTTGGAGGATGCAGACTAGCAAGATGCCCTGTTGACCTCCCACCCCCCCAGATCCTCGTCATCTCCTCTAGACTATATCTGATCCAGACTTACTATCGCCAATGTGCCTATCTTGCCCCGACCCAGAAACACCGGATTGGCTCTCTATTGACACATGCCTGCCCCTGCTGCACGTACGCTCCCGACAATTTCCTCCATATTGTGTGGTCCTGTGCCAGGGTTGAGGCTTACTGGACCGCCATGGTAATGGACTTGACTAATGTCCTGGAATGGGAGGTGGAATTTTCAACCTTTGTGATCCTGCTCGGGATAACGAAGGGCTCTGGGGACTTGGGGGCAGACAGGGCCTTCCTGGGCCCCACACTCATGGTGGCCAAGCGCGATATAGCAGTCAGTTAGAAAACTCCTGCCCCCCACACCGTGTCACGGTGGAGGCGAGGGGTGGATTGGTGCACACAGCAGAAATATTCTGAACTTATGTATTTGAAGGTGCTTTCATAAGCGATTATGAAGAAAAAGGAGGATCAGTGAAATAAAATGTTTGCATGAGATCACACAGTTTGGTTAAGCAGAGAAGCGGGGAGTATTCCAAGATTTCTGGTTTCACTTTGTACAAATCAGCCACTGAATAAGTTTCAATATGGCTCTCCTTTTTACCTCAGATGTTCATGCTTTGTTTTAATCTCTTTGAGCTTAGAGTGAAGGTGGTGGAAGTCAAATGAAAGCTTGGCTCGTTATGAGCTTGATATTCCAACAGGACCTTGGGCTGAGCGAGAGCCAGGCTTCAGACTTCAGCTTGACCCAAGCTTTCAGTGGCCCACCCATCTCCAGCTAGAAGTGATATGGCTTGTAGTTGACCTTAAACCATAATGACATAAACCATAGTTTCTGACCCTAACGTAATCACATGATAAAATTGGCAGGAAAAAATCAACAATAACTTTATACATAATACATATTTTTAACATCTCTTAAAAAGAGGGGTGCAATAAGCATGTGCTATTGAAATGGCAGCGTATGCCCCCCAGTTGATGGCACCCAGTGCAACAATTCCTTTGGCATCCCCCAATGACCTCCTCCATGGATTCCCTCACTACTACCCTCCAATAGTGTCCTTCATCTCTCCATAGCCCTTCTTTTACATATGTTTTATTTAGAATAGATAATGGTAGACTGGGGAAAAAACATAACCTCCTGACCTATACTATGCAGTTTGCATGCAGCTTTTGGAGAAGGTTCATAGGTCACTGTGCTATATTAGAATTGTTACTCATAAACTGCAAGTAACAAAAGAATTTCTGTAACAAAATCAGTAACCCACCCAGCTATGAACATAAAACACGGTTCTGTGATCTGCATGGTACATGTTCTTTCTCTGCTACTTTATGATGTCCAATTTCTCTCCAGCATGAACATCAATCACCACAGTTTTCCTGACATTTTTAATGATGTCTGAAGTCTTCTAAACACACATGGAACTCTGCAGTAGGTTCTTGTAAATTCATAAGTTATTTCTAAACACAATGCCCTGCAAGGTCAGCGCCAGCTTCAGCTGCACCGATCGCACCTCACTAAAGCTGGTCCTGGTTGAAGACAATGGTGAGCCCTGAATGACAATCCTGGCATTAGTTACTATGCCACAGAGCGCTTCACATCTTTGCAGCGTCATTGGTAGGGTATTGATGAACAAAGCACTAGTGGTATGCAAAGCTGCACACTTGTTTCATGAAAATCTACAAAAAAATATACAAAAAATATATATAAACTTCAATATTACAAAGTTATAGTCAGGTGGGCTTTTTCCCCATGAAGCACTGCATTCTCTTAAAAATTATTTTGTCAACATTCACAAAGGAGCAGGGTTCCCATAGGGACCTCTTCCCATTTGTGAATGTGCTACCACCTCCTTTGAAAAACAAAGGCATTGCATACTGATTCTTTGTCCCTGGGCTGGATGTACAGACTTCAGGGAGACAATGCATACCGGAAATAAATAAATAAGCAGCACATTCTCGTGTTAGTAGGAAACTATGTGAAAAGTCACCATTAGAAAAAGATGTCAAGCTAAAAATGTAAATCTAAAATGGAGACCTAACGCGGGCCATGCAACAGTTCCGCTCAGATATGAAGGTTCTGCACCTGTGTTGGAAATTTGCTGTTTCTGCAGGGTCAGCCTGGATATTTTTACCTTTTTGCTGAACCATATCCTTACAGGCTTTAGAACTCTGTGCACTTTAGTACCAGTCTGATTCACTAGTGAAGTTGGAGTTGTCATACATAGTTTGGAAAGATGACTTTTAAAATGAAAATGTTACCCTTGCACTGCCTGAAGTCCCTGAAAGTTAAGCATTTTGTTCTTCAACTGTTGCCAGCAAGTAGTTAGTATTTTTAATAGGCATGAATGAGATGTGAACTTGCTCTCAGGATAGGGGAAAAAGGGCCCTGGATGTGTGCCCTTGACAGGGTGGCCTGTGAACTGACCCAATGACATGGTTAGCTTCAAAGATGCCTACCCTGTCACAAGCAGATGTAGCTAACACACAGGCCTGCAAACCTCTTTTTTCTCCCCAGCCAGATTGGCATCCATAGCAGTGGCCTCTTTGTTGGTATCACAGTGTTAGTTCCTGCTGGAGTATCAAGACCTTTAGCCCATTGGCCAGGGTGTCGCCAGGGCTCATTCCAATTCACTAGCTTGTGCCAGACATAAATGTGGCATCTCCAGGCACCCACTTCAGAACACTCTTGAACCTATAGAAGATGAGACCAAACCTACAGTCTGGGAGCTTAGAAGAGCCTTGAAGACTGGATGTGCTCACTATCTTCTACCCAGGACAAAGAAGTTAAATCCATTGGTCACAGTGCTTACCTCTAGTTAAAGCTACAGGGACACAACAAACTACAAAAGGTGTATTTCTCCAACTGCATAGCTGACCAGTGGCAACTGGAGCTGGACTGGACTCTCCTGTTGACCTCTGTCTGCCACCCCATGAGTCTCCTTCCAGTTGAAGATACAGTGATACAACAAGCTACAACAGGCATATTTCCACAAATGCCTAGCTGACCAGTGGCAACTGGAGCTAACCTGGGCCTTCCCGATGACCTCTGTCTGCCACCCTGTGAGTCTCTAAGTGCTTCTCTTGAGGTCTTGGGGAATCTTAGCAGTGTACTCCAGTGGTGGGTTAGCACTTACATGTCTAATGTCAGCAAGTAAAATCTTTGATCATCAGGATAAACCCAGTTAGCGTATCAGATCCATGCTCAATAGTGGTCAGTTTCAAATTGTATCTAGGTAATGTTGTACTGCAAGCACTGACTATTTTTGGCACTTTGTGCATCTTGGTACTATTTCAACTTAAAACTTTACAAAATCATACTTCTGGTTCCCTTTATTGGATTTTTGTCACTTTGGTGTTATTTTATTTATTAAAATGTACTCTATTTTTCTAATTTGTTTTAGGATTCTTTTTGCACTTCAACGTTATTACTGTTTTAGTACTGCATAATACAAATTGCAAAGGTTAGGGAGGGATAAGGAGGGGTTAAGGAGAGAGTTTATGGAGAGGCAGACACCCACCCATAAAATAGTTAGCCCATTGCTATTCACAAAATCCACAACTATCATTCCAACACCCAAAAAGGTCCCGAAAGACTCATAAATATACTCCAGCTCAGATCTGGAGTGAGTCTAGCAGCACACATAACTGCAACACTCTTCCATAAAAACTAATGAAAGCAGAGACTTAAAATAACACCTCAAAGAAAATAATGTTAAAATAAATTAACTTGTTTTACTTTTTATAAATATATACTTTTTTAATGTTATATAAATATATATATATATACATATATAATTACAATAACTAATCTTTTATATAGATGAAATAAACATTTTGATGTAGGTGGGATTTTTTTAAATCCATATTTAAAAACTAATCATACATTAATAAAATATGTTTAAATTAATTATTTTTAAAACAAATTTAAGATAGTGTTGTACACTTTTCATTATTTGATCTAGGTTAACAAAAATATATGCATCATTTTACATGAATATTAAAAATTAAAATATTTTTACTAAATTATTGTGAAGTTTAATAAACGTTTTTACTTTTGAGTATACTTTATCATAGGGAGATTTCAGCTTTGGTGGCAGAGACCTCTGCGTACTTTTGAAAAGTTACTGGTAGTAAGTTTGCTCTCGTAAACTTGGTTCCACCCCTTAATTTCAGGGGCCGGGGACATGTAAGTCTATGACTTCTAGTAATTTTACACTTGGAAATGGTGAATATCCAAAAATAGCAAAGTTACTACAATGTGTAAGAGTAAAGTTACACGAGAATGAACCTACAGGGGCAAATTTACCTTTATGAATAGGGTCCTGAGATCTCAATGCGCAGGACAAAAATGACAGCGGAATCTAGCAATGAAAAATGAGAGGAGCAATGTGACTAAGCAAATTTTCAAACAAAGAGCAGTCGTGCTTCCTTGATAGTTACCTGAGCAAGAAAGCTGGAGTAGAAACCAAGAAGAGCAAGAACTGGCACACATGCCAAATCTGAACAGTTAGAAGGGAGTATAACTTCAGCTTCAAGTCTAAAATGTTGATATTGATCTTGCACCACGCTTCTACATTTTGTAGCTGTCAAATGTGTGAATAAATCTTATATTGCAGCTGCCTGTGCCATACATGTTCTCTGTGTTTTATGGTGAGGTTTCCACTGCTGCTGCTTATGGGGTACTTAGTTTTTGTCTATTAATGAAGCTTAATTACAAGTTGTTACTATAGAAAAAAACAACTTTGTCAATAATGCATGTTGTAGTTGGTTATGTGCACGGTCACCACCCTTTATTAATGTGCTAAATATTTTCACAAGTGATAATTAAGAAGAAGCATACAATGGTCCATCACCTGAGTAAAAGGATATGCAATTAACTTTCCTAGAGGGCTTTGATATAAAGGGAATGTTATGTAACTTCCCTTATAATGTTGGTGCAATAATGCCACTTATCTGTACAGAACAAAAAGGCATTTACAGAAAGTTCATATTTTAAAGTGAATCGAATCTTAAGATGTCTGAACTACGGCTGACCTTGCACTAAAAGCATGAGAGACCTACCAATAAGAAATATTAGAATTGCTGCAGGTAAATGATGCAGTTTCAGGTTTTAAAATAACTTTAAATCTTATTAGCTATAGGCTATAAAGGAGTGATTATGAAACAGTCCGGTACTTGAAGGTCCTTTATTTGCACATCACAAAGCTGTGTGGTTGCTAGAAAGACTTAGGCCCTCATTTTGACTTTGGCAGTCAATTTGCCAGACCTCCAGAGCCAAACCCGCCACTAGACTGCCAGTGCTGGCGGTCTGCAGACCCCCATAATACGACTGCTGGCAGCTGTCTGCCATACTTGTGGTGGAAAGTCACAAACAGTTGTGCTGGTGGTCAGCGGTGCAGAGGCGGGTGCACCATCAGCACCGCCACAGCAGCAGGACTCTAACCGCCATATTGCAAGCTGTAATACGGCTTGGCGGAGTCCTACTGGCGTGGTGGTGGCGGCGATGCAAGACCGCCAGGATTCATCCCCTCCTGGATGTCCTCCTCGATGGAGAAGGTAAGTGGGTGTCCGAAAGGGGGGGAGTGTGCCTGTGTGTGTGGGTGCGTGTGTGCATGCCTGCGGATGGGGTAGGTGACTGCGTGCATGAATGCAGGTGAATGTGAATGTGTGTATTAGCGCATTTATGGGGTGTCTGCAGATGAATGCGAGTGAGTGCGGGTGTCTGAGTGCATGTTTGCGAGTGAGTGGGGGTGTCTGAGTGCATGTATGCATATGCTGAATGGGTGTGTGTGTGAACGCATGCGTGCGTGAAGGGGTGGCTGGGGTGTTTGTGAGTGCGTGGACAGGTGGGGGGATGTGTGCATGTGTGTGCCGGTGACAGGAATAGAGATTCCTGTCACAGGGTGCGTGACCGCCAAGGTTTTCGTGGTGGGGTGACCGTCACAGAAAGCCTGGCGGTTTGCAGACTCTTAATCTGGCCGTCAGACTGAGGCCTGCTGCTGGGTTGGAGGTGCTCACCGCCGGCCGCGGCTGTACGACCACGCCGGCGGGTCAGGTGGGGTTGTGAAGGCTTGGTGTCTGCCAAGCCCCACAATTCTTAATGTGGCGGTCCTTACCGCTGGCTCCGCAGCGGAAGGACTGCCACGGCGAGGCTAGTGGTCTCATGACCGCCAGCCTCTTAATGAGGGCTTTAGTAACCTACAGGAAAAACAATAAGTAACACAAGAGAAAACCTCTTATCAGATAGTTGTGTGACACCATATTGTGTTGGTAAATCTCGACCTGCATCAATATTGCATCCAGTACATTGGTATCACAACATTACAAAATAATAATATAATTACTATTTTTACATCCACCTAGAATAAAAAGGGGTTGTTGGTTGACTGGGTTGTGAGCCCTGGTCAAGCAGCAACCACAGTCCTTGTCAGGATGAGACTCAAGTAAACCCCAAATTAACCTGTGCTCAACCCGCTGGTAGCTTGGCACAGAGAAGTAAGACTTAACATTGAGGCAATGTGTAAATTATTTGTGCAACTCTTCAAACGGTAAAACAGTGAAAACACACAACAAAAGGATCTCACAACAGAGTTTAAAAAATAGTGATTTTAATCAATAAAACAAGAGCAGAACAACAAATGTCCAATTAGTGGAATCAGAGATGTGAGGTTTAAAGTTTTAGGTAAAAATAGTGACAAAAAGCACAAAGCGCTATTTGGCATATGTGGTTGCACCAGACCGGAACAAAGTCACAGGTTCAGGCTGACTGTGATGGAGCGTGGGCCAACTACAGGGACCCAGTTAGGCCCACTCAAGAAAGTACCTTAATTCTTGGTTTCAGAGTGTTGTGCAGATCCACAAATATGAGTTGCACAGCTGAGGTGATGTGTCCAGTCCAAGATGTGGTGAGGCTGCGGTGAGAGGGCCTGTTGCGTTAACATCGAGGGTCCCATCGACAGGGCTTGCGATGCAAAGGCCAGTGAGGGGGATGCAATGTGCAGTCGAGGTGACGCATCGATTCTGAAGAGTGGTCAAGTTGGGAGGTGGGCGTTCAGCATCGTTGTTGAGGCTACCGTCGACGAGAGGTGCAAGGATGTGCTCTGGAGAAGCGTTGAGCAGCAGCGGTTAAAAAGTACTTAAAAGTACATGTCCTCATTTTTAAATACATTGCACTCTGCCCTCTTGGCTGTCCAGGGCTTACTCCTATATATTATATTAAAAAGGACAGTCTGGACCTGGCAAAATTGTCATTTTGTCAAGTGATATGGCAGTTTAAAACTGCACACAAAGGCTATGCAATGGCAGGCCTAAGACATGTTTAAAGGGCAACTTAAGTGGGTGGCACAATCAGTGCTGCAGGCCCACTAGTAGTATTTAATTTACATGCCCTGGGCACATGTAGTACACTTTACTAGGGGCTTATAAGTAAATTAAATATTAGGCCAATAGTACCATGTTTATAGGATAGAGCACAAGCACTTTAGCACTGGTTAGCAATGGTAATGAGCGCAGAGTCCTAATACCAGCAGAGAATGGGTCAGAAAAATGGAAGAGGAAGGCAAACTTACAGTGTGAGATATGTGTCAATTACTATTCTTACCTCCTTCTACAGTTACAGTATGATGTAGTGGTTAGGTCGATATAGTGGATGCATAGTTGTCATATGATATAACGCATAGAATATAGCGAAATCTGGTTCACACAGGGCATGGCTGGTGCCCAAAACACACCTATTTTTCTTCCAACAGAAACAGAGAATGACTGATACGAAAGGTGGGCTTCTCGGTTTGTGGGCATTTCACCATGGGTCAAACACCGACACACTCTCAACACCAGATTTTGCCCCACATAATTGCCATTAACTGGGGTGTTTCCCCCTCCCACGGTGCCCCACTCTCCTCTCTAAACTACCATGGGCTACTATGGGCATTTCGTCACCTCCAAGTGCAGCCCTGTTTAATTAGGCAATTGAGTGCAGGTGGTAAAATGATGGCAAAAAAAAAAACGCACAAAGTCTAAATACTGAGATTCTGTGGGGTTGCTAAGGCGGGACACGGGCATAAGAGACCCCTTTTTTGTATATGTTTATTGAGAAGTACATGTCAGTATATAAACAATGTGTTAAAAAGAGAATCAATAAATCAAATTATGGTCACATATGAAAAATATTATCAAATATTAACAGAAGAGACCCCTTTTGAACCATTAAGTAAACATCTGAACCAAGCTATATACAGCATCCTGCAAGCATTTTGAAGGCTCCTCATGCAGACAGTAATGCTTGCGAAGTTAGAGAAGCATCTTTTCGCAGTGATTTTTGCAGTTCCAAAATTGCCGTAAAGTTAAGGGAGGTCTACATTCAGGGGGCTTTCTGTATGGGCTGTGTGCTTCCTAATAACGATTGCAAGAAATTGCCTACTTAGGAGTAAATGGAGATCATTGTAAAGAGTAAATTGGATTTGTGTATAGCAGGTGGCAAAGGCCAGCAAATAAATATTTATGGAAGCGGCGACCTGGACGGTGTCTCCACTGGGCTGTCTCACACCGTTTAATAGTCTGAGATATGAGCGCAGCATATGGTAATTCTGTTGGAGTAAAGCACAGCTGTAAAGCTGTCACACAAACCAAATGTCAGCAGTAAATGCTAATAGGATTGGGCCTAATATTTGAAACTGCATTAAGAAGTTAATTTCCTTCCAATGGATAGGATGAAGGAATCTCCTGGGATCGCATAGTAGCAATAAACCCTAACAAAGGCGAGAAGGAAAATTGTGCTCTACTGAACTGTGGATCTTAGTTCTTGCAGTGCAATGCCAACATCCCAGACTAGGTGCAAAATGAGGGCTTAAAAAACATTCTGTGCATTAACACTATGAAATTAAATGAAAAGCTGCAATGCACACCAGGGCCACATCAGTGTTACAACCATGCTAAATAAATACTAAATGCAATACAAGTAACAAAGCACAGCCTAGTCAGTATTGCAATTAATCTTCTGACATACCTCTATCCACATTCATATTTTTCTGTTCATGAGGAAGTGCCATGATTGACAGTTCTCACCCAGAAGTCATACCTCATTTCTGCCAGTATGAAGAGGTGCATGGCATGCACTGGCTTGTTTGTTGTTGATGAAGGGTGATTTATTTGAGAGAAACTAAAGCTTACAAGAAAGGTCTACCATGATTTTATCTCTCACATGCCACTAAAAGGCGAATTCTGTCATGAATACATGTCTGCACCATCTGTTATTTTATTTCTTAGATCTACCCCCCCCCCCAAAAAAAAATAATCAGTGGAGCATCATTAGAATACTGGAAGCTTGATAGCTCCTTTGAAGATAGTGGAGCAAAGTAGGGATATTTAACCCTTCTAGAATATATGGGTGTTGATAGTGTATTGAAGATAATGGAGTGGCAGATGTTTAATAATGGCTTCTAGATGGAGGTCTTCGCATTAGTTGCAGCTTTTCTGTTCCTGTTCCTCCCCGTTAAAATGAGAATACTCAGCCTGTGTTTGGAATGTTCTAATAGCATTTAAGTCCACCTGCCTTAGGCTACACTGGTTATTAAACACCCTTTCTCACATAATAGGACCTCCCCCAAGGTCCAAGCCTGTAACTTGAGATCATTTTTAACAGCTGATATATTGATCCACTCCAAGGCCACATCATTGGTAGTAACATGCTATATGCACTTTAAATACAATACATTATAATATAATACACACCTTGGATAATATCGCAGAGTCTTAAGAAAAATCTATTGTGCTATTTATTTTCCATTAGGGGGGGGTATATTTTCCCACATCTGCTCAACCTTGTATTTTAAACGACCTTTCGCCTCAATTCAAATGCTTTTTATTGGTACATTAGTCCCCCCCCATGCCATCAGCATTATAATGACGTAATCTACAGCCTCTTCCCCACCTCTAATAGGTTTAGATCTGAGGAGAGAGGGAGAGGCTTTAGTCTAGGCAAAAAAGGAGGCTTCTCCCCACTCCACTCCATGGCGCCATCTTTTATTGGCAGATGATAGCAGGAGGAGGCAGTGAGGGGCCTCTGCGCCCCCGCATCTCTCTGCCAAATAAGTCTAAAGGCGCAAAGCAGTTTGGAAGAAGCAAGAGAGTCCTTCTTTGCTGTTTATGAACGCATACGTAGGCTAACCCAGGCAACGACTGTCAGAAGTGGGCCGGGGCATCCAAGAGAAAACTGGGTGGGGAGCTGCAGCGAGAGCAGGGGTTTAAAATCAATGGAAGCTTTTCTTCAATTAAGCAATTCTGTCCTGATAAGGCGTTGTGATCTAATGGCCTTGTTATCCCTACCCTGTGGGCTATACTCGCCGTTAAGCTCTAGCTACCCTCTCATTGGCCCCTAACTAGGTCTGTCGCCAATTACGCCGTAGCTGCCTTTTAATAACCAGCACTGTGTGCAGCGGCGTGCTATAAAGCGGTTATAAAAATGGTTAAATGTTTCAAAAGTATAGAATCTACTAGATGCAGCGTCTGTTCTAAATATCAGTGCGGTTTATACATACCATCAAAAAAATCACACTGAATAAAGGCTACACTATCGTCTCGACATTTTATTCCGAAGAATAATTAATGTAAGAGTTCACACTAACGGGTAAAACCCTTCCTCTGTGTACAGCCAGTATAACATTGTACAATGATACTATATAGGTATTAATGCGCAACCCAGTTTACGAGTAGAAAGGTGGACGTTTGCACACAGTATCCGCATTAGTGTGGAAAATATGCATATTCCCAGGGGATTATCTAAAATTACCGCCTGTGAGCAATGGTCATATTCACAGAATGCCTGCTTGGGTTCTTTAATTCATTCTTACAAGGCTAAAAGTGGAAGTCAAAATGAAAGTTCCAGAATACAAAGTGGCATTCTAAAAGGCCAAATGTGGCTGAAGGTATCAACTTGACATTGTCGCCAGTTGACATTCGTATGTGCCACATGTTATCACTTGCAGAATGTTTCAGAACCCGGTTGTTTTACAGAACACAGCTCCAGAGATGGCAGTATGCTCCTCACACATCATGGGCAGTGTAGTCGTGATTTCTAAAAGAGGCGTGAGTGTAGAGTAAGTATTGCGCCTGGAGACCGGAATTGCCTGGTGTGGAGCCGTCAAAGTACTGCCCACTCATGGAGCCTGTTAGACTTGGCATCATTGGCATGGTCTCCCCTAACTTTTTGCCTCTATCTCCCACTCTGCTTCTGTGTGCTGGACTCTGATTTTGTTTGCCCTGGACACTTTATCACTGCTAACCAGTGCTAAAGTGTAAGTATTCCCTGTATAAATAATATGTGTACATTAACTTATCCATGATTGGCATATTTGATTTACTAGCAAGTCCCTAGTAAAGTGCCCTATAGGGGCCCAGGGCCTGTAAATCAAATGCTACTAGTGGGTCTGCAGCACTGATTGTGCCACCCACATTGGTAGCTCTGTAAACATGGCTCAGACGTGCCACTGCAGTGTCTGTGTGTGCAGTTTTAAACTGCCAATTCAACTTGGCAAGTGTATCGACTTGCCAGGCCTAAACCTTCCCTTTTTATACATGTAAGGCACCCTTAAGGTAGGCCCTAGGTAGCTACATGGCCAGGGTGCAGTGTATGTTAAAGTTGTACTGATGTGTTTTACATGTCCTGACAGTGAAATGCTGACAAATTTGGGGTTCACTCTGCAAGGCCTATCTTTCTCATAGGTTAACATGGGGGCTGCCTTTAAATATCCTTAAAGCGCAGATTCGCTTTGGGAGCAGATAGACATAATGAGTTTGGGGTCTCTGAACTCACAATTTAGAAATACATCTTTTACTGAAGTTGGTTTTCAGATTGTGTGTTTGAAAATGCCTCTTTTAGAAAGTAGGCATTTTCCTGCTTAAACCATTCTGTGACTCTGCTTGTTTGTGGACTCCCGGTCTGGGTCAGTTTGACAGTTGGGCTGTTTTCACCTCTCCTCTAGACAGTGACACAAAGGGAGCTGGGGTGTAGCCTGCATATCCTGATGGGCCATCTGGGCTGAGGGGAGGAGTGGTCACTTACACCTGAAAGGGCTGTCCCTGCCCTCACACAATGCAGTCGCCAACCCCCTGGTGTATGCCTTGTGGGAGAGAAGAAATGACTAATGCCAACCTGACCAGAGGAGACAGCACACGGTCTCACTTGCGGGTGAGAAATCGACGCATCGCTGGACTTTTTGGACGCACGCTCGCCCGTGCAGCTTTATTTTGACGTTACCCGGGTACTTTTGCGCAATAAGAGCATTCTCACTGTTTTCTAAGGATTAAGACTCTTATTCTTTTTAAAATTCATAGCTTGACTTGTGTATGTCAGATAGTTATCAGTTTAGTCTTGTTTCGTTTAGAGAAATATTATTTCTTTTTCTAAACCTGTGTTGTGTCATTTTCTAGTGTTTTCACTGAGGTACTGTGTGTGTTGGTACAAATCCTTTACACATTGCTTCTGAAGTTAAGCCTGCCTGCTCGTGCCAAGCTACCAACAGGATGAGCAGGGGTTAACTGAGGGTGAGGCTTCTTTACCCTGACTAGAGTGAGGGTCCTTGCTTGGAAAGAGGGTAACCTGACTACCTACCAAAGACCACATTTCTAACAGAGCCACTGCATGCATCAACAACTTGTTTGTTGTGAGCGGGTTCCCTGTTGCAGGACCCTGCGTGGCCCACTTTTTCTGAGTGAGTCGTATTTTTCTTGTGCAATACCCAACTGCATGCTCATTGTGTGCAGTGCCAGATTCATAGGTTGGACCCTCAGAGGTGGGGGTGTATCCTTAGCACTGCTGCATTCTATCTCGGATGAACTTGCGTCTTTGTGCTTGACCGGATTGTGTGGTGCGACTCAAGTAATTGCGCACAAGATATTGCGCATCATTTCATGGGGGTACGGAATTGGAGATTCTTGTATGATCGGATTGTCTGGAGTGACTCAAGTCATCACGCACCAGATGTTGTGCTTCATTCCTGGGAGATACAGCATTAGAGTTCTTTGTGTTGTTGTCTTTAATGTTTTGGTGAGACTCAAATCATTGTGCACTGACTAGTGCCACTTTTTGGGGAGGTATTGCACTGGAACCCTTTTCTTGTGTGATCCACCTGCCTGAGGAGACTCAGGGTCATCGCGCCCCAGATATTGTGCCTCATGCCAGGGAGGCACGATGTTGAGCACCTTACATGTGGGATTGGAATCATATGGTGCGCTTCAAGTCATCACACACCAGACATTGTGCCCCCTTTCCCAGGGGTACATACATAGCAATTCTTCGTGTAAAATGGGATTTGTTGGGGCAGCTCAAGTCATCATGCCCTAAACATGTGCCTCCTTCCCGGGAGGGGCAGATTTGGTAACTTTTTGGGTATTGCCATGCCTGGCTGGGCTGGGCGCTGCTGTGACTTGTGTGTGGTCCCACAACCTTCAACCTCGTGCTTTGCAGACCTGTGAGTGAACTTTCCAATTGGTGTCCAAACCTCTATATGTTAACTATTGCCTGATCAGCTGTTATCTCTGTCTTTCCCCCACCTTGTCTCCGGGATCCTGAGAAGTGGTATATGACCACGAGCGGCCTAGTAACCAGGGAAAGGTTGCTTCATCTCCAGCTCATGGGGGGGAGGGAGGGTAGTAGGAACTGGTTGGCTGGTGGAGGGTAGTTTGGGGCCCCGGGTGTCTGTGAACACAGCAACATTAACCAGCTGGATATCAGTGCACCGGATTAGGGTGCTAGGAGCGAGTGCGTGCGAGTGTGTGTGTACGAGCCGCCTGATATTCATGGCACAGCAGAGTGGTGAGGAATGAATGTTAGAGAGTGAGTATGGGTGATTGATAGAACAACACAGTGGTGTTGCCCTACACTTTATTTCTTGCCAGAGGTCTCTCACAGTTGGCATTGAGTTTTACTTGTGTGGCCCAGGCTGTGGAGCTAATTAAAAGTGCCCCAAGTATTAGTATGTAATATTGCTGCTAATGTTCTGAACTGGCATGCACCCTGCAACAGTGTGTTCTTGAATTGGGGTAATCTCTAGGGTGCGTCTTGTGCTGATGACGTTTGGCACTGATTGAGGATGCTCGGAGGGGAAGTATTTTTCTCACTGGTTCATACAGTTTATGGTGTTTTACACAGTTGGGCATAGTACTGTGAATAATAATTCTAAATGTAATTTATGCCTAGATTTATATGATGATCATGCTGTGTGTGTTGAATACAAATTTTATTTACATACACCTCGTGCAAAGTCTCTTTCGTGATGCACAGTGTAATTGTTGTGTGGAAATGCTGTGCCATTGCTTTACATATTGCCCCTGTGATAAGCCTGACTGCTCTGTGCCAAGCTACCCAAGGGTGAGTGTAGGATATACAGTGAGTGTAATCATCCACCCCTGATGGGAGTGGTAGTTTCTGCCTGGCTAGGGCCTCACCTCAGTCAACCAGAACGTGTTGCCTCCAAAAGGTACACTGATAGTTGCTGGAGCAATGAGGCACTGACGCTAGGAGGTACACTGTTAGGTGCTTGGGCATTAGGGTGCTGATGCTTAGAGATACACTATTAGTTACTAGGGCACATTGAGGTCCTCCGGCTACACAATCACTGCTGATTATCAGGAGATCTACAATGAATAAATAAACTCATCCTCCCTGGTGCCCCACTGTGTAAGGCAACTGCTTAGCATGCTTTATGTTTACATGCTGCACATGCAGCTCTGATGTAAGAGTTAGGTGTTGGATGGTGTAGGATACCTTCTAGCAGAGCTTCAACTATGAGACGGCTCTTGCTAACACCTACATGCATCCATCCCTATACAGACATTCACCTACATGCATCCATCCCTATACAGACATTCACCAGTCAAGTGACACTTCCGATAAAAGCGAGTTGGTCGCACGATTGTGCCTGGCAACTCTAGCTTCCTTTTTGTTCTTAGGATTACACTGCCGGCACAACCCTAGATGCTACGCTGGTGTGCCAGAATGAGGCTGGCATGTGCCTGCACTGCCTGGCATAAGAGGCAATTAAAGTAAAAGGGATGCTGCTAAGCAGAGGCTGCCGGTGGAAGTGGAAGACCCAAGTGTGAAGTCACTGTGTGTGGCTGCATGTTTATGGTAGTAAGGAAAAGTAAGGACTCTGTACACTCACTGAGTTATCCTCACAATGACACACTTGTCATAGTCATGTACATCACTGAGAAGAGTGTGATGAAATGAGATTCTTTCCTTATGTTTCTGTATTAGCAGTTCCATATGCCTGTGGACCCAATTCTCAAACTGCACTTTGCAGTATGTTTTGTACGTTGCACTATGTGCTGAGTTTTGTGACTCTGCACTCCCTATACTTATTTGTTTATGGTGTTTTCTGCCCTGACTGCAGAGTTTCTGGGTGTGGAGAACTCCACACACATATGCATAGGGAGTGCAGAGTTGTGAAACTTCTCACGTAGTTTGTGAATTCTGAGAAAGTAGTAAACTTACGACTAGGTGTAAGCTTACCTTTGTGAATCAAGCTGTATGAGTGTATTTCAAGGCAAAGGCTTTGTCTGACAGGGGACTACACTATCCACAATGAAAATGTTTTTACCTCATACACTTAAACAATTTGGATTCCAGACCAGTGAGCAGATTTTTCAGCATGTTCCTAATGTTGACTTTAACTTGCAACCTCAAAGTTCTTGTTGTTCTTCTGCATATTACTCAAACCATTAATTTTCAATCTCTTGTGGTTGAATTTGTTTCCAGTGAGAACTTTGCTCCACTGGCCAAGAAGATAGGGGCAGCAGTGTGTGTACATTACTTCCTCATCACAGTCCTAACATCTTTGTCTAGTACTTTTCGCTTAGAAGCAGAACTAACTTCCACACCTTACTAAATGCCAGAAGAACAGACCTCCCCAGCTGATGTCCTCTTTTTTCTGCCTTATGGCAGACAGGAAATCTATCCTATGTGCAGAGCATCTGATTGTTCAGGTCTGTATGCTGACCTGCAATCTGGTTGCGGGTCTTCCACTGTCCAATGTACTGATGATTGTTTGCAGAAGCCATGATGTTGCCATATGGAATATATGATAGAAAAGTGCCCTTGAGAAGCTGCCACTCTTTCAGGAGGTAAAGGCCAAAGGTTTATAAAACCTCCTTGCTGGATGAAGACTTCAAAGGATATAAGAAAACCAGGAATCATGAATAAGACAGTGGAATTCTTCAGCAGTGAGGAGTCAAGTTTAGTAAGTAGAGGAAGTGAGCAAACAAAAACAAACACAGCTTTTTTGTGGTTCACCCTCCAACCTGGCTGAAGCCTTTATATAGTGAGAGAACAGGAAAAGCAAATAACATGAAACACCACACAACATGAACAACAAAGGATTGGGAAAAAACAGGAAGGAATCTAGGAAGAAACAGCCATGATGGAAAAAGGAAAAACAAACAGGAATGAAAACCTAAACCGGACTCACTGTGGAGCAGCTTTAAAAGGTGGCTGCAAACCCTCAGGAAGGTGATTGCTATTTGCGAGCTGGAAGAGCAAGGAGCAGCAGCTATGAGCATAGAAGCATGAGGGAAGCCAGCTCTAGGTTGGTGAAACTCAGCCTGGGGATGCGGGATTCATGCAGTGTTTCCTGTGCACCAGGAACTGCAGGACCACTGCAGTTCTCAGGCGCCCAAGCATCTAAGATACTGTAGTTACAACACTGGGAGACTGATTCAGCTTTAAAAAAGTACATAATGTCACATACATGTTTGGTGATTGTATACACAAAGACACTATGGAGGGCTCCTGTGAATGTGACCTACCCAGTGCAGGCAGGGCCAGAATGGAAAGCAAAACCAGCCCTGTCAAAAATGTTCAAGTTAGTCCCACACTGCTGTAGGGCATCACTAAAATGAGGCCATGGGGGCCTACTGGCCACTCGAAATGATTTTGAATATTTTTTCCCTTGGTAAGGCGAGAGTGGGGGTTCATGCTCCAGTGGAACTCTCTAAAGGGTTAGTGGGTGGTGTAGCATGGAACCTGTTGTTTTGGCTCTCTGAGGTCATGGCTATCACCTGGTTTCAATGGTGATGGAAGCCTAATACAATCTTGGGGAGCAGCATTATTCCACCACCATAGAAACAATTTCATGCAGCAAGTGCTAGTTTGTGTTTGTTTCTGGTGTTTATAGCAGATGATTTGAAGCACTGACCCTTGAGAGGATAATATGGAGCCTCATCAGCACTCACTCTCAAAAGCATCACCACTGCAAGTTCTGTCACTGTCCTGAATCTGCTCACTCTGAACAGAAGGAAGTGCGGGTTACAAAACCTGAAGTCTTTCCTCCTTTAGCGTAATTACAATGACTTATATATCACTTTGTTACAGCAGTAAAGGCCAGAGAGGATCCTCCTACTAGACAGAAAACATTTGGCAACCAGTTGGGTCCAGTGCTTAAGGAGGAACAGGGAATTATGTTAATATGCTTAGTCTGGACACAAGTGAAGTGCTGCAGCAGCCCCTCTGCTTTAATTTATCTATTCCAGATCCAGGACAGTCAGAGAAAGTGAAGGATATTTTGCTCCAATATCAGAGGAAGGAACCAAAGTGCCTTTCATTGCATGGTGCTATACAATAGGATACTGAATAGAGGATGGAAACAAGTTTAGCATCTAGATTTTCTTTCTTTCATCATAAAGCAGTATCCAATTGTTCACTTCAGTGAAGAGTTGCCTTCTTTGTAAAAGTAGATTGACTCATTTTTTGTAAAATTATTTATATTAAATTTTAATAGGTATACAGAACCAAATTACATATCTTTGGTCACATCAACTCTTGCTTCAGCACTTTGTGTTATCATGGATTCACGAGAGATGTAGTGCAGTATTGTAAACAGGAGTCTGCGAAGGGAGATATTACCTGTAACAATTGCAGTTAGAATAAGTATAGACAACTTTGTTTGAGATGAGAGATGAGGGGAAAAAGGGTGTTAGACTTGGCATCATTGGTGTGGTCTCCCCTAACATTTTGCCTCTGTTTCCCAGGTTGTTGATGTATGCTGGACTCTATTTTTGCTGTTTTTGTTACTCTGGGCACGTTACCACTGCTATCCAGTGCTAAAATGCAAGTGCTCCTATACAAAATGTGTATGTAATTGGTTTATCCACTATTGGCATATTTGCTTTACCGGTTAGTCCATAGTACAGTGCACTAGAGGTGCCCAGTGCCTGTAAATCAAATGCTACTAGTGGGCCTGCAACACTGGTTGTGCCACCCACAACAGTAGCTCTGCAAACAATGCTCAGACCTGCCATTGCAGTATCTGTGTGTGCAGTTTTAAACTGCCAATTCGACTTGGCAAGTATACCCACTTGCCAGGCCTAAACCTTCCCTTTTTCTACATGTAAGACACCCCTAAGGTAGGCCCTTGGTAGCCCCATGGGCAGGGTGCAGTGTATGTTTAAGGTAGGACATATACTAATGTGTTTATATGTCCTAACAGTGAAATACTGCTAAATTCGGTTTTCACTGTTGCAAGGTCTATCCCTCTCATAGGTTAACATGGGGGCTGCCTTTAAATCTGATTAAAGCGTATATTCCCTTTGGGAGAGGAGAGACATGTGGAGTTTGGGGTCTCTGAGCTCACAATTTAAAAAAACATCTTTTAGTAAAGTTGGTTTTAAGATTGTGTGTTTGAAAATGCCACTTTTAGAAAGTGAGCATTTTCTTGCTTAAACCATTCTGTGACTCTGTCTGCTTGTGGATTCCCTGTCTGGGTCAGTTTGACAGCTGGGCTGTTTGCACCTCTCTCTAGACAGTGACACAAAGGGAGCTGGGGTGTAGCCTGCATATTCTGATGAGCCATCTGCGCTAGGAGGGAGGGGAGAAGTGGTCACTCACACCTGAAAGGGCTGTGCCTGCCCTTACACAATGCAGTCTCCAACCCCCTGGTGTGTGTCTGGGGCCTGCCCTGGACTAGGCAGGATTTCACAAACAAGAGAGACTTTCCTTTGAAGTAAGCCTACTTCAAAGGCCAAAATGGGTATAAGAAGGGCACCCAAAACCACAGACTTTAGATCACTTCTGGACTTCAAGAGGAACCTCTGCCTGGAGAAGAGCTGAAGAGCTGAGGGGAAGTGCTGCCCTGCCTGTGACTGTGCTTTGTGGAGCTATCCTGCAGTTGCTGCTTCTGTCTGGTGAAAGGGGACAAAGACTGGACTTTGTTGTGCATTCTTGCTTGTGAAGAAATCTCCAAGGGCTTGTCCTGAGCTTGCCTCCTGTTTTTGAAGTCTCAGGGCCATCAAAGACCTCCCCCACCAGCACCTGGGCTCTCTGCTGGGACTCCTGCCCTGCCAAGTGGTACCCTATCCAGTTCCTGGGGCCTTGACAGGTGAAGCTGGCAGACCAAGCTTGAAAATTCACGCACAGACCGCTGTGCGGGAAAAGTTCCGACGCAACCTCCGAGAGCAACTGAAGATACGATGCGCAGCAGGCCCCGCAGCTGAAATCAACGCACTGCCTGCAGCGCGGCTGGGAGATCGATGCTCGCGGCTGGAGAAACGGCATGCCGTATTGCTAATGGAGGCTGGTAACATCGCAACCCACACAGCTCAGTTTTGCTAATGCAGTGTGGCAGGATTTTTGCTGCAAACCTTGCTGGGCGTAGAAAAATGACGCAACGCTTGCCTAGACCCGAGAGCTGCCCGGATCTACGCATCGCTCCCCTGCAGGGAGGAAAAACAGCGCATGCCGACCGGACCGGAGAAGGAGAAACGACGCACGACCTCATTTGCGGGTGAAAAATCAACGCACCCCTTACCTTTTTTGATGCACTCTTGCCCGTGCGCGTTATTGTGATGCTACCCAGGTACTTTTCAACGCCAACAGTGTTTTACCTGTTTACAAAAGGATTTAAAACACTTTTTGCTTTTAAAATTAATATCTTGACTTGTGTATGTTGGATTTTTGTCGTTTTGGTCTTGTTTTCTTTAGAGAAATATTTTCTATTTTTCTAAACCTGTGTTGTGTCATTTTGTAGTATTTTCATTAAGTTACTGTGTGTCTTGGTACAAATAATTTACATCTGGCACTCTGAAGTTCAGCCTGCCTGCTCGTGCCAAGCTACCAAGGGGGTGAGTGGGGGTTAGCTGAGGGTGATTCTCCTTTACCCTGACTAGAGTGAAGGTCCTTGCTTGGACAGAGGGTAAACTGACTGCCAACCAAAGACCCAATTTCTAACAAAGGGGTATTGTGGGTCCATTGCTACATCAGTGAGTGGGTACAGGTGGTGTCTTGTAGATGGGTGGTCAGTAATGTGCACTGTGGAGTTGGGTCAGATCTGCCATTTGCAGAGCTAGTCTTCTTATCCGTCCATCCTTTGGATGGGTGGTGAAGATGTTCAAGCTAGAAGCAGGACTCAATGAAGGAGTGGGGTGTTGGTGAAACAACCTCCCTAGAGATCTGTCATGATCACGTACAGGGCAAGGTGGACGGAGGTCATAGTTGGAAATCAATTCTTTATGGGCATGGACTAAGGCATCCCGGAGGTCTGCAATGGGTATTCAACAGGGTCCTTGCTTTTCCTCTCTGTGTAAGTATACGCCTTCGACATGTGCCCAATGTTGAAGGTCCCAATGCCAGGAGGACAGGGTGGGAGAAATTGTTGCTCTCCTTCACCAAGAGATGGCTCAACATGCCAGGAGGAGAGCAAGATCCAGGAATCTAGTGGCGAGGCTTGCCCCATCCCTCTGGCCAAAGGGTGGGGTGCCAATAAAAGCCCATTCACCTGAACTCCTGTGATGACCACAGTGAACAGAGACCTGAGTCCCCAGAAACCTTGGATGACTAGTGATGATGGGTCCCATTAGTGGAGGGCTAGGCGGAAGGGCCCTACCCTGCAGGGGTGACACTACTTGGCCACACTCATGACACACTTTCCTCAGCCACATCTCTGCTGTTATTTTCCTTCATCCCCTGCTCCTCAAGGGTTGCAAGGCGAGGTACATGTGATCAGTGTCAACATCGAGCCACTGCGCCTGTGCCAGAAGCCAGACACCCCAACTGCGGCCAGTACCAAGAATGAAGCCTTTAACCACAGATGCCCCTGTGGAGAGCTGTGCTGAAGGGGACCTGGGGAGAAAATGCAGCCTGATGGCGCTCCTGCAAAGCCACTGGGTGTTGCATCGACAGTCAAATAGTAACAAGTTTTGACAAACAGACAGCGGGGTGGCACTAATGTGGTGAGGGAAACAACCACTGGCAAAGAGCAGTGTTGCACACTTGGCTCTGGGGGTAGATACATGGCCTGGGCATCATTATGGCACACACCAAAAGTGCAGCCCCAGCAGGCCAACAAAAGATTGACAAATAGCCTAAGGAGGCATTGACATCGGAGGAGGATGGTGGTGCAGGAGGAGGAGATGTCTGGCAAGAGGGACTCCAAATGGCCTCTATCCTACAGGCCATCCAAGACCTCAAGGTAATGATGGATGGCCAAATGAGGGAGCTGAAAGTTGACTTATCCCCAATTAGACAGGACTTACGCAATATGGTTGGCAGAGTCATGATAGTAGAAGGCAGAGTTTCCAAAACTGAATTAGTTGTATTAAAAAGACTGGTTAGTCAGCTGGAAGCAAAGGTGGAGGACTCTGAGGGTAGGTCCAGGCACAACAACCTACACATTGTGGGCATCCCAGGAGGGGTCACTGCCCACATTCCCAACTATGCTGACTGGGATGCTGTTTTCTGAGCAGCACGTATTTTTGGAACTCTTACCTATCAGTCCTCCCTGGTAATGATTTTCCCTGGCAACACCAAGAAGGCCCAGCACAAACAGAAGTCCTTCCAGGAATTGAAACAAAAGCTGAGGACCTTGAACATTTGTTATATGCTCCTCTTACCTGCTGAATGAAGGTTATTTATCACGATAAAAATCTGTTCTTTGATACCCAGATGCAGCATGGGATTGAGCAGAGGTACAACCTAACTTGAGGAACGGGGTACATTTCCTGCAGGTGGGGAGGGAGGGATAGCACAAAGGATGGCAGAGATGGAAGACCTCCCAGGGCCTGGAACACTGCCCCACAGTTAAAGAATTGGTGTCTGGAGTGCAGAGTGTGCTCACTTGGACTGGATGGTTCTTTGAAGAGGTGGTCATCCTCAGAGTCAGAGATGGATTTTACACAGAGTGCTGCCGCACCTGACCCCTGCCATCCTCTCAGAGACTCCTAGCCTGACTTTCTCCAATGAACACTGATAGATGTCTAAATATTCTTATGAGACTGAGTGGTGGTGCTAGGAAGTGGCTGGTAATTCATGTCCTGGATTATTTTCCTTTTTGTTGATGCTTTTGTTTGTTTGGTTTGGGAAGGGTGAGGAGGTAGGATTGGAACTTGTTTGGGTCAGGGTTGCACAGTAGGGGAGATACATACCTCAGATTAGCCCAGTTGGCTACTCTCCCTAGTTCCAGCAGAACAGGTATTTCCTGTTGGAGAAGTATGAGGGGGGGAGTTGGGTTAGGGCAGGGAAGGGTTCTTTTTCCTTGTTTTGGTTTATACTTAGTTCTGACTCACTTATCAATGTTTAGCTCATCATCACACGATACACACACACACTCAGATCTAGGCCACTGACACAACCACCCACCTGGGCTGGTGACTGATTAACAGCCACCCGTCCTTGCAGGGAGGCTCATCATTCTCTCATGGAATGTCAATGGTCTCCAGGACAAGAGGAACAGGGGGGCAGTTCAGAGGGTGGCGCACAAGTACAACCCAATATACTCCTCTTGCAGGAAACACACATAATGGGTAATAATGTTCCCTTCCTGACACATAAAAGGTTTTCGAGGGTTTTTCATGCAGGATTTCATTGCGACTGAAAAGGAGTAGCTATATTGATAAGGAAGCACATCCCTTTGGTGGTATCAAGAGAGTGGTATTATACACTGGGATGCTATGTGAGGTCACAGGACACTGTGGGGTCCCCACTATCCCTGATTTGTGTTTATGCCCCACCCCCCTTGACATCAGAGTTTGCTGTGACGCTGAGCCAGCTCCTGCTGGAGCTTCCAGCAACTCCATGGGTTTTGGGTGGAGACCTCAATGGGGTCCATGATCCTGACATAGATCGTTCTACCGCAGCTGACTACTCTAGCCATGTTTCTGCGCAATATGTATCTTCTTGACGTGTGGCGGGAGCACCATCTAGTGGAGTGATTCTATGCCTTCTTTTCTAATGCACGTAAGACTTTCTCCCATGTTGATTGTCTCTTACTCCCTAAAACAGAGAACCATAGGGCACTCAATGCATGGATCTTTAGCACAAGGCCTATTGGATCACTCGCCCCTACAAACAGATCTCGCTTGAAGGCCTCCGCAGCCTAAGGCGGGATAGTCCATGGTGCCTGCAAACTGGGGACTTTCATGAGGCCTGTCAACAAATTGGGGAAAGATACTTAAAAGAAAACTGTGGGTCAGTAGACTTCGCAAGCGTCCTTTGCGAGGACTTGATCGCAAGTTACAATAAGAGCCAAGGGGGCAGGTCCCAACAAAAGATCCCTGACTTAGAATCCGGCAAAGATGAGCTGGAACTTCAATCTCTTGCCATTGCAGAGGACTCGATTATGAGGGATTCTTTACACACACAGACACTTCTGCGACAGAAGCACTTGCAGGAAGCTCGGGTAGTGTGGCTGGCTACACAAATCCAGATATATCAGTAGAGAGAAAAGATAATAAGACTCTTCATTGGCTGTGCACACTATATGCGACCAGAAGCCCCTTATCCTATATTAAAAATGACAAAGGTTTACATGTTACAGGCAACAACGATATAGCACACACTTTTGCCACATATTATCAACAATTGTATAGCCCAACTGGGAAAGGCGGCAGACAGACCTGCAGCATTTCATTATGAACCTTCCATTGCCCAGACTGGGTCTCGTGGACAGGGAAATTTGGGAGGCTGATGTTACCCCTGAGGAGTCAGTGGTGGCTCTGGCACAGCTTCAACCAGGTAAGGAACTGGGCCTCAACAGATACCCTGTGGAGTTCTGGAAGCTTGGGCCCGCTCCTTATGTGGACATTCCAAGAAGCTCTAAAGGGGAGTCCACTGCCTAGAGATCTCTGGGCGGGGGACATAGTGTTGATCCTGAAACTGGGCCACAGTAGCACATGCTGTGAGGAATATCGACCAATCTCAAAACTAAACATAGAAGTTAAAATCTGGGCTAAGGTGCTGGCCAGTAGACTGTTGGGGTGATCGAAAAAATTGTACATCCACACCAGTTGGGTATATGCCCTGAAGGGCTACTAGACACAATATTAGAAGAATCAACAACACCACTGAGATGAGTGCTAGCCTACTGGGTCATCAAGCTTTACTCATGGTTGGCCTTCGGAAAACAATTGACTCAATGGATTGGGAATACCTCTTCACACTGTTAACACACCTACAATTTAGACCCAAATTCATAGGCTACATTAGGCTGCTCTACACCCAGGCGAGAGTACGGATTGGCAATGCTGTCTCCCCCTGGTTCCCCATAATGAGGGGCACTTGTGCCTGCTCTCTCACCTGCTCTTCGCCCTAGCAATGTAGTCCCTGGCAGAATGAGTGAGGGTTGATGCTCTGCTCCGAGGGCTTCCAATGGTCTCTGACGGTGAGTGATAGAATCTTACTGTACGCAAATGATGCTCTGATCTTCCGAGACATCCCTTCCAGCTCTGGACTGTGAGCCCTGCAAATACTGACCATATTTGAGATGTGGATTAATAAAACAAAATCATCCATTTGCCTCCATCGCTTATGGCCCAGAAGTTGTGTCATGGGCTCTAGAACTTCCAAAACATCTGCAGGGTGTCAAATACCTTGGGGTGTATATCACAGATAACAAGGCCTTGGGATATGCCTGCAACCTCCATTCTAAGAGAGACTGGATGGAGATGTTAAATTCTGAAACTCACTCCCGCTATCTCTGATTGGTCGCTCGGCCATCTTCAAGTTGGTGTCACTGCTGAGTCCCTTATACCAACTCCAGAACTACCCCTTTCTAGTGAAGAAAACCTTCTTTGCTAGGGTCAATGCTGTATTACGTGAGATCCTGTGGAATGGAGGGGCACCCCGCATGTTGCAGGCCCACCCAGACTTGCTGCAATACTACAGAGGAGCACATACCCTGATACTTAATGACTGGCGGTTTGAGGAGTTTGGAGACCCAGAACACACAGTGGAAGGTTGGAACCTAGGTCACGACTGCCTTCCACACTAGCTATATGGTGGTGCTTTGCCACACACTCTGCTCACCTCCACATGGGTTGTACTGACCATATAGAAAGAGGCCATGGAAGCTGAGGAATGGACTGACAGTCTGACATTGGACATTCCATAATGGAGGGGGACCAGACTTCTCCATGTGTCGGCCTTTTAAGGTCTTGCCAGGTGGGATGCAATTGGCATCATGACGCTGGGAGACATTCTCACAAACGGGTCCCTCAAACCTTTCTCAGACACACAGGTGTTATGCTAAATGCACCCATTTTTTCGCTATCTTCAGCTTTGGAATGCCCTCACCCCTTATTTGCCTATAGATGCCAAAACACAGCTTATTCATCTCTAGAGGCCAAAATTTAGCTTTTTGACGTTAAAACACACAAGCTCTTGATATTTTACCAAACACTGTTATGCCAACAAACAGATGCTATGATGATGGTGAGGAAGGCATGGTCACAGGATTTGGTCCAACTTGAAGACGAGGACTAAAGGGAAGTGGTGGCGACCCCAGAGAGGCAGTGGTGGACGTTCAGTTCCATTTAATCCAACTCAAATTACTGCACTGCATGTACCTTATGAGGACAGGGCTATTCAAAATGAGGCTGATAGATTCAGGGAGTTGCCTGCGCTGAGCTAACTACACACGTTCTGGTGCTGTTCAGCCCTGTCACATTTATCGGAGGGGGTGTGGGGACTCTAGGTAAGATGCTGGGCTGAGGATCTCCAGGCAGCTGAAACTAGTCCTACTACATATTTCAGATGATGTAATCAATGTCAGAGGGCGCTGCTCTGGTTGCGACTGCTTGTGGACAAGCGGGACATTGCAAAGGAGTGGAAGAATATAGAGGAAGTGTCCTGAGAAAAGTGGGCAAAGGGTATGAATTTCTGTATGGGCCTTCAGCACCTTGTTTAGCAGGATAGGGGGCACCCCCACAAGTATTTCAAGAGTTGGAAGGACTGTGCTGAACACTGAGGGTTTCATATTGAACCTTGCCCATCTAGGCCTTGGATCATAGACAATGAATTGCGCTCCTTTGACGCCATACCATATTGGGACCTAAGGGGGGGCGTGTTACTAGCCTCATTGCCTACTAGCTTCCAAGGTTCTAAGGCAATAAAGTTAACAGGGCTGTGGCTCTCTCTATTTCTGATGTATAGGCACAACGCTCAGAGTGGAACTGTGAAGTGATAGCCACGACTGGTTTGTATTATTTTGTATGTTTTGTGCCATACTTGACTCTTGTTTAAGCTAAAACTCTAATAAAAAGTTTTACAACAAAATATGCTCTGTGGAAGATATATCTGTGAGGGGATTTGAAGTGCAGCTTGTCATTTCTGACCATTGAGGGATATTTGGAGCTCATCTTCCCAGTCTGACATAAGTATGTGTAGGGGGATTCCCGTGTGAGCCCGAATTCCTCAGAAAGGACACCAACCTATTCCCTTGCCCTATTATGTAATGCCTGTAATATTGCATTTGTGGGTTGTTCCTGTTGAGTCATCTGCCATGTCCGGTGTAGCACAAGTTGAATTCTGCTGTAAGGAGCTCCCTCTTGGAGAGCTCCCTGCTGCTGTTCAGTGCCTCAAAATCTAGTAAGAGGCCATCCTCGAACAAGTCCCCTTCAGTGCACAGGCCTGCAGGTTCCCAGTACATCAACTCATCCAAGAAAATCAGTACTGGTCAAGTTGGAACACTTTTCAATCAAATAACCAGGGCACAAGGGGGTGCAGTCTTAGTATATTTTAGGGCATTGTGCAGGCAGGTGTGCGATACCTCCAATAGTACAGTACACTTTAAAGGGCGTCTAGTATACAGCAAGAGTAAATTGTGTAGCATCCCGGCTTGTATCTGTTCTGTTGTGAGGAGTGTTTGGGTGAGATGGTGTCCACCAGCCAGAGTGTAGGTCACTGTAGTTGGGCTGCATAGTAATACGCTCGAAAGTCTGGTGCATTTAGACCACCTTGATCAGTGGGGACGGAGAGCTTGGTCCATGCGATCCATCTCTACCCAGAACCCGTATCAAGTCACACAATATACGGTTCAGGTTCCTAAAGTTCTTTCTTTGGTTAGTCAGAGGAAGATTTCCAAAATATTAGAGCAAGCTTTGCAACACCACCATTCTAGAAAGAGTTACTCTCCCAAACAGGCAATTGGATATGCTTCTGAGATATGTCATCCAGTCTTGGCACTGGCCGTGGGATTGGAGCACAAGAGTGGGATCCATTTAACATGCATGGGCCAATGCCATAGTGCAGCAACACCTCCAGCATATATTCCCAGTCCAATGTGTAGAAGGCCTGCTATATATCAATAGAAATACATGATGCCTCAGGCCATATCTGTGCCACACCCCCAGGGAAGGCAAAGACAATGTATATTGAGAGAGGTGTTGCAACCAAGCACAAAACCATTTCGATCAGGATGGGAAAATGAGGAATACTATGGTTAGAAAATATTTTACTCTGGATTCTGTAATCTGTATTAATTTTGGATAATGGACGACAGGATGCGGGATCAGTCAGATCCCTATTGGGCTTATGTATCAAGGCAACAGTTGCCTCACTTGTAGTGTGGTGACAAAGGACGACCAAGGGCTGCAACCTCTAGTTCATATTAGTGCCAGGTGCTACCTTCCCAGTCTGATGTCTGTAATTGTGCGGGGTGGACACGGAGCAGCCTCAACATGCAACCACCATCTTTCTTGGCTGGTCACTCCCCAAAAGTAGATTCCCTCATGACAGCACTTTCACCACATGGAGACTGTCATTTCTGAGAGTGCATCTCCTGATGATGCTGTGATATACGGCGTACATTGCTATCAAGTTCACCTACTCATATTAAAATTTAGTGATAAGGGCCAGTGCATGCACCACATACACATTCCAGTCTTTTTAAGGGATTCAAGATATTATTTGAGGACATGCATTAAGGACCCAATTGTTCCACTACTTCATCCATTATAGAAAAGTAGGCCTACTTTCTGTTTGACGTTTAATTTGAGTGTGATCTGGAAGACTTTTAGTTCACACAAATCTGTGGTAATGCATTTTCTATTTATCAGACCAACAATCTTTAATACATAGTTAGAAGAGCTTATTAAGAATTCTGCAGAAGGCTAAAAACTAAAGAACTCAGTGTGTCCAGGCAGTGGCATGGTCTTCACAGGTTTTGTGTGAATCCTCCAGCCTTCAGGTGGTCTGACTTGCTATTTAAAGGTTGGGGTCATGGGCTTTTGTCTCACAAATCCTTTTTGTACTGTTGCACCACACCTTGCTCACCACCTATTTCTAAAGCATAATTACACCAGTCAGCTTCTAGGAACTTCCAGCTCTGATACATTTTGAGTTTGGCAACAGATCTGGCCATCGCTGTGATATCACCCCAGGCGGGAAAAAATTGGTGCCCTTACTGATGCTCCTGAATAAAATGAGGCAGCAAGGGTCCATTTTGTGTTCACAGGACAGTCAGTGGATGATTACATCAATACAGTAACTGAACTCAACAATTACATCTTAAAATGGCAACCTGGATGTTACAGAACTGCCTACAGCTCAACAGCGATAAAACTGATATTGTCTGTTTCGCAAGGCCCACAATTACTGGTCAGGCAACTGGTGGCCATCCAAACTAGGCACCTCACCTCAACCCAAAAAGATGGTCAAGAATCCTGGCTTCCTAATTGATGACAATCTCACAATGAGAGCAGGTCGGCTCCACATGCAGCACCTCTTTTGTTATATTGCACATGCTGAGAAGAGCGTTTAATTACCTGCCTCTCCACACAAAAAGAACTGTTACGCAGGCTCTTGTGGTCAACACCTGGACTATGGAAACCAGGGGCATAGCATGGTCACTAAGAATGGGATGGGTGTAAGCTTCAGATTTCCCAACAATCACTTTGGTATAGTATGTTAAAATACATTATAGACAAGCAGGATACACAAGAGGAGCAGTATGGCCAGTAGAAAGGGAGAGGAATATGTATTGGTAGGGGCACTAAGCAAGAGCAAATACAATATTCTATTAAATGCAGATATTTTTGAACACTTTCTAAACAGGAGAGGGTTAGAGTCTGCGTGTATGGAAAAATCCCTTGTGAAGTTTGACAGAGACTTCACCATACCCAAATGAGAGCACCTGTACCCAACTATTTAACAGAAAATAAATTTATCTGGTGGGTGCAACACCCCAACCATCCACTCCACCCCAACAAAACTATTCCCCTGACGGAAACCCTCTTATGGTAGCAGCTAATGAATTACTACTATCAAAACTACAGGTGATTCAGAACACTCTGGCTCATCTTGTCTGCAGACTTCCTCCTGAACTTCCTCAGAACCTCCTCTAAGATGAGTGCATTGGCTTCCTATCAGGAAACTAGCAATTTTCAAGCTGTTACACCTGGTACACAGATCCTTATCAGGTAAAGGCCCTGCGTAGCTCCAAACCAAACTCCTCCCCTATCTTCCCACCAGAAATCTGACATCCAAGGATCAACTCTTGCTCTGCCCATGCTGTATTTGCACAGTCAGACAAAGTGGTCAATCCTTTTCCTATCATGGCCCATATCAGTGGAACAAATTTCCTACACACATCCGTGTGTGTTCCGATCTTGTTCGCTTAAAAAAACCTCTCAAAACACAGCTTTTCTAACTCCTCATTCTCTACTAGGTCTGTGCTCCTGCACCGCAATACCCCTTTAGGGGTGATTCACTACACTATATTAAGTTTCAGTAACATAACTTAACATCTCAACACTTCCACTAACATATTGATTCATTCACAGCTTAGTTCCATCATGTTGTGGTGCGAGGTTGTTGGTGGGATGGATGGCGGTATTAGTGCATGTCGCAGGGGTGGGAGGGTGATGAGAGGATAAGGAAGGAGTTTAATGGGCTATTAAAAACAGCACCTGCACCAAATAAAAAATAATTAAAACAGTTTATTTTGAAACATTGGAGCCAAGGGTGAGGGACGCTGCTGCTTTCATGTCTTTAATGCAGACAACTTCCAGCACACCTCTGAAAATTGGTTCCCTAGACTTGGGCACAGCAAGCACATGTCAAAAGTGGGCCTTGTTTTGCAAACATCACTTTCACACTTCAGTGTATTCAGATAATACAAGATGGGTTCTAATGAATCTAGAGGAAATGTTCCGCTCGCTTGATCACTGTGTGGCCTACTCCCTTATCAAAGCCTCCAGAAGTGCACCCATGAATGTTGTAAACGATGTGCCAAACTACAGGGAAAGGCAGTGATGTTAATCCATTCTGTTTGTAGGACAAACTCCTTCCGGAGACTTCAGGACCATTTTGGAATTGAAGACTGTCAGTTCCTTCCTGCCTCACCACTCATTCAAAAATGTTAACTTTCCATCTAATCTACCCTGATCTCAACAACGGACATTTTAGTATCCCTGGGCCTGCTGGGTGCTTGCAGTTTACAATTCATCTGCTTTCCCATACTTTCCTTCAACTATGCATTTTGGAAAAATGCTTCAAGTTTCAGGTGCTGCCATTCAGCTTAAAAAGCACTCCAATAGTCTTCACACAGACATTGTCTTCTTTGGTGGGTATGTTTACTCTTTCAAGCAGGTCTGCATGGGGGCTGGAGCTAAAGGGATACATCTAGCAATGCAGTGATGCTTTAAAATGTGTTATCTGAACCCAGTTTGGGCTTCCCAACTCTCTCTGAAGCAACCTCAACAACTATGTGCATCATTGGTGGAAGTTTGAGGATTGGTGCCTCTTGTATAACAACTATGTGCATCATTGGTGGAAGTTTGAGGATTGGTGCCTCTTGTAACCTGGCCATGATCAGAACTTCCTTACAGACGTTCCCTTCTTCATCTTGTGGTTTTCAGAAATAGGAGCCAATGAGCAACTATTCAGGCTTTTTAAAGTACTTTTGTTTGGACAGTCTCTGGTTTGGATTTTCATTTACACAAAGGTTTTTTAACTGCCACCAGCACATTCTTATTCTTTGACTGGTTCCCTTTAAATCAAGTAGATTTGAATTTTTTGAGAACAAACCACTTTTATGACCATCTCTTCTGGCTATTGGGTAAGAGGATTTAAAACCTTACTTTGCAAAACTCACTTTATCTGTTTTTTTCCAGGCAAAATAGTCCTTTGAACCGATCTTTAATTTTTTTTACCAAAGAGTCCTTCCAATTTCCTTGGTTCTCAGGATTTAGTCCTTCTAGTTTTTCCATTTTTTTCTTCTCCTTTCTTGGTTGAGGAAAGAGCAGTTACATAATCTAGATTGCTTAGTGCCGTTTCTATAAATTTGCTGTGAAGAGATAAATTTTTCTAATTGGATTCCTTGTTTTTTTACTGTTGATTAGGCAAGTGAGATTCAACGCCAGACTACAGCCACTCTTACAGGACAGATCCATTTTGCTATTGCGACGGTTCACCAGACTTCAGGTACTGTCTTTCCATAGCCACTACATGGACATCCTACCAAGGAGATATTAGCCTCAAGGGAGGCTTTCAGGGGTGCCTGTCTGAAAGACATTTGCATTGTCGCTATTCGGGCATCTAATTTTGCTTCGGTACATCCTTAGATGCCTCGACTGAGACTAGGCAGATGGACAAGGAAGTAATGGCTCAGTTGCTTACTGCTCATTTTTATTACTTCTAGTCCTGGTCTTCCTCATCATAGTCTACAGTTCTCGGTCTCCCACTTTGTCATGAGTACCCTGGTGGCATGCAATAAGCCTGGTAATCCAGGAAGCCAAACGAAAAATGTCCATTCTTCAGGAATGCAGTAAGGGTTGGAGGTTAGTTCAGGGACAATGGGAACATTACTATCTTTTTATGTTGATTTCTAGGTCTAAGTTAAGTGAATATTGCCTGTGGGATGAAACAAACCACTATATTTTATGATTGTAATGCGGAAGACTGAGACTCGGAATAATGAAGATTACCAGTAAGTATTCATGCAATCTGCTCTCCTGGGCTTTTGAAAATGTTTTATTTTTTATTGATTAGCATAAATATATTCTCATTGAGATCTCAGCTCACATTGCAGCCTACATTAGATCAATACTTGGCATTCTTGTATGTACATATCGATTGTCATTATATTCGGCATTTCTTGGGGCGACAGCCATTTTCTACATGTAAAGAAAAAAGGCTATCTAAAGATATTTGTGTCTGGCTGCACAAAATCATTCTAAGAGTTTGCTTTGGGAAAGCACCAAACTTAGAGGAAGCCCTTAAACTGCAAATTGATTTTAAGACACAAGTCTAAATTGCAAGTCACATTGTTATGAAACCCTACTGATTTACCATTATCTAAGCAAGCCATATACTCACCGGTGAAGTGTTACTTAAATTTTCTGCGTTAGGCACCCCATGAGTTAAACTCTACAGTGTCTGTGGCCTACTAAATAGGCTCATCTGCTTGTGTCCAGAACCCATGCACAGGTGCACAGAGTAAAGGTATAGGAAGTAGGAGTGAAGCCTATACATATTACACTTACTTCTAAAATGTAGTATGTGATTTCAGATTATGTATTTTTGCCTATAAGCTTCTACTTTTTGTATTATTCCTGCTACTCATGATGTGATGTAACGTTCAATCTGTAAAATCCGAAAGTGCTGTTACAGCCACATTTGCAGTGTATAGGAAACCTGGACAGAGATAACTCATGGCGAGGGTAATTTCTTATCATCTATTACTTTTTCAGCAGGTTTGGGAAATGAAATACATTCTGCCTCAGCTAAATGTAAGTGCATTCTAAAACACATACACTTTGGAGAGGCACCACAACCTATGTACAGTATTTGCAGGCTCCAATTGCCAGCTGTCATTCAAAGGAGGCAGCACACGTTCCCATGCTGGGCAGAGAAATACCCAGAAAACTTGGTCAAGAGCAAAGGGGGTCTGTGAGATTTTTTCCATTCCAGAGGAAGGGAGACACATAGGTGGTGCAAGAGGCTTGGAAGGATTTGACCGAGAGGAGGAGACTTCTTTTGTAGTGAAGTTGAGTGAACTGGAAAAGACAGTGCAACTTTGGAAAGCAGGAAGCAATTCTGCACAGCCAAGACACAGATTCATCATTTTTAGGACTGGCATTAGCCGAGGCCTCTTGATTATACTAAAATATGTATAATGTACTTACATATAGGGGTTTAAGCCACCTCGCCTCATCCATTGGTCTGTTGTGTCATTCGAATTTTGCTTCTGCCCACTACAGCATATAGCATGTGGCTGTGCATCAGCCTACTTAGGCCACTAGTTAACTTCATCATGAGTGACTGCATTTTCTCTCCCACAATCAGCACATCCACACACAAGCTAGCTCCCTTTAGTGACAGTGTTTTTGTTTTTACTTCATAATTATTTTAAAGTTGCCTTTGTGTTTTGAGCCTAATGTGATAGCAGGATGCTTTTGATGCACATTCAGTCTTTATTAGATTTCCATTTCCTGCCAATGCTTTTCGGACTGGTGTTATTTCACAACATACCAGATTGTATCCATATGAAACTGTTCTTTATTGAGTTATCTTATGTTTACTTCTTTTATTCCTTCTTCTCTTTCCTTCTTTCTCTTTTCTTTTTTCCTTCTTGCCTTAATACTTGCCTTCTTTCATTCTTTCTCTTTCCTTCTTTGTTTACTTCTTTCTACTTCTGCCTCTTTCCTTCTTTCATCCTTTCCTTCTTTTACTCATGCTTTCTTTCTTTCTTGCATTTTTTTCCTTTCCTTCTTTCCTTTTTCCTTCCTTCCTTTCTTTCTTTAGGGGAAGGGGCTTGAAGATAGTGCTAGATTGAATGACTTGTTTAGGTCTGTATTAGCTAAGACCTTTTAATTTGACTAAACCTATGTGTATAGCATAGTTACTTAAAAGGTTTTCAGTCAGACTTTACCCATTAGTCTGTGGTTGGTGTCATTCACATTTTACTTCCATTTACTTCCATTGGCTGACGTCACTACGAGTTATGGCAAGCTTCTCTTTCACAAGGAAACACTTCCACACACAACATAGATCCCTTCAGAACCTGGGAGTATTATGACAATGTGTGATTTTTCAGACCAAAACAACTTTTTGCCTGTATCAAATGATTTTTCTTTTTAGATTGATGAGGGCCTTCTTGCACACAGGAGTGAAAGGAATGTTCGTCCAGCCACTACAGTGTGATTGCCATGGTGGAACTTACTATTGGTGCACAATCTTTTGATGAAAGGGAAGAGTTGAATGAATATAGGAATTTCAGTGTATCAGAGGGGACTGGAGATTTCATTTAGACCTGAAAAGAAAGTTGGGACAACCCTGTACCAATAGGTCTGAAAAGCCAGTCCTAAAGATTGAATGTTTTTGTTTTGTTTTAAAGTCGTACTCCTACCCGAGGTTGGAGAAAAAAATAGGAAGAAACTGAAAGCCTGCAACACATAACTGAAAAACACACAACCGTGGTAGCTTCAGCTTATTGTTTTTTCCACTCGCAGTTTTTCGGCAGGAAGTTTGAGGCTAACATGGACCAGCCTACTCAACATATTTCACCTCATGCAGCCCTACCACAGTTTCCAGACCTTTTCTGTTAAAGATCCTTGATAAGTACAGTTCAGAAGGAAAAACATGCCCAAAGGCCTGCCCTGATCTTCAATCTGGCACCATCCATTCATGGGTCAGACGTAGAGAACGTCTAGGACTAGGTCAACCGCAGTTAGGTCACTTTCCATTTTTTTATTTCTCATAGGAGACCACTGCAATCCTTTTTTCCAATTCTTTCATTTGAAAATATTTCTGCTGTCTTTATAAAGCTCTATACTTACTTTGGGTTTTCTTATTTTTGAGACTTTATTACATTACAATTTAGTTTATTTACTAACCTAGTTTGGACAACTTAAAAATGTATTGCTTAACAATATTGTGGTCTGGTTGGTTGGGGCACATATACCACAGGCATATTTTATAGGAAATCAAGCTACTGGGAATCAGCAAGGGTATCCTCAAAGAAACCAGTTTACATTTGTGGAATACCTTATTTGGTTCTTCTTCTTTTTTTTTAATAACACCTGCGTGGTAAAGTACTGTGTGGTAAAAGATACATAGTAAGGATGGGAAACAATGCCCTATACTTACCTGTATGATAAAAATCTCAAGGGAAAAGGTGAAGTGTGGCTTGGGTGTGCACGTCTCACATCTTACTAGGATAGCATTACTCCGGTCAATTCTGTGCAGCAGCCCACAATGAGTATCAGGGCAGTCCACGCTGCATTAACTATCAGCAGCAAACACTTGGATCATGCTGCACAATTTGCTGCAGCCCAAATGTGAATATATATATGTACATCTGCAAATAGTTACTGCACATCTGATAATTTTCTGAGAACTTTAGGTGTGCCTTGGTAAGTTTCACTGACTTTTCATTTTTAGGAACGACTGTTTCTCTTATGCATTTCCAAACAGAGATCACGCTGGTTCTATATTTCACCCAGGAGGACCCTCTCTTTGTATGTTTGCTTAATACTATTTCTTGCCTTGCTTTCCATGTGGTGAGCCGACAGATCCGTTCCTAATCGGTGCTTTTTTTTTCTACACAAATACTGATGACCAGTACAGCAAGAAATAATTAAAACTTTGAGTTATCTTCCATAAATATTGTTTTTATAAAATGCTGATTGTTAATGTATGCAGATTTGGATCTGATGTGACAATTATGCAACGTGCACAAGCACATTTTATCCCCATGCCCTCCTCCTGTGCACCATTTTTACTTTAAGCCTGAATTGCTTCCTTGTTTGAAGTGCAATCACTGAATTATGTCAGTGCATGTATTTGCTATACACAGTCCCCTTTTCCTAGTTCAAACCACTAAGTAGCATAAGTAGACGTAGCCTAGACATGACAGACAGACTCAAGGTAGTCTTCAGCCTGTTGTATCCACAGAATCACACGAGCTTTGAGGCTACTGCACTGAAAATGTGATCAGAGAAGACAAAAGGTTTGGCTTCATCTGAGGGGCCCTTTCACCCTGTACAACAGAAGTTACATTTCCTCCCCTCACGCCAACCATTTACCAAAGTGTGGCATTTCAGGAAGTATAATCATCAGTCTTTGCTAATAAAGTCCTCCTCATACCAGTGTCTGCATCTCCAGCCACTGGGATTTAGGTAGTACACTTTTACTGTCCAGGAAGCTGTCCCCTCCTTCAGTCTTGTATAAATGCAAGCTAGATGCATTCAAATGGATTCCACTCTGCTTTGTAATTAATACTGGGAGGCAAACATGAGGATAAACACCAGAAGACATCCGCTCCAGCATTTGCTGAATGTCCTTGTCAATGTGTACATTATTTCCCATGTATTTTCTCACACTGCTATGATCTTGAAGCTACTGCTTCCTCATAGTGCAGCCGAAAGCTCGATGTTTCTCGACATGTGTCCAGCCATTATTCTTCACTTTCAACCCTTGAGCTCATCAACTGACTTGTCTGGATCAGTGGTCTAGCAGTAGCCTAGAAGTGGGCTGATGGTTTACCTGATTCTAGCGTCTATCAGAAATACCTAATATAACACACTCTTCACAAGTAAATAACGTTTCTTTCTGCAATCTTTCATTCTCAAACTGCATGCTATCTCAAAAATTATCCTCTATATCCCTAAAATCTGGCATGAAAAACTGACCTTTAATTAAAACATGATTGTCGTCTCTCCTTTTTTCTTTCAAATTGCCCTTTTCTTCCCTTCCATCCTCTGCATGTCTCCTCTCTCTGAGTACAACTTACTCTGTCACATGCATGCTTGCCTTAATCCCTATTATTGCATTTCTGCAAATTGCCCACAACTCATTTACAAGATCACAACCTCTCCTACTTCCTCTGAACGTCCCCTGTAACCTAACAATACCTAATCCCTTCTAGCTCATCCATTTATCCCACGAACCATGTGGATGGGCTCACATATTCCGCCTCCACCCGCACCTCCCCCCTCCCACTAATGCCCACAACAAACTCCAACTAATTTAATCAACCACAAAGAAACTGGAGTGAATGTATGGAATGGTTTGTTTGGGTACACAAGACTAGTCCCAGTAGCCAACAATAACCAATAGCAATGGAATAACCACTAACCTTGGGTTGCAGAACAGCCTGTTACCCAGCATAAAACACTTCAACCCTTTGCCAGATGGAGTAAGCACTAGATAAATGCAATTACAAAATAATGACAGAACACAGAAACTATAAAGCCAGTGTAAATAAAGCTTCTCCTTGTATCCAGTTCAGAATTATTACAATATATGCCAGGCCAGTCAGGCAATCCTTTGTGCCTCCTTCCATTTATTCAAGCTCCGGAAAACATTTGGGATCAGACCCTCAAGGGGTACAAAACTTGGTACAAGAGGAATTAATAGCATATGAACTAATGAATGTAGTTATACATAAAGAATCAGGTGGGTTGGACCATACAATACATGATGATAAATTGGTTATTGTCAACTTGTCTAACCGTTTACTTAATGAAGATGAATGTAAAATTTTTAGTAAAGGGTTGGGCTTTTGCCCTACAGAAATGAATGATCCGGTTGAGATTTTTGTCAATCGTTTTAAATTTATCCGTTTACTGAAATTAAAGGACCATTTAAATTTTATACATATGTTACCAGCACTGGCGTTAGAGATATACCCTGTGCCATCTCATTCTGTCTCTGACCTTTATGATTTACAACTTGTGATGTCATTATCCAACAATGACTCTGTTGATATTGAAAAAATAAGAGAATATTTGGGGATTGAGGAGAATGTACATATAAATAGTGGACTAAAATCTAGTTCGAAATTTGTGCCAAAAAAACACATCAAAGTATTGACATTTTTCGTATGAGGATCACTAAGGACTTGTATAGATGTGTGGAAAAATCTACTAACCTAAAATTCAGAGGTGATAACTTAACCAAAACAGAAAGAATTGCATTACAGACCCTAAAATCTGACCAAACGATAGTTATCAGGGAAGCTAACAAGGCGGGTAATGTAGTTGTTATGAATAAACACGACTACATACAGGAAATTAACAGACATCTGTCAGATCATGTCTGTTACGAACATATTCTAGAGAATCCTATGAAATCACTAAGTGAATATTTCAACATGCGTCTAGTGGATTGGCGTGAGAGTGGCCTAATTACAGATGGACAATATAACTATCTTATGGTTAAGGACCCTCACTTCCCCGGTATATATATGTTGCCAATAATACATAAGGGGGGAAAGTTTCCACCTGGGAGACCAATCATATCTGGCATTTCTTCTCCCACTGAGAAGCTGTAAAAATATGTGGATGTGTTTCTACAACCATTTGTACACAATTTACCTGCTTATATACAGGACAGCAAGGATATACTTAACAAATTTGAGGACTTTGATTGGTCCGATGACTTGATGTTTGTAACCATGGATGTAACCAGCTTATACACCTGTATACAGAAACAATTTAGTATTAGAGCAATTGAATCCTTTTTGTGTACCAGAACCGCAGACCACTGGGAACACAATAATATGATAAAGGAAATGATTGATATTATCTTTCTAAAAACTATTTCCTCCATGATGGTTAGTGGTTTAATCAGTTACGGGGCCCGCGATGGGTTCCAGGTTTGCTCCCTCTTATGCCTGCCTTTTTATAGGCTGGTATGAGAGGGGGCAAATAGAATGGATTTGGTTGTTTTTTGGGGAAGGTATATTGATTATATCATCCTCTTGTGGAAAGGGACCTTGAAGCAGTTAGTAGCATATCATGCCTTCCCCAATGACAACCCATTCGATGTCCAACTCAGCTTACAACATAGCAGGGAACAAATTGATTTCATGGATACCGAATTCTATGTGGAAAATAACAAGATACAGAGCACGCTGTTTAGGAAGTCCACAGCATGTAATAGTGTTCTCAGTGCCCACCCGAAATCAGTTATTAATAATATTCAGTTTGGAGAAATGGTACGAATAAGGCATAATTGTAGCACTAGGGACACATTCACTGCTCATGTCAACAAAACTAAACAGAGATTTAGGAATCGGGGCTATAAAGAAGATGTTCCGACCAATGCAGAGAAATGGATTGGCGGGGTGATGAGAAGTACAGTACTAAAATCTAATAATAATAGAAAAAGAGAAAAGCCTAGGCATTTGGCGTTTGTAACTCAACTTTCTACTTTGAGTAACGATATGTACAAGATCTTACAAAAACATTGGCATCTGCTTTTGGAGGTGCCTGGCTAAAAAATGAGGTGCCCAGTAAGCCAAAGGTGACCTATCGTAGGGGCCGTTCCCTTAGGGATCACCTATGTCCTAGTTATATTACCACAAACATGACACACACACGGTTACCCACTGGTCCGAAAGGGTTCTTTATAGGTCATCAATGTAATATTTGCAGTTTGGGAGTGGATAAGATAAATAAATTCTGCTATAATACTAGGAAGAGATATGAAATCAGGCACTTCATAAATTGTAAAACGAAATATACTGTGTACATTATAGAATGCACATGCAATAAAATCTATGTGGGCAGTACAATAAGGCCCCTTAAATTCCGGATACAGGAGCATATTTGTGGAATAAGGATATGAGATATCCCTTAGCGCTTCACATGACTGAACATCATTCCAACAACAGTGAAGTGTGGTTCCATGGGGTGGATCAAGCACTACCTAATCGAAGAGGGGGAAAAAGAGAGCAGGCCTTACGTCGGAAGGAGGCAGCGTGGATCTGGCATTTGCGATCTGTGGAAATGGGTCATAACATTGACGAGGAATTCCATTATTTTCTTTAGTGGATCGTGTTAAGCTGTCATGACTATCTAGAATGAAATATTCTGAAGGACATTGATGGGGGGAGTTACAGATATGGATGTGTATTATTTGTCGAATTGAACATCTGCTTCCAAAATACGAGGCTAGGTAACTATTGTATGTCAGACCGGAATATGGATGGATATGGCCATCCTATTTGTTTGGGAATAAAATGCAATCATGTAGGAGGTATAATATTGAGGAGTTAATATAAGAAATGGAGATCTGACCACTATTTAAAATTAAAAAATCTTAGAAGTGTGTTCTTAATGGTTGGTTAGGGTGTTACATGAGTCACACGTGCTAATGGTGTATATATCATCAGCTGTAGTATGACTAACAACTTATTGGGGATTGCTATTATATAAGATGACTGGAGCCTCTCTTTTAGAAATGTGTAATTGGATAAAACATGAGAACCTATCATGATCTCACATAGGTGGCTGTTGCTTAAACATCTTGTCCGCTTTGTTAGTGATGAAAACTCTACTTTAGGATTCTTCTAAGGAAACTGTCCGGATGCAAAGAGGTTGCGTATGGGCTAACAAGTCTGGATAGACTTGGAGACCATTCCAAAATGGCCGCTGTTTTTTTAGATATTTTTTATTATTTTATATCTTTTTTCTCTTCTTTCCCTGGGCTTATATGTGGAGCATTTATTATGATAACTTGGGCGTATGACCATATTTCTGTGATAGATGAGGAACTACTTTGATGAGGTTGTGGGGCAGAAATAGATTATGCCCTTTCTACTAGGCACAAATGAATATTTATGCCAGTATAAAATGGCCGCTGTGTTTCCCCCTCGATTTATGTGCCTATATGCTGATCACGAAAACTCAGATGTGGCATGGCATTATGGCATACAGATGAGGCGGTAACTTTAAAAAGCGAGCATTGATGACAGCTCGGTTTCGATTTCTTGTTTCAGTGACGGCTGTCACTGTAATTACGAGAGGCACAGTATCGATACTCCAAAGAAGGTAAACTATTCTCAACAGCTGCCTATCGGTCAGAATTTTGGTTCCTTATATATGTTTGATTAAATATGGAGATTCATGGTACATGTTGGCTGTAACGTTCTTTGGGGCATTTAAACATTATTTTCGAACGCTTTGATTGCCTTTTGTTTTACGACGTACGACAAGCACTTTAACAATAACGGGAGGGTCTTTTGCCCACAATGAGTTACTAATATACCCCTTAACTCTGATTGCATTTGTGACGAAATTTTTGTTAAAATGGGCGGTTATTGCCGCCTACAATGATCTAATATCACGCCCCCTGTCCGTTAAGCCTTGGTTGATGAGGCTAAATGTCCCTTTCGATACAGAACAGTTAGGTAGAACTATGAAGAGATATGTCCACTTATTTTGGTAGACATGGGGGCCCAATATAGTTTCTTCTTGTCTAAGGATAAAGGTGTGTTTATTTTGCTTTACGAAGAGGGAGAGGACTGTCTGTCTTTGAGAAACATGTGGGAATAAGGACGGTGTCATCTTTGGTGTGATATGGTATTTTCCCCTCTTTTGCATTAGGTATTTTGCCTAATGCAGGCAATATGATGTGGATAGTGAAATCCATGGTGTGAACTGGAAAGGTGAGAAGTGAATACAAAAATCGAATAAAAAAGGTATCAAAACCATCATATTTCATGTTGGTAATAACAATTAAGAACACTGTATAAACAAAAATATTAGATCCTCTCTGTGTAAGCATCAACTTATAAATATATAGCAGACCTTTGTAGCCATGGAGAAATGACACTGTAAGCGTATTATGGGAGCAACAAAATAGTTATGACTATCACTGTAGATAATACCTTCATTTGAGGCAGTAACTGTTAGGGAACATTTTTGGGCTTTTTAAAAAGGTTGTTATTGATTTTTTGCATATATAGCTGTGTTTTTTAAAAAAATATATGAGTGATTATGCATATATCTTTTTTTGTTTATCATTTCTTGTTACTATTTTTGTATAGTCTGTTTGTTATGTAGTGTGTATAAATGTCTTTATGGTAGAAATTTGTGGAAGGTATATTATAATATGTTTTTTGTTATATGTTTTTCTATATTGCCTATGTTGTTTTTTTTAAAATGGGTGTATAGATTGTGGGTGTCCCTTGCCTGGATGTTAAGTTATTAGATAATAGGTTATTAGTCAATGTTAAGTATGTCTTGTTTGTTTAGAATATATGGTATGTATGTGGGGTCTTAATGTTAGTATATTATATTTATTGTATTACAGCCCCGAAGAAGTCCTGTGATGAGGACGAAACGCGTTGGCTGTTGTTGTTATGATATGCTTTTAAGAAAAAAGAATAATAAAGAGAAGATAATAATGAAACTATATTGAATCATTAGACTTGTTTGGACATACCTAAGTGGTGCACCATCAAAATAAATATAAGCTCAGAAAGAGTAACCTATAATTGGAAAGATGACCATTCAATACATCTCGGAGTTGGGGAACAAGCGATGGCTCCCTCAGACTGTAGGAGGCAAATAGCAACAAGCATTTGCAATGCGATGGGTCTCTCAGTTGCTCAAGTTAGAGTTATTAGCGTTGTAAACTGCTAACCTGACTTTTCTTGCCACATAAATTGAAAATGAAAAGTAATCCAGCTTCACATAAGCGAGCCGATTCAAAGCGCCACACCATGAGTATGAAGGAGACACACAAAAGGAAAAAGAAGTTTGCTTGCAGTGAAACGTATCAGTGTTCAAGGCGGTAACCAAACCGCCCCAGGGAGGGACAAACATAAAGTATTTACCAATGAGAACAACGGATTTTTGAAGGGCAAGCCCACGAACGAGCAATAGTGATGGGTGTGATGTGGGCGTGGATAAAAGCCCAAATAGATAACACGTCGGAAAAGCAGCGCTTATGAGCTGCTATGCTGAACTTAAAAACTGCACAAACAGTGGCTGTCTTTTAAGACAATACAGCTCCTAGTTTACAATTTTTTACAAGGTAGGAATGAAATTTAGCACTAAGTATATGGGCCTCTAACATGGTAACTAATTTACCTCTATCCATTTCGCCAAATTGAAGTGTGTAAGTGCTCGCGCAAAACTTTAATAACAGTAATGGTGAAATACATCTGCTTCATGAGACAACTACAAATATGTGTAGTCTTTTTCTCACTTCTCATATAACATTACCCCGTGTTTCTTTATAGATTTGCACATTTGTTTTCCTTCTGCGTTTTTATGTGTTTCTTTCATTTTATATTTATGCCATTTAATTTTTTCAGTTTGGTCTTATATTGTAATTTTCAGTTCCTTTTATGGCCTTGTTTTTGATTACAGTTTTGCTTTTATTAACATTCTGTGGAGAGCTTTGCTCACCCTCGAGGACAGGAATAACATATTTTAAATGAATCAAAACTGTTTTGTTTGAAAGAAGGTTATGTACCGCATTTAAGTCGAAGGAATACAAAATCATTGCTTAGAGCGGCTTTTAGTTTTTGTGATAAATTATTTAATTGAGAATCCAATATTTAACATCTAGGTACTAATTCCTTGGGAGCAATGTTCTTCTGGAGGCATGAAAAAGTACCTGAAAGTAGAAAGACTGCAAAATAAATAAGGAAAGGCCGCCATGCCAAAAACATCCTTCCCTGGGTAGTCTGTGTTGCAACTTTGAAATTCTTTCTAGCAAGTTTAAGATCAAACATGTTTTTGACTGATTTGCAATTTGTACAGATTGCGACTTTTTCCTTGTTTTATTGGAAACATCTTATTCCTATCATTGTGTTAGAATACACCATAAGTGTTCAACAATACCCTATCGCCCTGCCACAATAACCTGTCATTTTACACGAACTGCCAAATGGTTCGGAACACGCCTTCACGGTGCTATAGTTTCTTATTGATTGGGCCAGAACAGATCCAATCAGTGAACTATAATATTCCACCATTGTATAACATCTGTGCTGTGCTGTTCCATTACTCCACAAGAATATCTCAAACGTGCACCGTCTTCACAAAAGCAGTCTTGATTACATTAAGTAGTGCTCAAGTCATACTGTTTTACATAATCACAAATGCTGTTCACAAATCTCATATGACGGGGGCAGCCCACACATCTGGAACCAGAGTTTTTTGTATATAAAGGTTCAACAGAAGTGCCAAGTGGAACATAATCAGTTGAAAGGAGAACAAACACATACGTTTCAAGAACTAATCCAAAAGGATCAATATAGAGTGGTAATCAATCTCACAAAAGAGTACTGTATTTACAAAAGGGTCTTGTATTTACAACAGTATATACAGTTCAATGGGGATGTGCTCGGTGCTCAGGTTATCACAGAGTGACTGCAAAACAAATAGGTCAGCAGTGTGTGTAAGGAAAGCCAATAACTAGGGAACATATAAACAGTTCTCGGTTGGGAACCTCTGGCCTGTGACGTTTCGGCCCAAGTAACTAAACAAGTCATCATCAGCGCAAAGATAACTTAATAGAGCAAGAGCAGATACTCTGAAAAGCAACAATTAAGGGGCACCAGTGTTAGCGAGGAATAAAAGGGAATAATTATTTTATCATAATAAACCATACCGCTGTTGAGACGTTCCTGATAATTCCACATGAATATTGCAAACCTGAGGCCTCTTGACAAAAGCATTTTTGGCTGCATAAATTAGTACTCATGTCATACTATTTTACATAATCCCAAATCTCTTGCCAAAGATCTTCCCCTGTCCTAACTCTTATGTGATTAATTCTCTGTCACACTGAGGAACTCTGCTTGAGGACGTTTCTGTATTTGGAGTAAACACTGGTGTGATAGGAAGACTGGCAACATCTGCTACTAAGTAGGTGGGTGGAGTAAAGGGAAAAACAAGAAGATGTTTAGACAAGGCAACTCAAATACTAAAACACACCTACAAAAGTGTAAGCCAGCTGCTATCAACAAAGTTACACCTACATCTCTCTGTAGTACTACTGACAAAACAGACTCAAACCTATGCAATCAAGCCTAGAGTAAGTCACACACCATACATTGCGAATCACTGATACTGCAAGGCACTCTCATAGAAATCAATGGAGGCAGTGAATAATGCTTGCACCATAAAAAACAGTGTAAGAAAATAAATGTTTTATCAGTCGAGGGATGTGTTTACTTCCCAGTAAAGAACTGCCAAATCTTGTCCGGTAAAAAGCGCACGTTCAATAAATAAACCTGGGTTCATCCCCGGGTAGGTATGGCACACAGCAGACCGGCTTAACTTAAGGAAATGTTGTAAAATATTGTGCAGTACCAAAAAAATGGAAAATGCAACACACAACAAAATAAATATTCAATAACCAATCCCTAAGAATTCCCCACTCTTACAGTCAACTTCTCTGTCCTGGGTACAAGTGGGAACAAGTCCAGCTCCTTGGGTCACCACACAGGTCACAGACAGTAGGTGCAGGCCTGTTGATTTCTTCCTCATGTTCAGATATTTCCCCACAAGCTGAAGTGCCACTTTTGTAGATCTGATGAGCTAGTGTATGGGGCGTGACTCCTAACCAATGAGAAAAATGTTTCGAAAGGCAACGCTTCCCAGTTTTGCAGCGGATCCTATTTGCCTTAATGTCATTTGAGATGTCATCAGTGGCACCATAAATGATATAATTTAACATCTCAAAAGCGATTTAATAAGTAAAGTCATAAGCAGTGTATGGCGAAAGCACAAGGCATAGTTTTCTTAGTAAACTATAACTAGTGAATTTAATTTATTTCTGTTTTTAAACATTAGTTTTTATTGTATTTTGTCACCTAACTATAATATCACTTTAACCTTTCTTTAACCCTTTTCCCCTGTTCTCTCTAGGTTTTTTTTATGGAAGGCTAAGATCTTATTATCATACCCAACTACCCATTTCTTTAGTATTTGCTTTCTACAGTGAATTTATTGAGTTTTTGATCATAATCAGTCAATTCTGCTGCTGAAAATGGCCAACTGGAGCAAGGTTTGGACTTTGGCATGGTCCTGTGTCCAAACCCTGTGCAGGCTGCCAAACCCCAGTTGTACATGGCCTTCTGTTGTACACAGTGTAGGGTTGACTGTGGGGCATGGCTTCTGGCAAAAAGAATTGAAATATGTCAAATGTCCAGACACGTATGGAAAGTGGAATATGGTTATACTTATTGCAGATTAATTTGCTGACAAGTTATCATTCTATGCTATCCATCTGTTGTCCACATGTCAGAGCACTGGCTAGTGCAGAAAAAGGAGTGATGGCAGTTGGTGGATTGGCAAGAAACATAAGACATTCATGCAACAGTATTGCATGATAAGGATCTGCACACTAGACAGCTATAGAAAATAAGTATTTGCAGAATAGATTTTAAATTAAAAGCCATAATAAAATACATTAACATTAATATCAGCATTGAGGTATAAAAGAAAAACATTCAAAGTCACATAGTCCAAAGGAAAGAAGGGAAAGCCAAGGCTATGGGCTGAATTCATGCATTTGCATGTGTGTGCCAATGAGGTAAGGAAAATGCTATTTCCCTATTCTTTTTTATAGCAGAGGCAGAGATCTCAGCCTTTGCTGCAGAGAGTCCCCTCTCTCCAAAGAATGTGGCAAAATATTTCAGCATTAGGCTAGCCCAGCCCCTCATTCTACCTAATATTCCACTACTGCGTCCAAATGATGACAATATATCTCTGAGCTACAAAATACTATAATTGCACAAAATTGTACTAACACAGTATACGAATATTCCACCTCTGTATCAGAGTACCTGAATATTATCCTACAACTTTTACATAAGAGTCTGACATACATACTAAGTTATAAAGAGTTATTGAGGACAGTGTTTTGCCCCAGGTATGGTATAGTTTTAACCCACCATAAAGCCTGTAATCCCACCTTCCACATTGTGGGTTGAATGGAAAAGAAAACATAGTTTTAGATTTGTTTTCTGAAATTAAGGTGCTCTTCAGTCTGTCTCATTCTTACTGCAAAGGAGTGTTTTTTATGGAGTCCTTGTCATAAAGGATCTACCCCTCCTCATTTTTCTAAATTTAGAGCTCTCAGACAAATTCTGGAGCTGATATGACATTAGAGGACTCCCAGGTTCATAAAATGAACCTTATGTAAAGTAAGCAGAAGATTCTTCCAGAGTGCCAGGTAAACTGGGAAGCCTTAAATGTAATTCTTTGTCTAAACTAAGGGTATCCCATAGAGGCTCAGAATGGCCAAAGCCATGTGAGATTTCCAGAATAAATAAATGGGCATGCAGTGAATATAAATAAATCATATTTTCATAGTTAGTGCGTATTATGAAACTAAGTGGTGGAGTCTGCCCACCTGAACATGATATGAACACTCCTGGTCCACGCCAAGGGGGCAGGTGCTGAACAGCCAATAGGCAATCAGTCTGTATTGGCGAGAGAGCAGTACCACATTCTAGGTTCTCAGCAAGCTGTTTAACAAACATTGTGGCAACTTCAAATATCATTGCTTGGAACTCTCTGGTATAATGATAGCAGGGAGAGAGTATACATCACGCTGACATCCATTCAGGAAAGGCAGCTTTGCATAGATGAGGAACATGCACACAATCAGACTTGCCTAGATGCCTAGTTGGAATTATTTTCTGTCCTGTTCTCTTTGAAGCCTGGTTTGATTTACCCTGCCCCCTTTCTGGCCTGTGCTCTGTGGCTGCAGAGCTCCCACCCCCCCCCCCCCCACTAGATAACCTCTGCTCTATACAGGCCACTTATCACCTCATCATCAAAGCAGCCTGGCTAAGCCTCTTAAGGCTGACCAATCAAGAGAGGCTGCTTGAAGGCTGAATTGTGGCTCACAGAAAATAAAGTCTTATAACTTCCTTTCTGTAACAATTATGCTAAATTCAACAATGGCAAATTGTTGGATTTATCATTACCAATCTTTTGAGTCCTTGTATTACATTTCTAGCTCCTCCCTAGTAATATTTATACTTAAATACAATAGTCCAATGTTAGGCTACAGAGTTAAGTATCTGCAATGGGGAAAAATGAAATGGGCAGTTTGCCCCTCAACAGGGCATATAGAACATCTTTTATAATGTCCCTGCTTATAGTTACATGGCACCCAACTCGTGAAGCACCTAAGAGAGACCTTAGAGGTGATGTATATGCAAATACAAGGTAGATTACCACTTTGGAAGTACCTTTAATTCCAAACTCGAATTTGCATACATTTTGCTTTTTAATGCCAGTCTGCAAGACAGGGCCACCTTTAAAAATGACAGCAGGCAACACATCAGTGTACATTCCAGAGACGGAAAACTATTGGGCCTTTAAACATCCCTGCCCTATTATATACTAGGGACTTATAGGTAGTTTGAATCTCCCTTGCCTTATTATATACTAATGACTTACAGGGGTTTGTCAATACCAATTGTAATTATACCTAATTATCATATACCTTTTTGATCAGAGCACTGGCCCTGGACCTGGTTAGCAGAAACCAGGGCACATTCAGAGCCAGTTATAACCGGCATCAGTCAGAAGAAATGGGGGTGGACAGGGCTAAAAAGGCTGACTTTCTGACGCTGTGGTACTCCCAAGTAGCACTAGAACCTACACAGAGTTGCATGCTGCCCTCCAAAAAGAGCTGCAACATCACATCAGGGATATTAAGTGCTTCATATATTTACAACATAATGCAATATGTTATCACTGGATTGTTCCACTGCCCCAACTTGTGAATTACTTCAGCACTTAAGGGCTCAGAAGTAACTCAATCCCCCTTCTTGCCACCTTCTGTTTATGCCATGCTGCTAATTCTTCTGGAAACTGAAAACAATTGTTCATTCTGCATTGGCCATGAATGTCGGCAGCAAATGTTGTCCAGAGTTTGTCCATCTCTGCCTGTGTGCTATACACATGCTAGTATGGTGGTGAGATGGACATAGACTGGTGGTCACAGTCCACTCCCAGTGAGCAGTGTACATTTCACAAAATAAACATCACAAAAGCCCCTTCCGGAAATACTGATAAGAGTTTGATGGCTGTTAAACGTCTGAGTTAACTAGTCATCTCAGGAGCAAAGGTTGTAGGGCAGAGCAAAAATAACTTGACTACAATCATGGGCTGCAATGTCCACAAGCCTCTCACTAGCATTACTATTCGCCCCTTACCTTTACAAATGTGCCCAGATGAAGTCGCTTTGGTGTATGAAATATTTCAAAATTATTTTGACTGAATGAGTTCTTATAAAGTGTTTCCTTAAAACGCACTGGTCTGTGGTTACTTTGACTGTTTCCTGGAACGAATTTCTGAAATGATTGAGAGTTAAAACTAATACCACGAATTTTTGCAGTGATCTAGTCCTGCTTTTTCAGATACGAGCATTGAAACTTCTTCGAGTAATTACCATTATTCGCAAAGTCTTTCTGGTGACTGTTTTTGTATCTCCAAAACCTGTCTCCTGCAAATCTGCATTTTAGGCATTGCAAGCACAAATTGTTGCGGGATAATGCAGCATGATGTCTTTCCACCTCTTGTAGACATACAGAATCTTTTAGTATCGAAGCAGATACAGATGAAATTACTCCAACCAGACATCTACATCGGAAATATTATTCCTTTAACCATCCAGTTTAAGGTCAGTTACCCCACTTCAAAGCTATAATCTGCAGGGCTCAAATATTTAGTTGTACCTTCTTATAAAAATATTTTAAGGTAGTTGTGCCTTTTAAATAACAGCGAAAAAGCTCCAGAACGTCTCGTCCCCTAAAATCTGTCTTCAACCAAATCTTACTAAATTCGGAAGAGAAGTAAACACCTAGATATATCCAAATTTGCACCACTGGTTATCCAATCAGACCTAAGAAGCTCTGAGATATGTAGCTCCATTGCCAAGATACCTTTGGGTGAACATTGCACTCCATAACTACACTAATGTACAAATGGCGTAAAGTTGGTGTCATATCCAAGTTTTCAATAAAAACTGTACCTCTTAGTGAAACCAACCTTTACAGACACAGAGTGGCATGTAAATAATGCAAATCAGAAAAAGAAGCTCTTGGACGTTCCTTTTTTCGAAAGAACATTATGGGTGAAATGTAGTAACCAAGAAGAAACTCACTATTTTGTCACTCGAGTGGCTGAGGCTGTCAAAACAGAGCGTCAATGATGGATTCCCTTGAAACACCGCCTGCTGAGAGCAGCCCATGACTTCCTTTGGCATTAAACCTAATTGAGGTCTAAAAACGTAAATCTTGCCTGCATCACGTTCAAATACTCCTAGGTACAATTGTTTTAGTAATCACATACATAACCCGAATGCATCAGTAATTTTAATCAAATATGGATGTCAGTTTTAAATAGTTTGAGGCATCCTGTAGAACTGAACATGCTTGCTAACTTCCATGCCTCTTGTTGGCCCGGAAACCACAAGTCTCAGGGTTGTACCTTTGCACATTTCCTAGCAGTGCTACCTTGATTTTAATCCTGGCAAGTGGAAGTGGGATTTTAGGAGAAATAATAGGCACAGTGATGTATGTATGAATGATAGTTTATTTTCAAGGACGTCCAGCACTTACTTGGGGAGAAGATCCTGTGAACCCCACTCTATGCTCCAACTCATCGTTTTCTAGTGAGAGTGGGGTCTGTTAAAATGACAATTGTATTTGATCTTCTACTGCGGTGCGTGATATTTATCATTAAACACCAGTTGGAATTTACAATTCCCCACGTGTTGTTGTGTTTTAATTCTAAGACAGATCACACCCTGTGATTCCAAGCAGTTTGTTTTCCATGACTAGAATACCTTCTTCATGCCCAAACTTGGCCATTCTTCACAGACTATCCTTAATGAGAGTAAGACGTCAGGCGTCGCATCAAGGGCACCAGGAGTATTATCATTGTGTATATGTGGTATGCTACGTAATTGCTTACACCATCTTCAGGTTTGGAGTGAATGATGTTTCACAAATCCGTTGATTACGATTATGGCACATAACTAAAAATTTCAACAGTCAAAAATATATTGTTGCTGGTGATGCGATCACTGGAGATTCTCACTGCCTAAAAAATGAGCATCACAGAGCCCCCTTTTCACTTATGGATAATATGCTTTCCAGCGGCCATGGCTGTGTGTAACTAACCAAACAAATAAAAAAAGAATCCTACACATAGGTTATCATTAGTATAAGTGATCAATAAAGCAAGAAAACCATGCTAGAGGGGTGGCCTGGTCACCATCGCCAGCAGTAGCCATACACACCATGGACTGACTGGATGTGTCCTGCAATCCTTGGCTGTTATTCAATTCTCCATCCCAGCAATCCAATGAATAGTGCTGCAGGAGGAATGAAGGACCACTGCTGCTTCTCTTTCAACAAGAATGATTGCTTTTTAGTGTTTGACGGTGCTCCCCATGCTTCATGTTGCATCAGAATTCACAAGAAGCGAGATCTCCTCTCTTCCAAGCAGAAAGCACTGCCTGAATGTGTACTATAAATATGCTAAATTTGCCAACTGTGTTAATAACGAGGCAATTATTTCTCCAGTTTATGCTGATATGCCATAAAACTTAGATTCATAATGACGTCAACTGAAATCACTCAAAACAAGTCACCCCATACGTCAAGGACTGTCATATGTTTATGAGTTATAGCTCGCACTAAGAGTGTTTTCCTGGTGTGTTAGTTGAATGATGAAGATTGTAGATTATTACTCAGAAATTAAAAGGTTTAAACAGGCCATGTTGGATAAAGTCATTTTTTTAACAAACATTTCATGCTGTCTCAACAAACGTAATCAACTTTGCTGTGAGCCGCTTTTCATCACTACAAATGCATAGCCCCTCCTTTTTAAATTTCAGATTACCCTACATAAGTGCTTTTTCTATATATAAATATATGTTGGTTGGTGGAGGCTGGTAGATTTCCTGTTCTAACTCCATTAGGGAGAGCGCTCATAATTTGGGGGTTCAGGTTTGCTAGTGTATCTCCAATCCTACTAATATTGGCAAAAGTGTATAGATAAGGGGGCAACATATCAACAATTTTTGCTCTAATCCTACTAGCATTTGGGGAAGCGCATGTATTTGGGGGGGGGGGTCAGGTTCACCATCTTTAAAAATAACAAGGTCATCATTAAATGTAGGAAACTGCATATATTTGGGTGGGAGCCATATTTACTATTCTAACTTCGATACAAGAACCTATTGGTGAAAGTGCATATTTTTGGGAAGTGAGGTCAGATTTCCTATTCTGATTTCAGCCCAATATAAATGTAAGGAACACGCATATATTTACGATTTAAACTGCAGCAGTCAAACATTGTTAACATTGCATTTACGTAGGAGAACGGTGGCAGTGGAGAGGAGAGGACAATTTACTATGTTAACTCAAGTCCTAATAACATTGGGAACGTGCTTGTATTTGGAGTAGTCAAATTTACAACTCCAACACAGCACATAATTGAGGAAAGTGCATATATTTTGGGCGGTATTCACTAGTGTAATTCCAGTCGCATAACCGCACTGCAGAATGTGCGCATATGTGGGGGGAGCGGTCAGGTATATTATTCTAACTTCATTCAAACATAAATTGGGGGAAGGGCATATATATATATATATATACCCACCATGCACAGTTTTTTCTTCATTAATTAGACTGCTTATGCTTCATTGATATTTTGAATGACGTAATACAGGTTGTCATGATTGCTGTAATATCTAGGGTAATTAGCAGTGCATTGCAATCACGCAAGTTATAGTTATCTAAGGGCCTGAGTTCTAATTACTTGAAATATCTGTAACGATTGCTGAATTTCCAAGGTTTTGTACAACCTATCTATAACATCCTGTAACCTTTGTTTTTTTAAGTGATTTTCTATGTTTTTTTTTAATTCTATTTCCTAACTATAATGTCCTTGTAACCTTTGATTTTTTCAGTGAACTCCTATTTTTTTAACAGAAAGTAATTTTAATTGCTATACATTAGTCCAACCACCACTTCACATGGCCTTCGGCCGTGTTGAGGGGGGTTGGTCACATGGCCTGGCCTGTGGTCAACCTCATTTAATCGCCGAACCCCATGCCACACATGGCTGATAGGTCTGTCTCTCTGGATGTGAGAATAGGTGTGAGAGGGTTTCTCTGGGTGTGAGAGTGGGTGTTTGAGGGTCTGAGCGGTTCTCTGAGTGGATGTGTGATGGTCTATGAGTGGATGCGTCAGTGTCTGAGTGGGTCTGTGAATGGGTGCATGAGGGTCTGGTGGGGCTGTGAGTGGGTGCATGAGTGTGTGAGTGGGTCTGTGAGTGGGTTCGTGAGGGTCTTAGTGGGTATGTGAGTGGGTCCGTGAGTGTCTGAGTGGGTCTGTGAGTAGATGTTTGATGGTCTGAAAGGGTCTGTTAGTGGGTGCGTCAGTGTCTGAGTGGGTCGGTGAGCGGCTGCATCAATATTTGGGTGGGTGTGTGAGTGGGTGCATAAGATTCTGAGTGGGGGTGTGAGTGGAAGAAAGAGATTGAAAGAGAGAAAATGAGAGAAATTGAGAGAAAGAAAGTGAGAGGGAGAGAGAAAGAGAAATGTTTAGGCTTTGATGAATGATATACTTAGAATTAGATATTTCTGGACAAATCGGAAAGAAAAATGTACTTGGCAATCAAAGAGAGTGAGATCACCTTTCAGTACGTACCTTAAAATTTTCAACTTGAAAAAAAACTAGGGCAGGGAAATGACCACAGACCCACCTAGAATGGAACCTCAACCTTTAGTGTGAGGTCCTGAGACCGTAACCACTAGGTTAGAAGTGACTGATTACTGTGATTTGTCCTGACTTACCTATGATATTCCACCCACAGATTTTGATAGGAAAAAGACTTCAGTGTTCCATTACTAGAAATGTTTAACAGTCATAACACTCTAAAATAAAAAGACACGCTGCATGAGACACCAGGATTTGAACCTTCAACCTACTGAGTGTCAGTCCAAGAGCTTCACCAGTAGTCAAGAAGTGACTGTGCTGCTGTGTATTAACATGTAACTATAACACTTAAATCAAACATCTTGCTAGTGTGAAGCTTTCGAGTCTTGTATAGAGAGACCATTGCAATAACAATCTTTCTCTTCCATCCCTTTATGGGTCCTCCCAGTCCTAGCATACTCCCCGCGTCCTGCGGGAGCCTGCATTGTTTCCACAAGCAGGGCGCTGCTAGAAATAGCAGCTCCCTGCTTGTGGGAGCAATGTTTTCATCTGATTCCCTACATGAATATTTGCGTGCAAGGAACCAGATGAAAACTCCACTTTCTGCAACCAGGAGTTCCCACCAAGCAAAAGCAAACAGCTATGTCCTGAGGGTGGTCACCCCGGGACATAGCAGGGGCTGGAGGTGCACAGGGCCATGTATGACTCTACAAAAGGGGTCCACGCACCCGCCCCCAAAGTTACATTTACCTCGGGGAGGTGGTGGTCCCTGTGGCCAGGGGTCTGCAACAGACCCCCTATCTTCTTTTATTGTAGCCCCAGGGAGGTGGTGGTTACTGGGCTTCGGGGCGGGCACGCAGTCCCCCCACATACAACTGAAGCGTTGCCAGTGGCCCCACATTTCATTTAATTTTGCCCCAGGGAGGTGGCGGTCCCCGGGGCTGCAAGGTGGGCCCTAGGGCCTTCCCCATATTAAAGCTTTTTATTGCCCCGGGGAGGTGGAGGTTCCAGGGGCAGTGAGGAGCCAATAGAAGCCCTAGAAGGGGGACCCTTTGCACCCCCCTCTTTTTTCAATGCCCCCGGGACCTGGCCCACCCGTGGGCCTAATTAAAACAAGCGTAGGATCCTGTGCTTGATTTCTTTTTTTCTAAATCTGTGCAAGAATTGTGGATCCGCCATGACTTGCAATGAAAATTTTCAAAAAATGTTTTTTCGCTCAGCGTGGTCCCTCTGGCCGCTATTAGTTTTTTTAACCCTTTTTGTGGAACTCAGCTGAAACCGAGTCCCAAGATGGCTGCCAACACTTCCCGGTTGAAGTGTCGGCAGCCAAACACAGCCCTGCATTTCCCTGCACAAGCTTGTTATTATTCATGAATCCCTTAGACTTCCAGGTATCTATATATCTTTATCTTTTAATATCTCAAAAACTACTGAATGGATTTTCGCCAAATACCAAATGCACTCTTTCTGGTCCAAGAGCTACCTTTCTGCCAAATTTGGGGCCTCATGACAAGTGTGGAAGTCCACGGACCACCGCACTCCAGGCGGTCCGACCGCCACATTACAACCCTGGTGGGTGGACATACCAAAGAACTGCCATAACCCTACAGGAACATGGATCCTGATGGGCTGATGGTGGTCTGAGTTGTACACTGACACGGTGGCGCTGAACTTAGCACCACCTGGCTGATTTCAACTCAGCTTTCTGACAGCCTTTCCATGGCAGTCACCCCACCATGGAAATCTAAGAAAAGAGCAAACCGGGGCACTCCAAACAAAGAGAGTCCAAAAGTCGGGTGACTTAGTGTGGAAAAGTTTAATCCTCAGTAATTGGTCGTTGAATCATAGTTCAAAATTGTTTGAATCCACATATGAGAAAGTATATAGCAGGTTACAATAACAAACTGACTCCTCAGAATGAGCAGGCATAGATGAGCAACAAAACAGCCAACACGTGTTTCGTCCTCTCGGACTTTTTCAAGGCTCTAGGTATACTTTTTAGGTAAAGAATGGCTGATGGTGTTCAGTTAGATATCCACACGATGAAATAGACCTGACAAAAGTAAAAGGATCCAAAGTACTGTAACTGTGTTCCTTCCAAATCAATACCAGGTGTTCCTTATGCGTAGTGACTTCAAAATCCAAAATGCATGCCCCCCAGTCCGGGACATGCAAACAAACGAAAAAGTCTAAATAGACCCTGTCTGTTTCTAACCGTAGAGTTCGGGAAGCAAGTAACAAAGGCGTATGTGCTTGCCACCATGGAAAGACTGGCAGAAAACCAGTGCAGGGGTGCCATACCCAGCACCATCTTAATGCCCACTATCTTCTTTGCAGACAGTGCACATACCAATGCATATTCCAGTGGTGCTGGTGTGCTATCATATTGGCCTTGATCCCCTTAAAGGAGCCAAGACCAATTTTGTATCTTGGGGAGACGCCACCCGTAGGATGGTGGTGTCCTCCCCACGAGCTTGGCCGTCAGCTCGTCTGACCGCCAAACTTGTAATCAAGCCTACGGTGAAATTCCGTCCTGCAGTTCGGGCTGTAGTCTTGCTTAAAAATCCCTATGGGAATTATAATGGGAAACACACTTTTTTTGATCCCCTCCTTTTTTTGGTCGCCACTTGACTGATCATCCCCAAACTTCCCATGCACAACAAGATTCTCTGGAGACACTTTTTTTGGAAAATTTTGTAAAGATTAGTCAATTGGCGCCATAGATATTGGCAAGTCAAAAAACGTTTTTTTAATGGAAACATGCTCCTATCAATAACTACCTTCTGGCGACCACCAATATGTAAAGATATATATATATATATATATATATATATAGAGAGAGAGCGAGAGAGAGAGAGATAGCAAACAGAAGATTTCCTATTCTGACTCCAAAGGCACTAATATTGAGAAAAGTGCATACTTTTTTGGATGTTGTGTGAGGTACCTGAGATACTCTCCTAATTCGAAGCACAATACAATTTATATAAATCTTGGATTGTAAATATATATTAGGAAATACATTTCAAATACAGAAAACCAATGATATACATTTTTATTATTATATACTATCACACTACAATAATTTAAAATTATACTTTAATTTATTATTTTACCAAATGTATTTTTATCTTTTCTAAAAATCTTTCAAACGTATGATTTTTTTTTTTAATGTAAAATAAATTCTATATAGTTAGTTCCAAAAGTTTAATTTCACTGTCATCCACCAGTAATTATTTGTATAAATATTCCTAAAACAATAAGTACCCACCCAGTTCCCCAAAATATAGACAATCCAGTTTTAAATAATCAAACAGTTTGAAAGAATTGCTAATTAACGAACTGCAATATTTTGTTAAGATTTCTACATTTTTTAATTTATTCGAATTACATTATATACATGATTGTAATACAATAACCTAATGGATATCAATAATGTGATATTAATATAACGTTTCAGTGAGACACTATACACTCACACACCCAATATAGTCCACAACCAGCAAAACTCAAATGCATAACATAGTAAAATATTGATTAATCTTATAAAGAAAATAGCAAAATAGTTATCAAAATTAAGCAAATAATGTTTTCATATAATTTTGCCCTTAAAAAAATACCACCAATCCACAATAAACCCTACTACACAAAAAACTTTAAAATTATCTTATAAAAACACTTTTTCTCATGTTTGTAAGGATTCTGATAAGTAAGAGACACATGTGATTAATGGTTTTACTACTTAACAGTAATCGCCGTTTCTCCTAAATAGCACAGGTAATAGAAATGATATGACACGCCCTTTGATTACTGGGAGACATCACAGGATATTACACCTTATGGGCATTGACGTTGATTACAGCACAGTAAGTGCCATCACATGACACAGGGCCTTGTTCAAAGTCTTGCGCCTGCCCACCCCACAATTGTCCACAAAAGAGCTGCACATCATAACACTGCAGAGTTTTCCACAAAGCACAGTTGAGCATCATTCCACCGCAGCGTCCCCCAGAGCACAGGGGTGACTCATTCCTCTGCGTCGTGTCCGAAACGTGCATCACTCCATTGCAGAATGCTAGCAAAAGTAGAGCTTTATCTCAAACTACTCCAGAAGGTTTTCTGAAATAGAGATGGGCATCATGGCTAGAGATAACTGTTTGGTCTCTAATAGATATTTACGATTTTGCCTCGGTTACATCTAAAAGCTCTCCCTCATTTCATGTCTTAGTTGTTGATGGCTGGATGCTGAAGTGAAAAGATACAAGTCCCCTTGCCTGAAACCCACGACCATCTCCTCACTGGAATAAAATCATTGACCCTGTGACATTGAAGTGGCGACTATGAAACCTCTTCTCTTGGAGGGTTTGGATAAAAGACCAGACCTCTATAATGCTGGCACTGGGAGGGCAGCGACAGGCTGGCACTCATCCATGAGAGATGGATAGTGAGGCGCATGTTTTCTTTGGTGCCACTACACCTGCCCATTGTATTTCTACTTTAGGGGATGTTTGCAGGTTTCGAGGCGCATAAGGGCACATAAGAGTACACAGGAATCACAGCACACATTCCTTCTGGGCATAGGTTTGCTGGTGAATGACAGGTCATGGAGAAAGGATGGGGCATCCTGGGGAGTTTGCACAAAGTCCATGCCCAGGTTTTGGATGTGCGAAGGGAGTTTGTCTCTCTACCAGATATTATTATACATAAAGGCAGAAAGACACAACTGAAAGGGAAGACATTACCCTGCACAATCGACAGCGGTCACATCAAGCAATAGAGGCACAAATCAAATGGAGATGGCACACATGGGACAAAATAACAGGACTTATATTCTCCACTGATGAAGATGAAAAGGCTAGTGTGTCACTGCAGTAAATCATACACAACCCCACCAAAGGGCTCGGTGTAGTCCATTCCAGCCCAAGACGTGCGCTCCCTTTCCTAGTGTTCCGACAGGTCTTTAGTGACATTATGAGCCCAAGCAGGAAGTAAAGCGACCCTCAGATAGAAGGTGGATCTAGGACAGTGACCGAGTCTGTAGATTGCTATAATCGTTTGGAAAAGTAAGCTTTGTGGTCAAGGCTTATCTCAAAGAAAAGCCATCCAGGGTGATCTAGAGGCCAGAGTGTTTGCAGAAACAAGGCTAGGCAAGCCCGGGTGACAGTGCAAAAATTAGTCAAACCAAGTGGGAGTGGGGCGTGGCAAATCGTGCAGGCCTCATATACTTTCATCTTCAGGGATGACTGTGATGGCTGTGACTGTAAGCAGGAAAGATAGTCCCAAGGAAAAGCTGAATTTTATAATCCAATGGGAGTTTGAGCATTACATAGGAGCTCCCTGCTGTGTCCCAGAATATTCCAATGAGGTCACTAGTTTAACTCCAGAGTCCAGTCCAGAGCAGGGTGCCAGTGTTCGTCTGTCTGTGCCTGACACCAGGAGAGTCCTAGCCTAGCATTGCTGAGCCGTACAGGAAACCAAGGCGTTTCCTAGAACTGTAGCTCATACAGGACTATTCCTGCAGCTCGTGTGTGCCCCGGTCTCAATGGGTCAGGGCTGGAGCACTACTGGAGCACATGTGTCCCTCTTAAGTACAGTTGCAAGACCCCTCTTCTAGCCATGCATAGGCTGGGGGAAATTAGGCATGAGCCCATGGCTGGGGAAGCCGACCAGGGATTCGGTAGATAAATTGGTCCCTTTCCATACTGCCTTGAACATTTCTGTTTTAGCAGAGACGCAGAAAATGTCTGGGACCAAGTGAGCCCTATTAAGTGAACAAGCACAGAAGTCTGTAAAAATAACCTAAAAATCATAGCCACAACAACAGCATTGACTGGATGCATAGCCATCCTTTTATAGTTTGGACATTTCATTACAAACATGACTGTACAAGGGTATCCAGGCCCTCTGATCTAGGCTCCCCATCAGCTCACTGATAAGACACCCTCAGTTTTGCTCACATAAGCAGGCTACTTGTGGAGAGGCAGTCCACAGCAGTGTATTGTCTTAATTATCCACCAGGCACTCTTAGGAGAGAATATTTACTGTCTTCCCTTGGGATGATTGCATCGACCCTTCCTCTCACAAGCCCCTCTGCGTGTAATGCCCGTGCACCTTACTCAGATCAGCAGGTGTCAGGCAGCTCAGTAGTTAAGGTAACTTGGGTGGTTTTGGACATCATTGCTCTGTTATTTTGGGTTGTGGTCCAGAGGGCTTGTGTGTTACAAAAGTATCAGTCCGTAAATACAGTAGACGACAGTAGACAAATATGTGATGTGTAAATGAGCCATGGCGTGGATGATGTCACAATAGGAATAAAAACCCCGGGCAGATAAGATAAAACAGAGGAATGTTTTGGAGTTCCTCTTGTTCACAAGTGAGATGCTGGCTTGGGTAAAGAGATTTTTTTTCGGTTTCCTCTATCGACACAAGATCGTGTCTTCTTGTTTCTATCTCTTTGCTATACAGAACATGGTAGCCATGATACTTTGGGTAATTTTGAGCAATATAAAGATGCATTTGCAGAACAATTTCCAAGATACCAGAGGGCAGGTAGCAACATGAAGTGACAGACAGGAACAGTGCAGAGAGCACCATGTGAGTGTGAGGTATAGCGCTCCTTTCACTCTATACCTTGGGCACACAATAACCACCAATTAGCAATCAGTAAAATGGTGCAGCATCTAGTAGACGCCTGTTATGCTCGACCACCTAGGTGTGGTATTGCCCCAAACATTTTGCCTTCATTCCTCCTGATTTGCTGAGTTACATTTTGTTGACTTTAGGGCTCTTTGCTCTTTACCCCTGCTTACCATGAAAATATGGTAGAATTAGCCTACACCTATGTGTCACATTCAATGTACTTGTAAATCCCTAGAAAATGGTGATACCTGTACCTCGGAACTGTACATTAAATGCTACAGGTAGGCCTGCAGCCTTCATTGTGCCACCCACTAAAGTAGCCTTTTAAAACATGTCTTAGGCCATCCACTGTAGTCTGTAGTGCAGTTTTAAACTGCCATTTCGACTTAGCAAAGTAAACCTTTTGCTGGGCCTAAACTACCATTTTTAATTTGTATAAATCACCCCTAGGTAGTCCCTAAAGGTTCATAGGGCAAGATACATTGTATTTGAAAAGTAGGACATGTGGGCTTAAGTTTTACATGTCCTAGAAATGAAAAACTACTCAAGTTGTTTTCCACTGATGTAAGGCCTAGCTCTCCTATTGACTAAGTTACCTTATTATATTTAATAAGTGATACCGCTTAATTGAGAGCAGATAGAAATATGCTGTTTACACTCAAGTGAATTGTAATTAAAAATCCTCTTTAATGGTAAAGTCAGTTTTTAAGTCACAATTCTGAAAATGATACTTTTTAGAAAGCCCTTGTCCTAACCATTTGTGCCTTCTGCCAGTGTCCTGGGTCACCTGACTGAGGACAGTTCTGCTGTTGGGGTTTGTTTATTGCTTCCAGACAGTAACTGAAAAGAGGCTTAGATGTGGACAGAATGGGCCATCCTGATGCACTGCAAACCTCACAGCTCCTGATCAGAACTGAAGCAGCACAGTGTAACTCAATGCAGGACCTTGCTTCACAGCCCTCACAGCTCTTGATAGAAACCAACCCAGATGATGCAACTCAACACAGGACTTAGCATCACAGCACCGCACAGCTCCTGACTGGAACCAAAGTCTGAGCAATGTGAAGCTGCACACCACCGAGGACATAAGTTACAACTATCAACAGGACTTCTTGGCCTTCCTCTTTTTATTTTCCCTTGAGGATTCTAGGTCAGGGCTTGCCTGGTGTGGTTTGACTCAGCCTTGCAGAGGGTGTGATCCATCCAACCCCAGCGTCTTTTTATGATTTGTTCAAGGGCAGGGAGCTGGGAAGTCTGCTGTCATAGGTCGTTGTTACTGATTGTTACTGAAGGTGTTTGGCCAGCGGATTTGGAGAATTTTTCTCAAGCAGGTATTGATGGTCTGCTCCATACAGTGATTTTGTCTGAGTCCTGCATGGCCAGATAACCACTGTTGGACTTTTGTACTTTTTGTCCTATTTTTACTAAGACGTTTAAAAGTTAATATCTCTGATTGAATTTTTGTGCTTTTTATTTATCAAAGAGTACTCTGTTTTTCTAGATTGGTCTGCATATTTTTTTCTATTGTGTTTTTACTTTATTACTGGTTGTGTGCTGCATAAATACCTTAAATGCCTCTAAATTAATCCTGAGTGCTTTGTGCCAAGCTACTAGAGGGTTAAGCATGAATTAATTTAGTGACTTTTTCTGTTTCTCCCTGACAAGGATTGTGATTGTTGACTGAGTGGGGCATCCCACCCTCAGTCAATAATACAATTTCTTACAACTCCCATCAGGCTTTACTCAGCAAAGATCAATGCAAACACAAGATAAAGTGCATTCCATCTGCATTGAATAGAAGGAACATTTCTTTTAGTTCTAGCACTCCCAGGTCATTTTATAAACAAATGTAGAGATTGGGTTTCTGTCTCAGCACTCTTCAGCCATTATTCAGAAATAAATAAGCTTGTGTTGGTCACAACCCCTTTTTTCAGTATCTTTCTCATTTTGGATCAACCATGACATTTTGCAGATTATGACATTTTGCAGTCTGCAGTGTGGCCTGGCAAAGAAAGCAGTCCTACTTCACCGCTGCATTGTCAATGCCGCTGCTCCCTCCTCCTATCCTCCCACAGGCAGTGACTGCTGCCAGCATGCAAACCCAGGCTTTAGCGGTTAAGTGCTGGATGCAACATTAACTTCACAGATGGTGATTAGGTTTCTCCGAGGTAAGTGCAATGCCTTCTGGTAGCCATGCTGTCTTTTACAATTAATTCATTCACCAAGAACAAGTGTCTGCAGTGAAGGGTTATAGAAGGAAAAAGCCATCTCGCAGAAAACCCCCTGGTATTTCCCAATGTATTCGGGCTCTGTGGTATACCCACAATCCTTTCTACAGTTACTGTATTCCCACAATTATCTACTCAATATATACAAAACAACACTCCTCAGAGTAAAAATGTATTGACCTTTCATTCTGCATAAAATTAAACAGATTTAATCTTTGAGGTACTGTGGTCCATTTTTATTGCATTTTACTTTCCTTCAGTGAAGTGACTTACATTGAAGTGATCTTTTTTTTGCTTCGAAGTAGTCTTGTACATTGGTCCAATTCACTTGCATGTTAAAGAGTTAGAAGTGGCAGCTGGGGAAGGTGTGGCCTCAGTCTGCAGCTTAAAGTGCAGCTGCTGCTCGTCTCTCCCTTGTCCTGGTCTCTGCTCTATCAGTGATCCCTCTTCTGCCAACCTGGGATGCTACCTCTGTCTGACACCTGAAGAGCTTGCTGCCTGCCGTCTGTGGAGTCTCTTCTCTGCAGCTGCGATTAGCTCACACCACACTTTACTGGTATGGTGCAGGACCACCATAACTTTATTTAAAATAGGAAGCAAGGCAAGATGACTCTGTTTCCCACTGCCCAGCTACACATGAAGTGACATCACTGGATTTTCCATCACCCTTTTGCATAGTTATGACATCACTGGATTTGCCATCATCCATCTGCAGAGGAAGTGACATCACTGGCTTCCTGCCCATTGTACCCGATTCTCCACCCTCCTCCTAGCACAGAACTGATGCATAGCAGACACTCACAGCAAGCCTGCCTGGGCCTGTCTACCCCTGGACTGCACCCAGGGCCAGGAATACTGGTTATCCCCTACCCACAAGACTCTGCTGCACTGCTCCATGCTCTTAACCCTGGCTGCCGCTTGCTGCGCTGCTACCACAATGCAGCACACAACACAGAAGGACCATTCACATGCACCTCCTGCAAGTTTGCCTGCCCTCTCCTACAACCTATAGGCACCACTCTCACACCAACAGCACCCCACTCTCAGAAACTAGCCACTCACTCACTCTCACACAGACTAAGCACCATCCCAAGAACACACAAAACGTGCAAGCATGCTTCTCAAAACCTGCTCACTCACCAAACACACTACAGGGATATTGGACCTGTTGCATCTTCCTTAGCCTGGTACCCACTAAATAACTAGGCCACACACAAAGCTTCAAATCACATGTCTTTATTCCTCTGCATGTACCTTTCAGCTCCAACATTCTAAACCAAGTGTTCCTACATTTTAATCTAAGGATTACGTCACTCACTGATACAGAGTTCTTTGGGATCCACAAAGGTTCTGTTGTAAATCATACAAGACACTACAGGATATGCTACATGACCATGATCCACACCTGCTTTTTCTCATGGAAATGTTGCTAAACCCAACCTCAGCACCAGACATCTCTACAGCGATAACTCCTGGTTACAAGATCGTTAGGCCAGATTATCAGCACAAGTTTGGAGGTGGCATCACCATCATATTCAAAGATATCATCAGCTGCACTGCCTACATGGACATCCCCCACCACCTTCACGTTCATGTCATGCTTCACAACCACCTTCTCCCTGGGTGGAACCCTCGTATACAGGCCACCAGGATCCTGCGCCAATTCACCAGTGAAATCATGGACTTTGTTGCATTCTCATCATCAACACCAGCACCTTCATCCACCTTAAAAACCTTAACTTTTGCCTAGAATACTGCACCAACCCAAACTCTATAACCCTTCTAGAAAACCTAGCAAACCTTGCCTCATCCAGCATGTTACCAAATCAACTACAACACCGGACACCTATTGGACCCAATTTTCTCCTCAATCAGCAACATCACATTCAACAACCCAGCAACCATGACCTGTTCAGACCATGCCTTTATCAGTTTCAGCATACCCATCCCACACCATCACATACTTGCCACCACCAGAACCATTTGCTGCAGTTAGAAAAGCATCTCAGAAGAGGAGTGGGCTTCTGCCCTCTGTGAGCTTCAGCCCGAGTACACCAATGACTTGCTGAAAACCATAACAAATGCCAACATCTGGGTCACTGCAGGCACCAACAAATTGGCTCCTCCCAAGCGTGACCCAATGGCAGGAGGCCACCCACAGGCCAACTGGTACACAGAGGAACTCAGGATAATGAAACACCACTGCAAGCAACTAGAGCGCAATTGGAGGACATTTCAAGACATAGAAAAATGTCATCAAACCAGCCTAAGATGCTACAACCCAACAGATACGAAACAGAAAGCACACAACTGTTGCAGATCACAACAACACCAGCAAACAAATCTTCGCTATCATCAAAGATTTCACTGCGCCTCCTGCCGCCTCCAGCAACATCACCCCCCCCTCACAAGACTTTTGCCATAAGCTTTTGGAGTCCTTCTATATCAAAATCAACTCAGTACACAGCAACATTAACCCTCAACCAGACTCTACCACTGTTTCAACTCTACTTCCCATCATGGCTGATGACCTAACCCTGTCCTCCTGGTCTGCTGTCACAATCATCGAAATTGCTATCTGATCCTTGCCTCCACTATGCCTTCACCAGTGATCACCGAAGCACTAACACCCATCCTCAATGCCTACATTGATTCAACCACGTTCCCGGACACCTGAAAACCTGCTGCTGCTGTCATGCCCCTACTCCTACATCTGCTGACCCAGCCATGCTTTCAGACTACAGATCCATCTCCCTCCTAACATACGCAGCAAAGTTCTTAGAAAAACTAATCAACAGTGCCTCACCATTACCTCAGCATCTACAAGCTCCTAAATACCACACAGTCTGGATTCAGGCCAAACCAATCTACAGAAACAATACTCATCATTACCACAGATGGCATCCACATGATCTCTGACAATGAGACATGGTAACCCTCATTCTCCAGGACATCTATGGAGGATTTGAAGTGGTCTCCCGCACCCGCCCGAGGCTGACATCGAAGGGCTTGCTCTCCACTGGATCTGCTCCTTCTTAATAGGCAGAACCCCGTTGAAGCCTACAAACTAATCTGCAGAGTGTCTCATGGCTCATCTCTCAGCCCCATCCTCTTCTATACATACATGATCCTTCTGGCCACTGCCATCCGTGCGCACAACATCAACATCCTCTTCTCCACAGATGACAAGCAAATTATACCCTCCCTCTCAAGCAAGACCCCAAACACAAGAAACAAATTCACCACCTGCATGACCAAACTGGATGAAAGCCAACTGCCTCAAGCTCAACACCGACAAGAGAGAAGTAATGATCTTTGGCAAGGACACCTCACTATAAAACTCCAACTGGTGGCCGGCTGAACTTGGACCCACTCTCGCAGATAGAACCCACGCAAGGAACTTCTGAATAATCATCAACAGCAAACTGGACATGAACGCACAAGTCAACGCCATTGCTCCATACTGATTCCACATCCTGGAGATGCTGAGGAAGATCTTCATATGGCTCACAAGCAACTCTAGAAAATCCGTCATTCACACACTAGTCACCAGCAAGTTGGACTAGGGGAAACACCCTCTATGCCAGGATCACCAAGCAACTCACTAGAAGACTACAAACCATCCAGAACACACCAGTCAGACTCATCCTCAACCACCCAAACAGAACTTACGTCACACCAAACCTCAGGTTTCCCAATTCACAAAATGTGCTCAATCCAAACGCCGCACACACACATTCAAGGCACTACACAACTCAGAACTATTTGTATTTCTCTTTGTCTTTTCCTCTTCTTCCCTGTGTGCAGAATGCAGCACACATAGAAAGAGGAAAATGCCTCTTTGGATTGTTTTTGTGCAGGAAGGTGCCCTTTCCTGCACAAAAACAAAACTGCATGCAACACAGCGAACCCTACGCCATGGTGCAGGGGTGCCTGCATTGGCACTAGGCAGCCAATTGTGCTCCGGCGCAGGGGTAATGGACAGGAATGAGCCGTATTGGATAACTAAAGTGCATCCCTGCCCTATCACATTGGTGTAGGGCAGCACAGCAAGAAGACTTGCAGCACTGCCCTGCGCCAATTCCCCATAAATAACCCCCACAGGCTTTAACATCCAATGCAGTTGTATTGTGCTGACGAACAGTGGCACTTTACTCTCATTTTCCTTAACTTATGTGCGCACTGTGTATGCTAGGTGATTAATATTACGCTTTGAATCCTAGGAAATGTGATACTTCATTTATTTTTACTCCAGTAGTCTCTGAATAACTATGTTTTACATAATGAAGCCCTTCCTGCATACTTCTTGAGAAACCTGGACTGAACCATGCACTTCACACTTTCAACTGTACTTTCATCCCCAATTACTACTTCAGAGAAGCTGATGTCAACCCAGTGCTACCTGTTGTGAGATACATCACTTTGCACAAAAACTGTATATGGGAGAACAACCCCAAATGTAAATGGTGCATATTACATCATAAGGTTTCATAACTTGGATCACATGCTTTCAAGGCTGGGTCATGGCAGTTCATTCAGCTAAAAAAGCAAAACCCTTGCTTGAAGCCAACTGAGAAAATGCACGAATACCCATATGGCCGGTCTGGCCATTCCCCCCATGAATACACTAGTAGGTTGTGCATTTTTTAGATTGTTGATTCGTCTCTGCTTGGAATATCAACTCTTTCAACACAACATAGGCATTTGTAGAATGACACAAGAAAGGGAGATATATATCATCACAGAGGATCTGTGAAGAATATGGGAGACCACCCTTAATCAGAGATGAAGTCGTTCCATGTCATGCATGAGTAATTCCTTGACCCTACTTTTCTTTCCTGGGCATTCTTTGTCTCATAGTCCTGGTTTGAAAAAGGAAAAAACAGAACTGCAAGTACTAGGATGTAAAAAATAAAGCCTGAACCACTCACCTGAACCACTCATGGACAAAACTGACAATTTTTTGTTGAAGTAGCATCGTATTTGGAATGGAAATAAATGCTAACAAAGATATGCAACAGAATATAAAATTATTCTCTTTTTCTCCAAGTACTTTTCTTTGAACAGCCCACCTAATTTTGTAAAGACCATGGATAATTAGAGCAGAAGTGCTGCAATATGTTTATCAATCATGGAGCACGGACACTATACTGTGCACAGTGATAAATCCTTCAGGTGGAGCCCCACAACCACTGAATTGTCTGGGTTCCCCAGCAAGCTCCCTCCATCTTTGAACCATAATCGGAAGCGTGGGCTGTCGGATTCAAAGCACGTCCAATATGAAAGTCCCTTTAACTTCTCATTTGAGGAGATTGCCTACTAAATTAGATGCCAGTGGATTACAACTGCAGTAGTGGCACTGTGCTATACCTGGGGGGCACAGATAACTCTGAGTCAATGGGAAGCTGTTCCCAGTCCTGGGCTTTCATTTAGCAGAACAGTGCTTCTGGGGATTTGTAGTCTTGGGTTAAATAATCTCAACAACACCCCCAATCCCAGACTATCACCAAACAAATTGGTGCTTTCTCTGAGTTTCAGCCTTGCTTCTCAGACTAGAAATGCAGTGTGTGCTACCATGGTGTCATCTAGCCATCCTCTGCAAGCCAAGTAGAAATGATAAACGTGTGTACTTATATCAGAGAAAAAAAATACATTTGCGACTACTCAAGATTTCCAGGTCCATGAGTGAATAGCTCATCAAACCAGGTTTTTGTTTCGTAATAAAGCACTTGTCGAACTGTTTATCCCAATATAAAATCAGGAATAAAACATACAAAAACTAAAGCAAAGACCTGGATTAGATGAGCTACCCAAGCTTGGACCATTGTTGTGCACTCTGGATCTGTGTGTTTATAGCAGTACCTTGCCATACCATACCGCTCATAGCTGTCAATGGCTGCAAATGAGGCCAGTTCACTCAAGTGAGTTCACGAAGTATACGACCTCAAGCAATTCAACAATACAGAAATGGAAGCATTTACACAGCTAAAGCACCTGTCCTTCAGAGAGAAACTTCTACATGCATCTCATCTAACTCTCAACGTTTAGCTTGTAGCGGCCAAGAAGCCCGGGCCTGGCATTTTGACCAACAGCACATTGCATTCTGGGACTAAACGTTTCACTGTCAACAGTGTATGTGTGAGGTAAAGTGTCCTGGCATACAAATTGCTGTTGATTTATCAACTAGGACTGACTACTCGTTTAAGGACCACTTACAATGCATGCCACAGACAGGACGTACACAATACAACTCGAGCTGCAAAACTGTGCTTAAAAATATGACTCCGTGTCGCTGTTTTCATTTGTTTTCAATAGTGTTGGTTCAATTTTAGCAATCGAAATGAAAAAGAACTGCTTCTCCCACAGTGCATTTGGTTGTTAAACAAAACCCCAGTGCTGGAGTGCTGCACCCTTGAAGGCATGAAGTTATCACATAGCCTTCTTAAGGTTCACCATGCAACAAGCTATCAGTCAAGAGAAAACATAAATATAGTTTGCAGCGATATGCCACAGAGGAGTTGTGCAATAATTAATTTATTGATCCATCATCCATTTATTCATTCACAAAAACTGTGTCCGGCGGCCAGCGTTAGATTAAAAGGGGCGTCACGGTACCTGCGCTGCAGTTCTTCAGTGAGAAGGAGTCCAGCGCAGCGAAGCTCCTGCCCTTGTTGGCGAGGTACTCCACGGAGATCCGGAAGGGGTTTTCCAGGCGCCCGATCCTCCCTCGCAGCAGGGTCCACCTGGTATCACCCACGAGCAGGAGGAGAGAAGAGAGGGAGAACAGGGTGAGCAGCAGGACCAGGGTACAAGATCTCAGAATGCAGCACTTCCAGCAGCGCCCCTTCATGCCGCCAGGGGGCGCCCTCACTTCATCACAAGCACAGTGTCCCCTGATATAGCGCGCCCTCACTTCACCACACGCACACTGTTTCCTGATGTAGCGCTAGTGGCTTAACGAGATGTAAATGTCAATCAATCAAACATTGAGCTGCGCGTGGGCGATGTTCCCGGCGCTGCAAGGCGGTCCGGAGAGCATGGGCCGCTCGTCTAGTGTCGTGAAGCCTGCCGCTGGCACCAGCAGCGCCTCTGAATGCAGCGAGTGAACTTTTCCTCTGAATGGCGGTGGCAGAGCCGCGCCACACACTCCCAATTATACACCGACGTCCTCAATTTATTCTGATGCGCTGAAACCAGGGGCCCTGGGGATGGGATGGGGGGGTTGCTTTGAACACTAATTTGCAGCCTCCCCTCGGGCAGACGTCCATGCTCTCTCTGCCCCCCACCCCCGCCTGGGCGATTACCACTTGTGACTCAGGCGTGAGGGCCGTCAGGGTGGGCGCTCGCGCGCCGAGCCCTGCGCGTGCCGGCTTCCTTGCCTCGCCCGCTGGAAAATGGCATTAAAGCAAACACAATTACGTTCACCTCATTGCCCAGATTAGTTCGGTAGAAGCTGCATCCCAGCAGCTCATTTAGGCTCTAAAGCTTAATTTGTTTCCCCACTGATGTGTTTGGCAAGTGTCTGCAAAAAGGAGATTTAACAGAAAATGGGGAATGGCTTACAGGATAAGGATGGGAGTCCACAGCTATGAAGAAAGCTGGTGGTCTTGTGTTGGGAATTACTTCTATTGTCAGGGGCAGCAGTGCTGATCTTTTATTTGTATCATACTGTGATGAGGGATCTGGACCCGAAACCTGGCATGGTCAGTGCTTTAAATGGAAATATAGGGGTATAGTACTCCATGTCCAGAGCGCCCACTCCTATTGAGAAGTGCCGGTACCTCCAGTTAAAAGTGTTGTACCAGTGCTGAGAAGTATTTTCAAATGTAGGAAGTGCAAATAGTGTGACCAGAGGATACCGGCCTATATAAGGCATCAACCAACGGTCGAAGTGCATTTAAACAAAGTATGGGAACTGTGATGCTGCGTGCACGGGGATCGGGTCAATGAGTGTGGGTGCGGGATCAAAGGTGCGGCTAAAAAAACAAAATATTCTCCTTAAGGTGGCTAAATAAATAATAACTCAGGGATTATATGAAAAAAAAAAGAAAAAGTTAAATTAATCAGTGGTAAGCACACTATTGTGTTTTATGAAGCCTCTATTAGTTAATGCACTGAGTGGTCTATGTGTAACCAGAAGGCTACAGAATAAAATCTTGGTTGGTACTATGGAGAATTGTGTATTGTTAGTTCTACTAGGGCCGATACTGTGACAGAATGCACTGAGAACGTGTAAGTCATTTTGTTAAACGTGCATTACACGCAGTAAAAGACAGACTGCTACAAAATGTGCAAAAAGGTTTCAGATAAAATGGTGCTTCTAAAATATAAGTTAAGGTAATGCCCAGTCTGCACGTAATGATTAATTTTTAGGTCGAGCATAGCAGCGTGCAAGCACTGCTTTTCTGACATGTTGGTATGTATCTGGGCTTTTAACCACACCCACTGTACGCCCAACACTATCACTCGTTCATGGGCTTGCCTTTCAAAAATCCTTAGTTTTCGTTGGTAAATGCTTTCCATTTCTCCCTCCTTGGGGTGGTTTTGTTACCGCCTTGGCCATCGATCCAGTTACATGGATAATTACACTTTTGCCGATAACTTTGACTGCTGGCGAACTTCTTTTTCCTTTTGTGCCTCTCCTTGCCGCTCACGCTCATGGTGGCGGTGGCACTTTGAATCAGCTCGCTCATGTCAACTGTTTTACTTTTTATTTTCAGTTTGTGTGGCAAGAAAAGTCCAGTTAGGAATTTACAATGCCAATAGCTCTAAGTCGAGCAAACCGAGACCCATTGTATTGCAAATGCTTGTTATTTAACTGTCCTGAAAAGCACACACAGCACAGCTCAGCTGGTAACTCCTTTGTACTACCAGTCGAAAAGAATAAATCTTTGTCATCACAAAGCTTCATGTGATTCGATCAACTAAACCAGAACCAGCTCCCAAGCCCCCTTTACATTTGCAGATTAACCAGTTGTTTGCATTTGCTTTTCTTTCAGGCGAGGAGGCACCCTGGCAGGAAGGCCAATTTATTGATAAGCTGCCTACCCCTCCCTCGATCTCACAGCACAGGAGACCCCCTGAATGAAATTTAAGCTGAAGCATTTCCACGATCGGAGTTTACCGTCCCAGGATGGTTGTCTTTCATAAAAAGTAGGGGAACGTTTTTTCATAACTTAAAAAAATAGGGGCACGTCATGCCCCTCCGATCCCACCCACTTCAACCACTGGTATCAGCGCATATAGAAAAGTATGGGACTGTGACCCTGAGGACAATGGGGGAGTGGTCAGTGAGGGTGGGGGCGGGGACAAGACATGGCTAAAAAGAACACAATATTCTGTAAATATTTTGTTAGTCTTTGATCTAGAACTAACTACATGTAAAATATATGCACACCCTCAAATGAAAAATATAAATGCATCTTAAATTCATCTAGAGGAAATGCATTTTTCTGGTAGGACAGTTTGGTTTGTTCATGTGATCACTTCAGATATCTGTGTTTGTATCTGGACTGTCACTGATTTGAATTATGGTTGGTGTCTTGGCCAAATAATGAAGTGTATTTATATTACTAAGAGGTCCAAAACAGTGACAGAAACCACAGTGACTTATGTAGTGATTAGTTTAAAAACTGTGTTACATACAGTCTACAATAGGTTGCACACAGGCTGTTGCAAAATGTGCAAACAGATTTTGATTCCATGTTTACAATGCTTTCAGAAGTTATGCATTTAATAATGCGCCTATTACATCATGTGCAAACCTTTTTTATAGGTTTCCTTTGAAATTCCTGATTCCATCAATTAAAACCTATACTGGCTACAAGCTGCCTTCAGATCTGCCTATTAACCAGTTGCACACGTTTACATTTCTTTTAGGTAGCTGGCACCAGAGAGAAGGCTTGTTTCTTCTTTATCTGTCTCTCCCTCCACGTAAAGTAGTTCCTTCATTCACTTTTTTCTACCTGCAGCAAATGAACCACTCAAGAAGGGTTGTTTTAAAATAAAAAGTATGGGAACTGTTTTGAGCAAAATAATAAATCTTGGGAACATAATTTCCCCTTTACCCTGCCCACTTCGACCTCTGCTGGGTATGGCCCTTCTGCGAATCCCTCACTGAGGGGTTCATCCACTATTGTGGGGTCATCCGTTTTGCCAAAAAGTTAAATACATTTGAGAGGTAAATAAAAGTGTTTGCAGACCGAACTATCACCATGTACTGCATTCTATATCTTTCTTCGTGCTTCCCCCACCCTGAATTCAACAATATGCAGTACTAGTGTGGATGGACAGCTAGGAGCTGGATGGCCAATCAGAATGCTCCATTTCCTGACGAAAACCAGTGCATTAAATGGGCCGGTACTCACAGGAGTGCTTTGTGTGTCCATGTCTTCTTGTTTCTGTGTGTGTGTGTGGGTGTGCGTGTGTGTGTGTGTGTGTGTGTGATGTCGTGAGCCCCCGCTTTAGAAGTTACAGTGGGGAATTGGTTACTTGATGGGCCAACTCTTCTGTCTGCAACTCAGTGGCAAAGGTTCATAAATAATGTGAAAGAGAGGGTGGGTGGCTGAGTGAGTGGATGGATGGGTGTGCGAGTGAAAGGTTGGATGAATAGATGTGTAAAAGGGTGGATAGATGGATGGATGGATGAATGAAAGGATGGATGTGTGAAAGAATGGATGGATGATTTAAAGAGAGGGTAGATGGATGGATGAAAGGGTGAATGGAGGGATACGTGAAAGAATGGGTGGATGGATAAATGAAAGGAAGAGAGGATGGATAGGCAAACAAGTGGATGGATGAATGAAAGGGAGGATCGATGGCTGGAATTAAAGGGCGAATGGAATGAGAGTGAAAGGGTTGATGGATGGATGAGATGAGAGGATGGATGGATGAGTGAAAGGATTGATAGGAGACGGATGAGTGAAAAGATGGATAGATAGATGAATGGACGGATAGGTTTGGAAATGGATGGATATGTTTGAATATGGAAGGGTGGACAGACGGAATGGTGAAAGACTAAATAATGGATGAAAGACTGAATAGACAACAGAATGTAAGGGTTAAATGGTGGATATCAGCAGGTAGATGGTCGGATGAATGTATAGATTGATGGAAGAGACAAACAATCTCTTCTTGGGAGGGTTGTGATGACTTGCTTCATTTGGTTGGTGCCATATGAGCTTTGGTTCAAAGTGGGGGGAATGTTCATTTTCTGACTACTCCTTTGCTCGAAAATATATAGCATTGTGCCAAAGAACAACAATTACAATTAGCAATGTGGCATTAAGAAGCTGCAAATATTACAAAACAAGGAAATGTTAACATATCCTGTTTGGCTCTCATTTTGTATAATGAGTTAACCATTTTCTTTATATAAACACAGTCCTCGTGTTTTGGTCTGTGCTGTAACTATTGTAGAAGTCATTAAGTATCATCATGTCTTGCCTTTAGCTATGTTGTAGCCCTGCCTACTCGCCACACTTTAAGCTCATTTTAATGAGTGCCTGCACTTATTTTTAATCAATTAAAAGAACTGGCTATAACTACAGTTACAGTCCCACTTGGGAGCATCCTGTGGCGTGAAGCAGACAGAGGTGATGGGAGGGATGCATGCACATAGTATAACCACTTGTAATCTCATGGTAGTGTTCCAAGGCATTCTTTTGCACTCTAGACAGAGGCCTGTCTTATGCAAATCAGTACCAACCCTCCTCATCACAGGAATAGTCCATTACGAACTGCCAGGTGAGCCCCCTTCCAGATGGGACCACAAGCAACCCCCGGCTGATTTTTGTTTCTGTGGATGCCAACTTAATGCCCTCTGATGGGGTGTCATTGTGGACCGGGCCACACCCCTGCCTTAATTGCAATTCACCCGAACTAAAGAGCAGGTGCGAAGAAAAATCGTGAGGTGCAGTGGGAAGGAACTGCCTCTCACCTCAAGCATGGCCAAAAATGCATCTTTCCCTCACAGTACTCCCCCTGCTGTCTCACATTAGGTGGTGATTCGGACAACCTGTCCAGGCTCCACCCTTTGCCTTGGTGAGGGGAGAGCACAGTCAAGCATAGAACGGTATAAAAACCTTAACAAACTGACATGTTTGTTTAGTTTTTTTTCCTATTACTTTGAGGCAGTGCTTAATTTGTGCTTGTTGTTTCCGGTGCTGAGCACCAGCACTTGTTTTTGAGGGCCGGCGCTTAGTCTTCTGCCTCAAGCATTTACTGCGAGCAAAAGACACATTTGGGAAAGACGGAAGAAGACAAAAACAAAAAAGCTTCACAATGGGAGAAAGCAGAAAGGTGCAAGAGTGAGCTGAAGGGGCAGGGAGTGGCTTTAAAGGGATTGAATAGGCCAGGGATGGCTTCAGGATTACGCTGCCTCAATATTCCATGCTCGCACATTTAAATACAGCAGCCGCATGCTTCAGAGGAGGGCTTTGGGCACCAGCACGTTGTTATTTACAAATTAAGGACTGCTTTGAGGCCATAGACCTTACATTTCCCTTCACCAAATCAAGGGGTGGAGCCCAGGTAGCTGCGTCTCACACAACACCTCCTGACCAGAAAGCAGGGGGCGCTCTACAGGAGAAAGAAGCTGATTTTAGAGGCAGTCCCTGCTCCCACTGCACCTCCCTGTTTTGGGTTAGGGATGATTATGGCTTTATTACCCTTTCCTGCGGGGCTTTAATTGCTGTTAGTGACCCCCTTTCCCCATTATGCAGCACTCTCACCTTCAACTCGGGTCCATAACTGCAGATGCTGGGAATTAGCATGTTCCTGCTCACAGATGCAGGCATCACATCATAAAAATTGAGAAAACGGAGTGCTTAATTTAGCGCACATCTGGTAAATACAGGCTGCAGCGGCCCTTATGCGGAGCCCGAACGTGTTTGAAATCACTGCATTGCACAGCTCCAAGCGTGATCATTTATTCATGCAGCTGAGGTCTGCGTGTAACATGCAGCCCATGGGTTCGAATCGTCCCAGAACTCCTCCCAGACTTTCAACATTTCTCAATTTGGATAATATCAGAGCCACTACCATTATGTAATTTTCTGGCTACGTGTTTTTTTCACATAATTATGGATTTTCCGCATTTGCAACCACCTGCTGCACAATTTGCTGTTTTCAAGTAAAATCTTTCTACCCCAAAGGAATTAAAAGTTAAAAAAATCGCCACGCTGTGGCACGCGGTGGCAGACCCTCTGCAAAGTTTAAGTGGTCACCACTTAGCTGCTGATTACTGTCATATGGTGGCCAAGTGGCACTAATGCGGTGAATGAGTCTACATCAATGACTGGCAAAGGACAAAACAGTAACAATGGCAAAAGAGAGAGAGGCCCCCATGGTCCCTTGATCTCACTTCTCCTTTTCCTCGCTTTCCATGCTGGCAGCAAAATACTTTATTAGTCTGGACTCATTACCACTTCCCCTGCATCCCTCCCTTATCTCTTCGAAACGTCCTGCAGTTTTCACTTCTGCTCTCACCTCTTCCTGCAGCTCTCCTTGTCCAAGCTCAGCTCTCCTGGCACTCTCCCACCTTCCTCTCGCCTGTCCTCCCGCACTATTACCTTCCCTCTCCTGCATCTCTTGCTGCAGGCTTCCCTTCATTTTTATGCTGAGCTCAAACATTTTTCTCTTGAGAACTTTCCTTATTACTAAGAATAATTTGGCTATCATGTGTAGTTTGCAGTGTTTCCTCTATGCGGGTTTTCACAATTACATTGGGACTTCTACGCCCTCTTTAAGTTGTTCAAAGAAAAAAGATCCAAATGTCCATTCATATTCAAATACTTTGAATGTGAATGGACATTTGGAGCTTTTCTTAACATAGTTTTAAAGTTAGCTCATGAGAAAATAGAATATCAGTTCTAGCACTTAGAGGGTAATACTGATATTCTGCTGAGAAAAACAACCCCTGAGATTAAAGGTAGGAAATGCAGGGAACTTTTTAACTATGTGATCTAGGGGACACTGTCCTTTCATAAAACAAACCTCTAACACTCTTCTCCCAGCTCACGTCTCCCCCTGCAGCTTTACCATAACTATCTCACTTTCCCTCTATAACTTCCTATTCTAGCTTCACAATACCTTTCCTATTCCTATTCTGCATCTCTCATACTCCAGCTCATTCTTCCCCATCTTCTTACCCTGCAGCTCTCCCATATCCTATTTCCTGGCCACCTGCAGCCACCCTTTTCCCTTTCCCTCTTATCTTCCCCTTCAGTTCTTCCTATACCTTCTCAGAGCACTTGAGACCTTCTCTTCTCTCTTCACGTACCCCCATTATAACATCTTCCTTCCTCTCAAGTCTCCTGAAAATCTTCTATAACTTTTCCCCTCAGCCTTCCCCACGACTCATATCGGGACAGGAATCAAATTACAGCACACTTGATGACTTGAAAAAGGCTGCTTTAATTGAGAGCAAGTTAGGCTCACAAGATTTTACATCCTTCAGGATAGCCACAGAATCTATCATGCCATACACAAGTTTTAGAAATCAAAATCTTTTTTGTGATATTCCCTACCATTGTTGCCTTCTTTTGCTGAACCTCTTTGCTGGCTATAGGACTATGTGCACTTTACTCCTGCTAACCGGTGGTAAAGTGCTTGTGCTCTCCTCTCTAAACAAATTAGAATTGGCATACCCCTAAATGGCACAATTACTTTACTTGTAAGTCCTTAGTAAGTAGTACCATATGTACAGAGGGCCAGTAAATTAAATGCTACTAGTGGTTTGCAGTACTCACTGTGTTGTCCACTAAAGCAGCCTGTAAGACATGTCTCCAGGCCTCCCAGTGCAGCCAGAGTGTGAATTTTTAAATTGCCAATTCCACCTGGCAAAACATGCCCAAATCTTCCTGGAAATTTGGGATGCCATTTTGGTTGTGGTCCTGCAGCAGAGGTAGAGAAGCCTGTTCCCCCCTGGAATCCATGGCCTAAAGCGGTTAATGAATTTGAGATAATTTTGTCTGGATTAGCCTACCCCTACGGCCCCAGTCTGTGTGAGGCAGGGACATTTGTGGTTAATTGTTTTTGTTTTTGATTTAAGTGCAGCCCCCATGGGCTGTTCTTGGTAAAGCATGTAAGCTAATTTTGACTCTTAACCCCATTGTTTCTTATCTACACTTTTTAACGTTTGATTAAACAAATCATCAAATCTCTTTCTCTCCTTAACCAATATTTGTCATTTTTTGTCCTTCTTTAAACCTTTTTCAAAAGGGCCTCCTTTTACTTAGCTGTTTTGTCAGATTTACTTGTTGGTATCTTGACTTTATTGTTGTTTAATTTCTCGGAGGAAAAGCCTGTTGTTTTCTGGTGCAGCTACCAGTGGTTTCACTGAAACTGTTTTCCCTGGCTGGAAGAGAACTGAATTACTAACAGTTTTTGAAGTGCAGACATTGCTGTCTCACTAGTTCATAATCCAGGATGACACCGTCATACTTTTGGAAGTTAACTAACTAAGGAACAAATTTGACCAGGCAGTGGTAGATTTCAACAAAAAAATATGTTTAATTTGTACTGGCTTTAAATATCTGTCACTTTCCAGTGAACTAATAATGTGTTAGGTTCGACCCATGTTAAACAGGAGTTAATGGAGAGGAAAGGAAAGATCATTTTAGCAAGTATGTTGAGAAAGCAAAAGCAAACTCACTCAAGAAGAAACAAGGGGGCATATATATGGAAATGTGGCCCATCATTCATGATACACCACTTTTCTAGTGACCAATTGCGCCCCCACTAACAACACCATGTGCGCACCGTATTTACAATATACCGCCTTAGGCAGGAGTTAATAACGACGCTAAAAATGGAGCAGTGAAATCTAGTAAATTTCTCAGCGTCGATTTTCTGGGCCTCCCTACATTGGAATTCCCCACTTGCATACATTATGCCTGGTGCAGGCATAATGTGGTGCACGGGTTTACAAAGTGGCACAATGCTTGCATTATGCCACTTTGTAAATATGGCTCGTGGGAAATGCCACCTTAACGCCACATTTGCGTAAGAACAAATGAGGCAAATGTGGTGCAAGGTGGTGCTAGAGGCATCATAAATATGCCCCTAAGTCTTACAATTTATCATTGGCAATGGGGTTACCTACACTTCTCTGGATGGCCACTGAATTTTCTCTCTTGCACTGGGTGTTTATGCCTAGAGAATACTGGAGGAAACCCCGGGGCAGCTGCATTGGCAGTGCCCTTTCCTCCAGCTTTCACCTGTCTCACACTTATCTGTGAGGGACCAGAGTGGTACCAGTGGCACAACCTTCTCCAAACCTCACTATATTACAGGCGGAGAGTTTGGAGCAGGAGTGAATCAAAGTGGACAGAGGCTCAATGTGACAGAAGGGTTATGGGGAACCGTGCCTGCTCATCACTTAGATGAGGTGAGAGTTTAGAGCAGAACCGTGCCTGTGTGTGCTAGTGTCTGTGCTTGTGTGTGCTTGCCCCTTGTAGCACTTGGATGTGGTAGGAAGTAGATTAAAATGCCACTTTTGAAGGGTTGGAAGCCTACGAGGATGGTGGCAAATGGCCAAGCAGATACAAAACATGTTCTGTTTGTATGGACAAGCCACGATCAAAATGAAATTTAGAGAACACCTAGGACATTTGTGTGGGCTCAAAACAAAGACGTAATCCACTTCTTGCAAACATATTACATAATTCACTATTACTTTAACACATCCACTCAATCAAAGAATCGGGCCTTGAGGCTCCATCCCTTACAAATAAATACGTACTTTATTTAATGTAAGAAAAGGATCCAAAGTACTTTTGAAATTACAAACTAGATGTAATGAAGTAGTATACTAATTTACAGTGCACTTTCACTCTTCCAGGGCGGCAGGATTCCCCAACATGCCGCATCTAGTGCCTCGGAAAGGACTGAAGCACACTCCAACAGGACTCATCATATCTCAGGTAATGAAATGCAAGGGCATGGATTCGCTTTCCAGGTGAAATCAAACTGAAAGTGAGTTATCCTTCAGTGCCCCTTCACGACAATGAGGTCCAAGGCATGATGCACAGCAAAACCGTGGCATCTGTGCTCTCGCCGGGGATGATAGTTGATTTCGCTGCAGCCTCAACATAGCTGCCTATTGTCCACTGGCGCTGATTAAGCCAAAGGGCGTGGGACAGTAGAAGTGCTCTGACTGCCAATGATGCCAACGCTTCCCACTCTTTGTATCAAAGGTAGCCCTACAAAGGAGTCCTATTTTCTGTAAAGGGACTGTTGCAATGGCCTTTTTACTTTCAGTCCCCCTGAGGCCAGGAGTAACAAGGACAGAGTCAGGAGAACCAATGCGAACGCCTCTACTTTACACCTATAATTTACATCAATGTAAGTTGCCAAAAAGTGCGTTATTCATTTACAGAGGGTCACCATTGCAACGTAATAAACCACAGTTTTGTTAACATACAAGACAGTTCACTGACAAAACTCTGCTCAACCTCTGGTCGCTATGGCACAAGCTGTTCCTAAGAGACATGTGCAATAGGTACAAGCAGTACCAAACAACACCAAGGTTAGGACAACAACACAATAAAATACCCAAACCAATTCAGACCACTCAACAAACATTTAATAAGCAAAATTACATTAAAAGCTAAAAACAGATTACGGCAACAACAGATATGTTTCTTAAGGCTTTAACCCCTTCCCCGCCACGGACGTAATGGTTACGTCCATGGCAGCGCCCGTGTGGCGCCATGGACGTAACCATTACGTCCTGAATGCTTCCCTCGGGAGAAGCGCTAGCGCTCCTCCCGAGGGCCACCCCCCCACCCCCCCCCACCCCCCTAGGTCAGGGCTGACCGGGGAATCCCTTCCCCTTCCACCCCCGACCCCCCCCCCCCCCCCTGTGACGTCAGCGCGCGCGCGCGCGCTGATGTGTCACAGGGGCCTCCCTCGTCGCGCTGGAAGCTCTGCTTCCAGCGCGATTGAAAAAGAAATGCAAAAGCATTTCTTTTTCAATCACTTGGGAGGCCCGGAGGGGCTTCAAAGGGAAGGAAAAGTATTTCCTTCCCTTTGAAGTCCCTCCGAGGGTTTCAAAAGCCGGATTGCTTGCAATCCGGCTTTTGAAACCCCACTAGACACCAGGGATTTTTTTTTTTTTCTTTGAAATTGACAAAAGGGAGCGACCCCTTGGGCAAGGGTCGCTCCCAGGGGGGGCATTTTTTTGAAAAGACCTTTTCTGCCCCCCCTGGGGGCAGATCGGCCTTATTAGGCCGATCTGCCCCCAGGGGGGGCAGAAACCTCTAGGCACCAGGGACCATTTTTTTTTTTTTTTGTTTCTTTTTTTTTTATTGAGGTGGGGAGCGACCCCTTAGGCAAGGGTCGCTCCCCTTGGGGGAAAATTATATTTTGGCCATTTCTGCCCCCCTTGGGGGCAGATTGGCCTATTTTGATGAGGCCAATCTGCCCCCAAGGGGGGCAGAAACCACTAGACACCAGGGATTATTTTTTTTTTTTATTGTTATTGACAAAAGGGAGCGACCCCTTGGGCAAGGGTCGCTCCCAGGGGGGGCATATTTTCGGGAAGGCCTTTTCTGCCCCCAGGGGGGGCAGAAACCTCTAGGCACCAGGGACCATTTTTTTTTTTTTTTTTCATTTTGTTTTTTTTTTGGTGGGGAGCGACCCCTTAGGCAAGGGTCGCTCCCCTTGGGGGAAAATTATATTTTGGCCATTTCTGCCTCCCTTGGGGGCAGATTGGCCTATTTTGATGAGGCCAATCTGCCCCCAAGGGGGGTAGAAACCACTAGACACCAGGGAGTTTTTTCTTTGCGTGAATTTCACGCAAAGGGAGCGACCCCTTAGGCAAGGGTCGCTCCCTGGGGAGGAGGGCAATTTATTTTAGGCCATTTCTGCCCCCCTTGGGGGCAGATCGGCCTATTATTAGGCCGATCTGCCCCCAGGGGGGGAAGAAACCTCTAGGCGCCAGAGCAAATTTTTTTTGTGTGTTTTTTTTTTTTTGTTCTTTCTTTTTTTTAGAGATGGGGAGCGACCCATCAGGCAAGGGTCGCTCCCCTGGGGGGCAAATTGTATTTAGACCATTTCTGCCCCCCTGGGGGCAGATTGGCCGATTTTAGGTCAATCTGCCCCCAAGGGGGCAGAAACCACCAGGCACCGGAGATTTGTTTTTTGGCGCCAATGTCACGCAGGGGGAGCGACCCCGTAGGCAAGGGTCGCTCCCGGGGGGCGGGGGGTGGGGGGGCAAATTTATTTTAGGCCATTTCTGCCCGCCCGGGGGACAGATCGGCCTATTATTAGGCCGAACTGCCCCCGGGGGGGGGGGCAGAACACTCTAGGCGCCAGGGCAATTTTTTTTTTGTGTTTTTTTTTTTTGTTGTTTCTTTTTTTAGAGATGGGGAGCGACCCATCAGGCAAGGGTCGCTCCCCTGGGGGGGGCAAATTGTATTTAGACCATTTCTGCCCCCCTGGGGGCAGATTGGCCAATTTTAGGTCAATCTGCCCCCAAGGGAGCAGAAACCACTAGGCACCGGGGATTTGTTTTTTGGCGCCAATGTCACGCAGGGGGAGCGACCCCGTAGGCAAGGGTCGCTCCCGGGGGGGGGGGGGGGGTGGGGGGGCAAATTTATTTTAGGCCATTTCTGCCCCCCCCGGGGGACAGATCGGCCTATTATTAGGCCGAACTGCCCCCCGGGGGGGGGGGGCAGAACACTCTAGGCACCAGGGCAAATTTTTTTTTGTGTTTTTTTTTTTTTGTTGTTTCTTTTTTTAGAGATGGGGAGCGACCCATCAGGCAAGGGTCGCTCCCCTGGGGGGGCAAATTGTATTTAGACCATTTCTGCCCCCCTGGGGGCAGATTGGCCAATTTTAGGTCAATCTGCCCCCAAGGGGGCAGAAACCACTAGGCACCGGGGATTTGTTTTTTGGCGCCAATGTCACGCAGGGGGAGCAACCCCGTAGGCAAGGGTCGCTCCCGGGGGGGGGGGTGGGTGTTGGGGGGGCAAATTTATTTTAGGCCATTTCTGCCCCCCCGGGGGGCAGATCGGCCTATTATTAGGCCGATCTGCCCCCGGGGGGGGGGGGGGGGGGGGAAACCTCTAGGCGCCAGGGGAATTTTTCTTTTTTTTCTTTGTTTTTTTTTTTTTAGAGATGGGGAGCGACCCATCAGGCAAAAGTCGCTCCCCTGGGGGACAAATTGTATTTAGGCCATTTCTGCCCCCCTTGGGGGCAGATTGGCTGAGTTTAGGTCAACCTGCCCCCAAGGGGGCAGAAACCACTAGGCACCGGGGATTTGTTTTTTGGTGCCAATGTCACGCAGGGGGAGCGACCCCGTAGGCAAGGGTCGCTCCCGGCGGGGGAGGGTGGGGGTTGGGGGGGCAAATTTATTTTAGGGCATTTCTGCCCCCCTCCCTGGGGCCGGCTGAGCTACAGGCCAAACACCACAGGTAGGCACCTTGCAAAAAACACCTCTGTTTTCTGTGAAAAAATATGTTGTGTCCACGTTGTGTTTTGGGCCATTTCCTTTTGTGGGCGCTAGGCCTACCCACAGAAGTGATGTACCATTTATATCGAGAGACTTAGGGGAACGCTGGGTGGAAGGAAATTTGTGGCTCCTCTCAGATTCCAGAACTTTCTGTCACCGAAATGAGAGGAAAAAGTGTTTTTTGGGCCAAATTTTGATGTTTGCAAAGGATTCTGGGTAACATAACCTGGTCAGAGCCCCGCAAGTCACCCCATCTTGGATTCCCCTGGGTTTCTAGTTTTCAAAAATGCACTGGTTTGCTAGGTTTCCTCAGGTGTCGGCTGAGCTACAGGCCAAAATCCACAGGTAGGCACTGCTTTTTATAAAAAAATGTGATGTGTCCACGTTGTGTTTTGGGCCCTTTCCTTTCGTGGGCGCTAGTCCTACCCACACAAGTGATGTATCATTTTTATCGGGAGACTTGGGGGAACGCTGGGTAGAAGGAAATTTGTGGCTCCTCTCAGATTCCAGAACTTTCTGCCACAGAAATGTGAGTAACATGTGTATTTTTAGCCAAATTTTGAGGTTTGCAAAGGATTCTGGGTAACAGAACCTGGTCCGAGCCCCGCAAGTCACCCCTCCTTGGATTCCCCTAGGTCTCTAGTTTTCAGAAATGCACAGGTTTGGTAGGTTTCCCTAGGTGCCGGCTGAGCTAGAGGCCAAAATCTACAGGTAGGCACTTCGCAAAAAACACCTCTGTTTTTTTCCAAAATTTAGGATGTGTCCACGTTGCGCTTTGGGGTGTTTCCTGTCGCCGGCGCTAGGCCTACCCACGCAAGTGAGGTATCATTTTTATCGGGAGACTTGGGGGAACGCTGGGTGGAAGGAAATTTGTAGCTCCTCTCAGATTCCAGAACTTTCTGCCACAGAAATGTGAAGGACATGTGTTTTTTTAGCCAAATTTTGAGGTTTGCAAAGGATTCTGGGTAACAGAACCTGGCCGAGCCCCGCAAGTCACCCCTCCTTGGATTCCCCTAGGTCTCTAGTTTTCAGAAATGCACAGGTTTGGTAGGTTTCCCTAGGTGCCGGCTGAGCTAGAGGCCAAAATCTACAGGTAGGCACTTCGCAAAAAACACCTCTGTTTTTTTCCAAAATTTAGGATGTGTCCACGTTGCGCTTTGGGGTGTTTCCTGTCGCCGGCGCTAGGCCTACCCACGCAAGTGAGGTATCATTTTTATCGGGAGACTTGGGGGAACGCTGGGTGAAAGGAAATTTGTAGCTCCTCTCAGATTCCAGAACTTTCTGCCACAGAAATGTGAGGGACATGTGTTTTTTTAGCCAAATTTTGAGGTTTGCAAAGGATTCTGGGTAACAGAACCTGGTCCGAGCCCCGCAAGTCACCCCTCCTTGGATTCCCCTAGGTCTCTAGTTTTCAGAAATGCACAGGTTTGGTAGGTTTCCCTAGGTGGCGGCTGAGCTAGAGGCCAAAATCTACAGGTAGTCACTTTGCTAAAAACAGCTCTGTTTTCTGTGATATGTCCACGTTGTGTTTTGGGGCATATCCTGTCGCGGGCGCTAGGCCTACCCACACAAGTGAGGTATCATTTTTATCGGGAGACGTGGGGGAACGCTGGGTGGAAGGAAATTTGTGGCTCCTCTCAGATTCCAGAACTTTCTGCCACAGAAATGTGAGGAACATGTGTTTTTTTTAGCCAAATTTTGAGGTTTGCAAAGGATTCTGGGTAACAGAACCTGGTCCGAGCCACACAAGTCACCCCTCCTTGCATTCCCCTAGGTCTCTAGTTTTCAGAAATGCATAGGTTTGGTAGGTTTCCCTAGGTGGCGGCTGAGCTAGAGGCCAAAATCTACAGGTAGTCACTTTGCTAAAAACAGCTCTGTTTTCTGTGATATGTCCACGTTGTGTTTTGGGGCATATCCTGTCGCGGGCGCTAGGCCTACCCACACAAGTGAGGTATCATTTTTATCGGGAGACGTGGGGGAACACTGGGTGGAAGTAAATTTGTGGCTCCTCTCAGATTCCAGAACTTTCTGCCACAGAAATGTGAGGAACATGTGTTTTTTTAGCCAAATTTTGAGGTTTGCAAAGGATTCTGGGTAACAGAACCTGGTCCGAGCCCCGCAAGTCACCCCTCCTTGGATCCCCCTAGGTCTCTAGTTTTCAGAAATGCACAGGTTTGGTAGGTTTCCCTAGGTGGCGGCTGAGCTAGAGGCCAAAATCTACAGGTAGTCACTTTGCTAAAAACAGCTCTGTTTTCTGTGATATGTCCACGTTGTGTTTTGGGGCATATCCTGTCGCGGGCGCTAGGCCTACCCACACAAGTGAGGTATCATTTTTATCGGGAGACGTGGGGGAACGCTAGGTGGAAGGAAATTTGTGGCTCCTCTCAGATTCCAGAACTTTCTGTCACAGAAATGTGAGGAACATGTGTTTTTTTAGCCAAATTTTGAGGTTTGCAAAGGATTCTGGGTAACCGAACCTGGTCCGAGCCACACAAGTCACCCCTCCTTGGATTCCCCTAGGTCTCTAGTTTTCAGAAATGCACAGGTTTGGTAGGTTTCCCTAGGTGGCGGCTGAGCTAGAGGCCAAAATCTACAGGTAGTCACTTTGCTAAAAACAGCTCTGTTTTCTGTGATGTGTCCAGGTTGTGTTTTGGGGCATATCCTGTCGCGGGCGCTAGGCCTACCCACACAAGTGAGGTATCATTTTTATCGGGAGACGTGGGGGAATGCTGGGTGGAAGGAAATTTGTCACTCCTCTCAGATTCCAGAACTTTCTGCCACAGAAATGTGAGTAACATGTGTATTTTTAGCCAAATTTTGAGGTTTGCAAAGGATTCTGGGTAACAGAACCTGGTCCGAGCCCCGCAAGTCACCCCTCCTTGGATTCCCCTAGGTCTCTAGTTTTCAGAAATGCACAGGTTTGGTAGGTTTCCCTAGGTGCCGGCTGAGCTAGAGGCCAAAATCTACAGGTAGGCACTTCGCAAAAAACACCTCTGTTTTTTTCCAAAATTTAGGATGTGTCCACGTTGCGCTTTGGGGTGTTTCCTGTCGCCGGCGCTAGGCCTACCCACGCAAGTGAGGTATCATTTTTATCGGGAGACTTGGGGGAACGCTGGGTGGAAGGAAATTTGTAGCTCCTCTCAGATTCCAGAACTTTCTGCCACAGAAATGTGAAGGACATGTGTTTTTTTAGCCAAATTTTGAGGTTTGCAAAGGATTCTGGGTAACAGAACCTGGCCGAGCCCCGCAAGTCACCCCTCCTTGGATTCCCCTAGGTCTCTAGTTTTCAGAAATGCACAGGTTTGGTAGGTTTCCCTAGGTGCCGGCTGAGCTAGAGGCCAAAATCTACAGGTAGGCACTTCGCAAAAAACACCTCTGTTTTTTTCCAAAATTTAGGATGTGTCCACGTTGCGCTTTGGGGTGTTTCCTGTCGCCGGCGCTAGGCCTACCCACGCAAGTGAGGTATCATTTTTATCGGGAGACTTGGGGGAACGCTGGGTGAAAGGAAATTTGTAGCTCCTCTCAGATTCCAGAACTTTCTGCCACAGAAATGTGAGGGACATGTGTTTTTTTAGCCAAATTTTGAGGTTTGCAAAGGATTCTGGGTAACAGAACCTGGTCCGAGCCCCGCAAGTCACCCCTCCTTGGATTCCCCTAGGTCTCTAGTTTTCAGAAATGCACAGGTTTGGTAGGTTTCCCTAGGTGGCGGCTGAGCTAGAGGCCAAAATCTACAGGTAGTCACTTTGCTAAAAACAGCTCTGTTTTCTGTGATATGTCCACGTTGTGTTTTGGGGCATATCCTGTCGCGGGCGCTAGGCCTACCCACACAAGTGAGGTATCATTTTTATCGGGAGACGTGGGGGAACGCTGGGTGGAAGGAAATTTGTGGCTCCTCTCAGATTCCAGAACTTTCTGCCACAGAAATGTGAGGAACATGTGTTTTTTTTAGCCAAATTTTGAGGTTTGCAAAGGATTCTGGGTAACAGAACCTGGTCCGAGCCACACAAGTCACCCCTCCTTGCATTCCCCTAGGTCTCTAGTTTTCAGAAATGCATAGGTTTGGTAGGTTTCCCTAGGTGGCGGCTGAGCTAGAGGCCAAAATCTACAGGTAGTCACTTTGCTAAAAACAGCTCTGTTTTCTGTGATATGTCCACGTTGTGTTTTGGGGCATATCCTGTCGCGGGCGCTAGGCCTACCCACACAAGTGAGGTATCATTTTTATCGGGAGACGTGGGGGAACACTGGGTGGAAGTAAATTTGTGGCTCCTCTCAGATTCCAGAACTTTCTGCCACAGAAATGTGAGGAACATGTGTTTTTTTAGCCAAATTTTGAGGTTTGCAAAGGATTCTGGGTAACAGAACCTGGTCCGAGCCCCGCAAGTCACCCCTCCTTGGATCCCCCTAGGTCTCTAGTTTTCAGAAATGCACAGGTTTGGTAGGTTTCCCTAGGTGGCGGCTGAGCTAGAGGCCAAAATCTACAGGTAGTCACTTTGCTAAAAACAGCTCTGTTTTCTGTGATATGTCCACGTTGTGTTTTGGGGCATATCCTGTCGCGGGCGCTAGGCCTACCCACACAAGTGAGGTATCATTTTTATCGGGAGACGTGGGGGAACGCTAGGTGGAAGGAAATTTGTGGCTCCTCTCAGATTCCAGAACTTTCTGTCACAGAAATGTGAGGAACATGTGTTTTTTTAGCCAAATTTTGAGGTTTGCAAAGGATTCTGGGTAACCGAACCTGGTCCGAGCCACACAAGTCACCCCTCCTTGGATTCCCCTAGGTCTCTAGTTTTCAGAAATGCACAGGTTTGGTAGGTTTCCCTAGGTGGCGGCTGAGCTAGAGGCCAAAATCTACAGGTAGTCACTTTGCTAAAAACAGCTCTGTTTTCTGTGATGTGTCCAGGTTGTGTTTTGGGGCATATCCTGTCGCGGGCGCTAGGCCTACCCACACAAGTGAGGTATCATTTTTATCGGGAGACGTGGGGGAATGCTGGGTGGAAGGAAATTTGTCACTCCTCTCAGATTCCAGAACTTTCTGCCACAGAAATGTGAGGAACATGTGTTTTTTTAGCCAAATTTTGAGGTTTGCAAAGGATTCTGGGTAACAGAACCTGGTCCGAGCCACACAAGTCACCCCTCCTTGGATTCCCCTAGGTCTCTAGTTTTCAGAAATGCACAGGTTTGGTAGGTTTCCCTAGGTGGCGGCTGAGCTAGAGGCCAAAATCTACAGGTAGTCACTTTGCTAAAAACAGCTCTGTTTTCTGTGATGTGTCCACGTTGTGTTTTGGGGCATATCCTGTCGCGGGCGCTAGGCCTACCCAAACAAGTGAGGTATCATTTTTATCGGGAGACTTGGGGGAACATAGAATAGCAAAACAAGTGTTATTGCCCCTTGTCTTTCTCTACATTTATTCCTTCCAAATATAGGGGTGTGTGTAAAAAAGACATCTATTTGAGAAATTCCATGTAATTCACGTGCTACTATGGTCACCCCGGAATTCAGAGATGTGCAAATAACCACTGCTCCTCAACACCTTATCTTGTGCCCTTTTTGGAAATGCAAAGGTTTTCTTGATAGCTATTTTTTACTCCTTATATTTCAGCAAATGAATTACTGTATACCCGGTATAGAATGAAAACGCACTGCAGGGTGCAGCTCATTTATTGGCTCTGGGTTCCTCGGGTTCTTGATGAACCTACAAACCCTATATATCCCCGCAACCAGAGGAGTCCAGCAGACGTAACGGTATATTGCTTTCGATAATCTGACATTGCAGGGAAAAGTTACAGAGTAAAAAGTAGAGAAAAATTGATGTTTTTTTCACCTCAATTTCAATATTTTTCTTTTTCAGCTGTTATTTTCTGTAGGAAACCCTTGTAGGATCTACACAAATGACCCCTTGCTGAATTCAGAATTTTGTCTACTTTTCAGAAATGTTTAGGTTTCTGGGATCCAGCATTGGTTTCATGACCATTCCGGTCACTGACTGGAAGGAGGCTGAAAGCACAAAAAATTGCACAAATGGGGTATGCCCCAGTAAAATGCCAAAATTGTGTTGAAAAATTGGGTTTTCGGATTCAAGTCTGCCTGTTCCTGAAAGCTGGGAAGCTGCTGAGTTTAGCACCGCAAACCCTTTGTTGATGCCATTTTCAGGGGAAAAACCACAAGCCTTCTTCTGCAGCCCCTTTTTCCAATTTTTTTGAAAAAAACGAAATTTTCACTGTATTTTGGCCAATTTCTTGGCCTCCTTCAGGGGAACCCACAAAGTCTGGGTACCTTTAGAATCCCTAGGATGTTGGAAAAAAAGGACGCAAATTTGGCTTGGTTAGCTTATGTGGACAAAAAGTTATGAGGGCCTAAGCGCAAACTGCCCCAAATAGGCAAAAAAAGGCCTGGCACAGGAGAGGGAAAAGGCCTGGCAGCGAAGTGGTTTAGGCAATAAGTGCCAAAAAGTAGCAAAGCGCCAATTAAGGTCAATATTCTCAATAAATCAGGACCTAGCTGCAATTTCAGGACACCCATGATGGAATGTAACATGGGTAAACCTTGTAGGTCTCACTGGTAAAAATTTTACCTCTGGATTTTGTTATGTTATTCTCAGTTTCTTCCAGCGGACAAGGATGGGATGATGAAGCTTGTGAGGTTCCCTTGAAGTCTGATATGCTGTCATTGAGCTCCTGTTGAAGCCTTCATCTTTGGCACCAATAACTCCAAACTGCACAGAGTTGAATTTCATAGCTACCAAGGGGGCTTCAATGTAGGGATGAATTATTTGTCTCACTCTGGTCGCATTTCCTACATTTCGGTCTGAGCCTCATTTAGATTTTAGCCTGACTGGATAGTTTGTTAAAACGTGGTGGCAAGCCCATCAACCATATTGCAAGTGCCATAGGCTATTATGCACTTGTGAAATGGCAGTCTAAACACCCAATACTTGTGTGTTGAAGTGTCCTATCTGCCAAACTCTAAAAAAGTACCTTAGTCTCTTTTTGGATTTTTAGATTTCTTTTGCTGAACAAGACAGGGGGCAATAGCCAATGGGGTCTCCATTGAGTTGGATACTCATTTGCAGGCTTTCTTGTATAGATTTAAACTTTGAAGGGAATGTGTACTCATAAGGAGGCACATTTCTCTGGTTGCCTGTGGTTTCTTAACCAGATCATTAAGAGGTCAGAAAAATGTCAGAGTTGCACATCTTGTAGATAATGGGACATTCACTTCTGGTTCTCCTACAGCCCTTAGATTCTTGGGGAAGGTTTCTAGTTCAGGTCTGTCTCCTTCCAGGGCAATGTAACCTGCTCCTAACCAGGCAGATTGTTCTTCCACACAGGATAGAGCCTTTCTTTGTCTTTTTGTGTCCATGAGGCAGTCACAGGTGACCAGCAAGCTGACCTTCGGAAAACAGTTCTAGTGCCTGAGTTCAACTGAATAGAGAGATTCTTCAATGGCAAGTCAGACAGGATTTTTCCTTCTTCTTATGTTTGCTTCCAGTGAGCTAGTGGTGGGATTCCATTATATCTAGGGGTGTTTGAATTTCACTTAACTTATTGTAGTGTACTGAAGATAAATTTCCAGAAAACAATGCAAAATCACACATAAATAAACCAAATGCATCTCCTTCACAAAAATGATACAAATACGCATTTCGAGTTTAGAAAATGGCATGAAATGAGATGTTGTGAGGCACATGCATACATTTTGATCAGGGTGTAATTCCAGCATGAGCCTGCATGACCTATGTTCCCCAACCTCCCTCTGAATTCATACTCTATCCAACTCATTCCTGTCCATCAATCTCATTTTTACAACTTTCTTAAAATGTTTTGTTTCCCTTTCCCTGCTCCCTTGCTCTTATTTTACATTTATTTTCTTCTGTCTGCTTAACTTGTATTTTTGCCCCCCCCCCCCAAGCCACCAGCTGTGACAGGGGCAAGCAGTGAGCCCAGTAATACTCCCGCCCACTCCTGATGTAGTCAGAGATATTTTTTCAGAGTAGGTGGCAGCACTTGTGTTTTTGGTGCAGAGCAACCGCCCCTCATGTTGGTGGTAGGTGACAGGCCCGGCAAGGGAAATGCATTTGCTGAGAGGAAAGTGGTTTGGAGGCAAGCGTGTTGGGGATCTGCCTCCTCACTGGTGTTGCACCGCTCCAGAGGCAGGTGATGCATTCATGGGCCACTGTCATTGACCACGAATAGGACCTACTCGACCTGCTTCAGATTAATATAGTGGCTCAAGCAGATAAGTAATGCTTAAACATTTTGAATGTTGCTTTTATTGCTTTGAAGGAGGCATTACAGCAGTAAGTTTAAATGGAATTATATATGTTATTTTTTATTGATTTGTTTCTCAGCTCCTTTGCAACAAAGATGGTGGATGTGAGCATGCAGTATGAAAAGTGAGTTCGTAAGTAGGTTGAAGACAGCACTTCAATTCAAGAATGCCTTAAATGTATGATTGTTTCAGTTCTAGGTCACCCACTTTCCTTACAATCCAGTTTTTGTAAATTGAGGCGTCCACTGTTGAAAAAGGAATTCATGTGGACAGCTCGTTTTTTACACTGTGGATGCAGTATTGTGGCACAGATGCAATCTTTGGAGGTCATAGTTTCTTTTTTGCAGCTTTTGATTTGTGTTCACATGAAGGATTAAGCTCTTGACCAAAGCAGCTGCTTCTTCATTGACACTGGTAACTCTTTGTTCAATATTCCTACAGCATGTGCAATAACAGGATCATTTCGCTCATGAAACAGTCCTCCTTGATAACTTTCCAAGTCAAAATCTTAAAAGGCACTAGCATGCCTACAGACACTCCAGCTAGTCCCCCATTTGTCAACCCCCATCGTCATGGGTTCGGCAGTTTTAGCCTCTTGTCTTGGTGAAGTGTAATCACTGGGAGATTAATACTGCTCAATCAGACGTTGCAGCATGAAGAAGGTGGCGTTTAAATGGGTTGGCACCTCTTGTATGAGAACTTTTAAAGGGTTCTATTAGCACGCTGAGTAATCCTTAACTGCTTCAGAGATTTAAAAGAACAACTGAAATAAATTCAAATCCCATGACAAGCGATCAGTATTTTGTTGACTACTACTTTCTTTTTTGAAGAAGTCCTGCACAATTAGCTTGATGCAATGCAATGCACATAGTAACTGAAGTCATAAATTTGACAATTGTCAGTGGCAACAAGTGCAGGGCTTACACCGCTGGATTGAAACCATTCATAGACTTTATTATTAATTCTTCCAAGATGTTGGCAGCTGTTTGTGACCTCTCCATGGGGAACATTACAAATGTTTCATGCTGCTAAAAGCCTTGAAAAAGTATCCTCAACTGTGCGCAGTAGCTAACCTTTGCTTAACCCCCCTGAAGGAGACAAGGTATGCAGGGATACAAATGTCTGTTGTTTGATAACTGGTTGACATATCTGTCATAAGGTGAATAGGACTAAATAGTGCTCTTGATCATTGCTTCACCAACTAGTTCCAGAACGTGACGGTGTATCACTGGCACAGCAACAGTAGAAAAATAGGTTCAACTTGCAACCCTCCAGTTTGGATGGAGGGTCTCAGTAAATCCCAGAAACCACTTTCTTTCCACCAAAGAAAAAGGCAGGAGGTCAACAGCCAACGTTTTGCCTAGCTTCCCATTGTCTGAATAGAACATTTCATGGGTTCAGTGATTCAGTGACTCTTGCTGAACATCAACTTGATAGTGGGCTGTTGTCTTTCCGAGGATACCGCTACAAGTGACCATCAGGTAGCAAGTAAGCTCCTTGGATGCTCTAGGGTGACTGAAACCCTCTGTTTCTTGTGCAATGCTGAAGTTGCTGTGAGTGATCACTGCACATTATGAGTGACAGGTACAGGGCTTCTTTGCGTGGCAATATCTTGTTCTTCCTCGCCAAAGCCTCCTTCCATCAGTGCAACTTCTCTTCTCTCTGACCTGCAGCTACCTTTCTGAGGTGCTCTTCCCACACGATTTTGTGTTGATTTTTCAGAAGGGCCAGTTGACCCTCCGGTAGCCTGATGTTCACCTGGCTAACCACGATGCACTGGTTTACGGCAAAATGAGAATTCTGCAATGTGCTCTCCATGCACCCTGAGTGAAGTGTCAACACAAATTTGTCAATTATATATAGCTTAGTCTCATTAGTAAAGATTTTTTGGAGAAAAAAAAGAAAGTAATAACGAGTCAGCAAACTTGGGATTAAAAAAGTAAATAAATGCGAAGGACGTACGCTGGACTTTTACCTCACTGGGTAATAGGAGAGGAGGAAGTACATTCCTTAATTTAAGGGGATACAAATATTGCTGATTCAGAAATGTGTGCAGATATGGGTGCGGGAAGTAATGTTATGTTAGTTGCCTTATGTTCATGAGTAGCTAATTGCCATGGGGTAAAATCTTTTATATCTAGCACTCAGGTTGAAGTCTAAAGTAGAAAACGTACCAAGTTGTTTATGAGATCCTCTCCAAATTTGAGATTCTGAAGATGTTAATGGCACACTTCTTTTAAAGCATGTGAGTGATGGAATTGTGGGCACATGTCTGTGTGGTACTGCACCATGGACAGTTTAGGTCAAAAAGGGGTTGAGTAAGTGGCAATGTGTGTTTTTGAGGCCAACATATAATTTGCTTTTAGCCACTGTTTAATTCATACTGGCAAGGGCCCAGCAGTAAATCAATAATAAAGTTTTAAAACAAACATAACAAAATAAAGCATGAATTGACAAATTCAAAGACTGGCACCCAATGCCTGGCCCCCTTGGCTTTCCAATGTTTGTTATACATTCTCTATCAGCTGATGGACAGCCCTCACTCACTAAACACTGACAGGCATTACTTAGTGTTCCTTACCTGCTTATCTGCTCAGAGGCAATTATACGTGTTCCCTATATGTTGTTAGGCAGTTCTTTACATTCCGACTTCTTGATAAGCAGCTTATTAATTTATTTTTGTCCCCTGCCTGTTGACAGGCTGCACATTTACTTATCGCTAGCATGCATTTCTATTAGGGGTCGGCGGAGCTTAATTTCTATACGTTCCTTCCCTACCTGCTCATGCTCAGTACTGCACATTTACTTCTTGAGTGCAGGCGATTTATTTAATTTATTATCTTCTGATATGCATGTTTGTGCTTGTAGGCAATTTTGAACTTTCACTGCTCATTGCCAAACAATTCTGCACATTCACTACATACTGCCAGGCAGTTCTGCACATTCACTACCCACTGACAGACAGTGCTGTACATTTACTACCCACTGATAGGCAGTTTTGCACATTTACTACACACTGACAGGCCGTTCTGCACATTCATTAGCCAGTGATAGGCAGTGCTGCACATTCACCACACACTGACAGTCAGTTCTGCACATTCACTACCCACTGACAGTTCTGCACATTCACTGTTTATTGATAGGCAGATCTGCATATTCACTACCTACTGACAGTTCTGAATGTTCACTGTGTGCTGACAGACAGTTCTGCACATTCACTACCCACTGATAGGCAGTTCTGCACGTTCACCATCCAATAATAGGCAGTTCTGCACATTCACTACCCACTGATAGCAGTTCTGCACATTCAATACCCACTGATAGGCAGTTCTTCACATTCATTACCCACTGATAGGCAGTTCTGCGCGTTCGCTACACACTGACGGGTAGTTCTGCACATACACAACCCACTGATAGGCAGTTCCGCACATACACTACCCACTGACAGGCAGTTCTGCACATTCACAACCTACTGACAGTTCTGCACATTCATTACCCACTGATAGATGGTTCTGCACATTCACCATACACTGACAGGCATTCTGCACATTCACTACCCACTGACAGTTCTGCACATTCACTGTTTATTGATAGGCAGATCCGCATATTCACTACCTACTGACAGTTCTGAATGTTCACTGTTTGCTGACAGACAGTTCTGCACATTCACCACCCAGTGATAGGCAGTTCTGCACATTCCCTACCCACTAACAGGCAGTTCTGCACACTCACTACCCACTGATAGCAGTTCTGCACATTCACTACCCACTGATAGGCAGTTCTGCGCGTTCGCTACAACCTGACAGGTAGTTCTGCACATACACAACCCACTGATAGGCTGTTCCGCACATACACTACCCACTGACAGGCAGTTCTGCACATTCACAACCTACTGACAGTTCTGCACATTCATTACCCACTGATAGATGGTTCTGCACATTCACCATACACTGACAGGCATTCTGCACATTCACCACCCACTGACAGTTTTGTACATTCACTACACACTGACAGGTAGTTCTGCACATTCACTACACACTGACAGTTCTGCACATTCACTGGCTATTGATAGCCAGTTCTGCACATTCACCACCCAGTGATAGGCAGTTCTGCACATTTGATACCCACTAACAGGCAGTTCTGCACATTCACAACCCACTGACAGACAGTTCTGCACGTTCGCTACCCACTGATAGATGGTTCTGCACATTCACTACACACTGACAGGCATTCTGCACATTCACCACCCACTGACAGACAGTACTGTACATTCAATACCCACTGATAGGCAGTTTTGCACGTTCACTACACCCTGACAGGCAGTTCTGTACATTCAGTAGCCACTGATAGGCAGTTCTGCACATTCACCACACACTGACAGGCAGTTCTGCACATTTACTACACAGTGACAGGTAGTTCTGCACATTCACTACACACTGACAGTTCTGCACATTCACTGTCTATTGATAGGCAGATCTGCATATTCACTACCTACTGACAGTTTTGCACATTCACTGTCTAATGACAGACAGTTCTGCACATTCACTACCCATTGAGAGACAGTTCTGCACATTCACCACCCAGTCATAGGCAGTTCTGCACATTCGCCACCCACTAACAGGCAGTTCTGCACATTCAACACCAACTGGCAGGCAGTTCGGCACATTCATCACCCACTGACAGGCAGTTGTGCACATTCATCACCCACTGATAGGCAGTTCTGCACATTCACTACCCACTGACAGGTAGTTCTGCACATTCACAAACCATTGACAGGCAGCTCTGCACATTCACTACCCACTATCAGGCAGTTCTGCACATTCACAACCTACTGATAGATGGTTCTGCACATTCACTACCCACTGATAGATGGTTCTGCACATTCACCACACACTGATAGGCAGTTCTGCACATTCGCCACCCAGTGATAGGCAGTTCTGCACATTCCCTACCCACTAACAGGCAGTTCTGCACATTCATAACCCACTGACAGACAGTTCTGCACATTCACTACCCACTGATAGATGGTTCTGCACATTCACTACCCGCTGATAGATGGTTCTGCACATTCACAACCCACTAATAGGCAGTTCTGCACATTCACTACCCACTGACAGGCAGATCTGCACATTCACCACCCACTGGCAGGAAGTTCTGCACATTTGCTACCCACTAACAGGCAGTTCTGCACATCCACTACACACTGACAGGTAGTTCTGCACATTCACCACCCACTGATAGGCAGTTCTGCACATTCATTACCCACTGACATTCAGTTCTGCACATTCACCACCCACATACAGTTCTGCACATTCAGGAGCCATCAATAGGCAATTCTGCACATTCACTACACACTGACAGGTAGTTCTGCACATTCACCACCCACTGGTAGGCAGTTCTGCACATTTGCTACCCACTAACAAACAGTTCTGCACATTCACCACCCAGTAACAGCCAGTTTTGCACATTCACTACTCACTGATAGGCAGTTCTGTGCATTCACCACCCACTGATAGGCGTTATGCACATTCACCACCCACTGATAAGCAGTTTTGCACATTCACCACCCACTGACAGCCATTTTTGCACATTCACTACCCACTGACATGCAATTCTGCACAGTCTGCACATTCACCACCCACTGATGGGCAGTTCTGCACATTCACCACCCAATGATAGGCAGTTCAGCACATTCATTACCCACTGACAGGCAGTTCTGCACATTCGCCACCCAGTGATAGGCAGTTCTGCACATTTCCTACCCACTAACAGGCAGTTCTGCACATTCACCACCCACTGACAGACAGTTTTGTACATTCACAAACCACTGATAGGCAGTTCTGCACATTCAATACACACTGACAGGTAGTTCTGCACATTCACTACACACTGACAGTTCTGCACATTCAGTGGCTATTGATAGGCAGATCTGCATATTCACTACCTAGTGACAGTTCTGACAGACAGTTCTGCACATTCACTACCAACTATTAGGCAGTTCTATACATTCACCACCCAGTGATAGGCAGTTCTGCACATTTGCTACCCACTAACAGGCAGTTCTGCGCACTCAGATCCCACTGACAAACAGTCCTGCACATTCACTACCCACTGATAGATGGTTCTGCACATTCACAACCCACTGACAAACAGTTCTGCACATTCACTACCCACTGATAGATGGTTCTGCACGTTCACCACACACTGACAGGCATTCTGCACATTCACCATCCACTGACTGACAGTACTGTACATTCAATACCCACTGATAGGCAGTTTTGCACATTCATTACACCCTGACAGGTCGTTCTTTACATTCAGTAGCCACTGATAAGCAGTTCTGCACATTCACCACACACTGACAGGCAGTTCTGCACATTCACTACACAGTAACAGGTAGTTCTGCACATTCACTACACACTGACAGTTCTGCACATTCACTGCCTATTGATAGGCAGATCTGCATATTCACTACCTTCCTACAATTCTGTACATTCACTGTCTATTGAGAGGCAGTTCTGTACATTCACCACCCAGTTATAGGCAGTTCTGCACATTTGCTACCCACTGGCAGGCAGTTCGGCACATTCACTACCCATTGATGGATGGTTCTGCACATTCACCACACACTGACAGGCATTCAGCACATTCACCACCCACTGATAGGCAGTTCTGCACATTCATCACTCACTAACAGGCAGTTCTGCACATTTACAACTCACTGACAGACAGTTCTGCACATTCACTGCCCATTGATAGATATAGATGGTTCTGCACATTCACTACACACTGACAGGCATTCTGCACATTCACCACCAACCTACATGCATTCTGCACATTCACCACCCACTGATAGGCAGTTCTGCACATTCATCACCCACTGGCAGGCAGTTCTGCACATTCACCACCCACTGACAGGCATTCTGCACATTCACCACCCACTGATAGCAGTTCTACACATTCACCACACGCTAACAGGTAGTTCTGCACATTCACAACCCACTGATAGGCAGTTCTGCACTGACAGGCAGTTCTGCACATTCACCACCCACTAACAGGTAGTTCTGCACATTCACAACCCACTGATAGGCAGTTCTGCACTGACAGGCAGTTCTGCACATTCACTACCCACTGGCAGGCAGTTCTGCACATTTGCTAACCACTAACAGGAAGTTCTGCACATTCACCACCCACTGATAGGCAGTTCCGCACATTCATTACCCACTGACATTGAATTCTGCACATTCACCACCCACAGACAATTCTGCACATTCATGAGCCATCGATAGGCAGTTCTGCACATTCACCACCCACTAACAGGCAGTTCTGCACATGCAGAAGGCACAGTTTCGTATGTGGTATTTTAATGAAAACATATCCTAAGCAGCATACTGGCAGGACACTTCAGTGGCTCTACTTAAATAAAAAGGGTTATCTATTTACAGAAAAGCTCCTGGGAGCCACTCAGTCAGAATCTAACAAGAAGGGAATAGGTGGGAAGCTGACGGTCAGTAGGTAAATGAGACACATCATATGTATTGTGTGAAATGGCTGGTGACCTCTGCATTGAGTAGTGCATGAAACCCCAATTAAACCTTCTAAGTCTATCCTGCCGACCCTTGAAGAAAACGTCACCACATTGAGACGGGCCGTGATGGCAAAAGAAGGAGTCATGGAGGATGTGTTGTATAGATGTATTGTATTCTTGTATTTCTGTAGCACTTCACTATACATTGGTAAAGCTCCAAAGCACTTTATGCTTAATTAGTTGGCTGTGACACGAGAAAATACATGTTTCATCACAGTTTCCTCATTTAAATGAGTTTTGTGACTTTGGGCAACTTCATGCTCCTGTACACCAGATCCCCTCCATGCCAAAGTTCAAATTCATTATAAGTGGGCTAAACTCCAGCGCGAATCTCTGCGAAAGAGAAAATGGAAACTCAGCTTTACATCAAAACTGGCTGTAACACCAAATCCTTTAATTTTCCTAGCATGTCTTAAATGTTTTTTTTACTAAAAAATATTTAATAAGAATCGCGTGTGGAATAAAAAACATAACCTAGACCTCCATAGACATGCAGTGGAGTAGCAGAATTCTGGAAGTGCCTCAGAGACCAACTCCATGCTAAAAAAAAAACAAGCAATGTCAATATGTCTGGCTTTAAAGGAATGATGTTCATTAATGACAAGCATCACAAGTAATTAGCATGGGAATAGATAGATATGTGTGTGAAGCAAAGAACTGAATAATATTGGTGTAGGTTAAAAGGTCAGGTGACAGTTGCACTCCCAAAGCAGACCTAAAAATCCATATAGGTTAATGGCTGCCCTCCTCCAGTCTGTGCTACTGCCAGAAAAAAACCCATAAAATCTCTCGTGATCTAAGACAATAATGTCTTCTATATTGCCCACATGCCAATGTAATGTGTGTGCCCCTGACAGTCCAAGCTTAGGCACCTGGATAAATAAACACAATTGTCACAGCTGTGTGGAGAGAAGGCACTTTTTTGTGGAAGCACACAACTTCTGCTCAACCAAAGCATGCACTACAGGCTCCCAACATGCTCACATAATTGGCAACAGCTGCGCTGCCAAGCAGGACCATAAAAATGACATTAGCACTTCATTAAATTAGACAGTTACTTTTACAAGTGTGTGAACACCAAATCAGAAGATATAAGGAACTAGTGATGCTAGTCATAGCATCGTTTTCTCTTAAGTTTACAATAGACACAATATTGTGGTCAGCTCAGATTGTTGCATGACTACTTTCCCTAACGTCAATGTGCTGTTATTTTTTGCATTTGTGCAATTAACTTTTTGTGTGTTTGTAAAAGCGCAAATTCACCCGAGTGGTAACTTACTAATGATGGGAAGATATTTATTTTCACTCAGCTCAGTGATATTCAACACCTTCGGCAATATGAAAAGCTTAGTGGGTTGGATGGGATTCGAACCTGTGACCCTGTAACCCTGATGTCAAACATATATTTTTCCAGGGGAATGCAATAGCCCTCTGCTGCATCAGACCAAGCGTAGTTCGACATAGTTGGCGTAATTTTTTGGGAAAAAAAGCACAACGACGCATTTCCTCGCTAAAAGCGGTGCTTGTATATCACGAAAATGAATCAGAAAATCAGATGCAACTGAATCCTCATGTTTTATTCATCATATATTTATTTATTGTTTGCAGCTGCCGGAAATACACGTCTGACGTAATGTTCCAGTTTCATCCTCGTGCGCCTACGCTTGCATTCTACACTGAGCCTTTCAGCCCCTCAGCAGGCCTCGTTGGGGTGGGTGTAGTGAGTGCTGTGGGCACAGTCGTTCCCACCAGTGCCCACAGTGCTGGCTTCTTCTCTCCCTGCTCTCTTTCGACAGGGTCCCCAGTGCACTTCCTCAAGGGCCTCCCACACTCTTGGGGGCGCTTTTTTAGCCAATAGAAGAACACATGGGGAGTCCGCCACCGGCGTTTTGGCTGTAACCATGGCGGTGCAGCTTTTAGTAAGTCAACACTTTGGCGTAAAAATTAAAAGACGCATAACCACTCTGCGTGTGCTGTGTGCCTAGCTGTGCCAACTAGAGGTGGGCAAGCCAGAGAATATATGGGAAGAGCCGAGTCGGGGGTCTGGCTTGGTTTTAAGAGCCCGATACCAGCTGAGCAGTCAAAAAAAATAATCTGTAAGTGCTCTCTCACTTTATCTCATATTCCCTCCCTCTCACTTTCTACATCTTTCTCCGTCGTTCCATCTCTCGCTATCTCTCACACTCTTTTCTCCTTTTCTCTTTCTCTGTAACTAATCCCTCCATTTCTTTCTTGCTCTGCTTTTTCTCTGTCTTCACTCCCTTGCTTTCTTGCGACGCCATCTCTCCATTTATCTTTCTCTTGCATCCTCACTCACTTTCTTTCACTCTCTCCCCCTCAGCCAGTCAATGCCTTCACATTGCAGACAACATTAGATGTGAAGCAACAAACAATGTGAGGGCAGACGTTCAACAAGCACACCAGAATCAGACAGGGGGGTCAATGTTCCTTTCATTGAAGCTTATGGTACCTGCTTTTAGAACATAAACATTAGCGAACCCAGGCAGTATTTTGAGCAAGGGACCCAGAAATTAAAATGAATATAATCCACAGCATTGCGTAAATGTGCAGAATCAGTCGCTTGCTCTCACACCCGGGTGGGTGTTACAGTTTCCAGGGTGGAAAGATCCTTCCTCATGTCTTTCTTTACCCAGAGTATTATTCCTTGCCTTGCCTAGGCTGAGACACTACCTGCAAGAATTAGGTGAATACCCACAAATCTACAGACTGAGGATGTTTCCCCACTTCTGTAGAATAACACACCCTGAAATGCCACTAAACTGCCTTCCCAAGATACGGAAAAGCCCAGGAGGAAGACCCTTCTTCTACCTTTCAAGCTCAGGCAGACCACAGCACTGAAGCAGTTCAGGAAGGACCTCCAGGCCTGGCTCTTGGACTGAGCAGCACACCCACAAAAGCGCCTTGAGCCCCTGTGGGTGATTAGTCGTGCTCTACAAATTCTTCATTGATTGCCACCAAAGCTGAATTTACTATAATAGACTATTCATTGATCATGGTATATAAACTGTTGAAAGCTCTACAATTGTAAAATTCACAAATCCCGAATCTATCCCACAGAACACAAATTAAATCACATATTGCATATCTGGGCACCTGAGTGCACTTGGGTTTGCTCCAGCTGAGTACCTTTATAGCACACCTTCTGTAGTCCCTTTGTCCCTTAGTTACATGCTTTGCATCCCGCCTCAGTTGCCACTCTGATATTGCATTGACAACAGTGGTTTGCTTTCATACTACCTGGGCCCATATTTGGCCTCAATCTGACACTTAGTAGAATGTTTTCCCCACTTCCGTTTTATAGGATGAAGGAAACATTAGCAATGATTTCTCCACTATTTACTGGGGTTTAAGATCTAACTCATGCACTGTTTGTGCTAAAATGAATATGGAGGCTTGTGTGTTGTAGATTTTAAATCTGTCGACAGTATATTAGCCATGATTTAATCTGTTCGCGACGCCAACGGCAGCAGATCTGCACCTACATCTACTAGGCTTCACAGCCTCACAATTCTAAAAGGGTTCGCAGAAGGTCTTTTTGCGGCCGCCATCTCCATCGCTTCTTTCATCGGCGCCCTTCACGGCAGCGCCGTCAGCCCTCAATCTGTCACTGCCAGTTACACGGGCGGCGGGCTGAGGAAGATGGCTCTCACGTTGGATTGCGCAAGAGTTTCTGACGGAGCGCGCGAGACACGCGCAGCAGCATCCTCTGCCAAGGGCGCAGTGCTGACACTCTGCTGTTCAATCGATGAAAACGCACTTCAAGAGACGGGGAGCGGAAGGACCTACCTCTCTCTACCACTTTTCGCTGCATGTTTACCGGCGTGGACCTCTGGGGTCTGAGCGCCACCATCTGTACACCTGCCGTAACCTAATGCGTGTGTTTTGTGTGTAAACAGGAAGTGTTTATACCTGGAATTTTAGTTTGGCCTTATGGAAAGTTCGGCATTTACTTTAAAAGTATTGCCTGTTTGCTAATTGAATGTGACGCACCCTCTGTGTTTTGTTGAAACATCACCTAAATAAAGAGACACTTTTGGGGCGCACTGAGACAATACCCATTGCAGAAATGTTTAAGGCGCACGCTTGCCAAAGACATTTCAAGGAACCTCCAGATATAGAGCACGCTCAGACCTTACATTTTATAAGTAGCTATTTCCAGTTGTCCACATGTAGGAGCTCACCGATGATTTAAACACAAAACACTCTATATATTGTTTTTATCTCATTATACCATCTTTAGGCAAAGGAGAGATGGTCCTGACATGTAGGCTACCAAACCATAAGGATCCTCTACTGATATCACCCACTTTTGGTCCAAACTGAATGAGATGATGTTCGACAGCCGCACAATTGAAAATATAATTTTGAGAATCAGCTTCAATTTGCCAAGGGCTGGGTTTTCTTTTTTAAAATTTTTATTTAATCATTCAGGTAGAAAGGTTAGTAACATTGGACATTGATTCATTGGAGGTTGGTTAGCATTTGTGCTGCCCCCCCACTGCACAACACTACCTTTTGCTGCTGCTGCCCTGCGGAAATGAGCCTGCTTTTGGCTCCTAGTTTGAGGCCCTCTTCCACCCGCAGGTACCCACTTGCGCATCATCCCTGGTGGCATAGAGGTGGCCTTCTGTCTGCCTTTCTGCTTCTCTCTTCTTTTTTCTCCCTTTCTTTAGTCTTCTCTTTTTTGGCTTATTTGTTTTTTCCTCTTTTTTTCTTTTTTTCCGTGCTTCCTCCCCGCCGCTGCTGCCCCTTGCGACGTGCTTCCCTGCCTTTCTGCCGCCCAGCTGACCAACCCCTTACACAACCCCCCTTTCCTAATGGCAGCTGAGCCACTGGTATGCCACTGGCACGCCAAACGCAAGCCTGTTTGTGCCCGTCCGTACGTGGACCGTGTCTAGCACCACTGACCCTGGTCCCCGCATCAATCATCGGTACAACGCCTGCACCCTACCCGACCTCAACATTGGAGGCTCTGTGGCATGCCACCACACCTCTCCAAAGGACACGTAAGGTCCTTTCTCCTGCCGCAACTGCGCCTTCACCTGGCCTCGCAAGCCACAGCACCCCGCCCGAGCCCAGCCAGACACCTCAGATGCATACTTCTCAAAACCCGCTCCCTCATCAAGCACGCAGCAGAAGTATGGGGCTTCCTCGACTCAATCACCCCTGATGTTGCCTTCCTCACAGATAGCTGGATAACCCCCTCTTAAGACCGCCAGCCTTGTAATGAGGCCCCATGAGACCCAGATCTTGTGACCTATTGTAAATATCCCTCCTGACTGGCCCCTTTCCATAATTTTCAATATGCTGTCAGAGAATATGTGTGGCAAGGGTGTTTGTTAGGGTTTAAGGTTGGTAAAGACATTTGGGTGATATAGGTATTTTTCCAAATTTGGTGTAATTCCTTTCAGCAGTTCGGGTTGTAGTCGTGTCTAAAATCTTATGGGAAATTGGAAAAATGCACATTAACAAACAAGCACAGATAAATGGGAAATCCTCATTGCACACAGTGTTCAATATGTATACATCTGTTCAGAGAAAGTGAAGTTCCTCAAGATACTCAGGGGCCGATTTAAGAGCCCCTAGAGCCACCTTAGACCTGCCATAGCGTAATTTTTTTGATGCTAAGAAAGGGCTAGAGTGACTTTTTACACATGCCATATTTACAAAGTGGCGCAATGCATGCATTGCGCCACTTTGTAAACCCTTGCGCCACATTATGCCTGCACCAGGCAGAATGTATGCGAAGAGGTGAAAAAATGGCACAAATAAATCTAAGAGATTTCCTTGCACCATTTATTTTGGCACTTTTAACGCCTGCTCACAGCAGGTGTTAAAAGGGGCATACCATTATTTATAATGGGGCCCTATGTACTCTGCAGGAGTAGTGGCAGAATTTTGGCGCTACTCCTGCAGAGTACATCAATAGCATCAGGTATTCTGATGCTATTGCCCCCTACCCTGTGCCATGGTGCACTGTATTTTAAATACGCTCACACATGGTGGCTGTAGGGGGGGCGCAAGGAAAGTGGTGCTGCACTAGGTGCAGCACCACACTTCTTAAATCAGCCCTTCAATGTCTGCTCCAAAATTGATGCCCTACTACGGACAGCTTTTATGTGTATGAATCCTCTCACAGTCACCAAAAATACTGAGAAATAAAGTTAATATGTGAGAAAAGTGGGTACTGTAAAAAGTGTTTAGTCTATGGAGAGAGTTTATTCTGTACCACACTGCAGACAGTGAAACTCTCATGAGAAATATACCACAGGGTATTAAAAAGGATCTACAAAGAACAACGTACACTCTATGCAACACTTATCATAAAATACACTATTCGCTTAAAATAACAAAGGAATGAAGGTGCTAAAGACTATATTACCTGCAGCCTTCATACTGTGGGGAAAAAATGTACCAATAGCACAATTTCTGAAGGCAAACAAGCGTATGTATATCTGTTAGTATATGGTACGCACAGTCTTCTATATGATGGAGAAATTGTCGTGCTCTGACGATTTTGTCTAATAACGCAAGGCTGCTTACAATTCTTAGCATGTAGTATGAAAACTTATGTGGAACATGCCTAACACAAATCATCAATTGTCACATACACACAGAGTTACTCTCCTATGCAAAGATTTATAACATGTTTAATAGCTCCACCTACCTATGATGCATTAGGTGCACATGCGTTTTGTAAATACTTACACCCTGGGCACAGGCAAATTAGGTAGAAATGTAATATGTTAGTTACTCGCCATTATGTAAAATACAAAACATACTGACACACGCATTGGATGAGGTCACCAGTGATGTCATCAATAATTTCATTTGAGATGTTATCAGTGATGTTATAAATGATGTCATAGAACACATCATGAGTGATGTAAAATGTGAGGTAATAAGCAGTGCATGGCGGGAACGCAAGTTATAGTTAGCTCAGCTAACTATTACGTGTGAATTTCTGTGTTTTTTCGTATTTTAAAACTTTAATGTTGTCACTGACATTCACTTAACTATAACATCCTTTTAACCTTTGTTTTTTTCAGTGAATTTGTAAGGTTTTTTTAAACAAACAGATCTTTCTTCACAGCTAACTATGTTACTTTAACCTTTGTTTTTTCCAGTGAATTGTTAAGTTTTTTTTACACCCGCAAGACTCTTGCGAAAGTAGGAGCACCCAAACAGCTGCTGCCACCCATATATTTGTCCAAGTCCTGTATGACTCTCATGAACCAATAAACCTTATATACAAAAAAAGCTCTACATTGAAGAGACTAGATTCACTACTCAGACTACTAGGGTGTAGAGAGAGAGTGGCCATTTACATGAGACCTCTCTATTGGATGATGGGTGTGTGTAGTAGGATGTGAGAAGACTAGCTTCTCTGCTGAGACCTCTCTCTCAGACAACAGGTCTGTGTAGTAGATTATAAAGAGATTAAAAATTGACATCTCTCCTTTAGATGATTGATTCATGTAGTAGGATGTGGAGAGGGCCTTGCCTCTCCACTGAGATATATCTCTTGGAAGACAGGTGTATGTAAGGGGGTTGGGAAGAAAGTGCCATTATCGCTGAGACCTCTCTCTTGCATGACAGATGTGTGTAGTGGGGCATGGGGAGGGACTGGCCCCTATGCTGAAATCTCTCTCTTAGATCACAGGTGGGCATAGTAGGATATGGAGAGGGACTGAGCCCTCTGTCTTAGATGGCTGGTCTGTGAAGCAGGGTATTGCAATGGACTGGTCTTTCTGTTAAGGCCTCTCTCTTGGATGATGAGTGTTCATAGTAGGGTGTAGGTAAAGACTAACGTCTCTGCTGCAAGCTCTCCCCAAAGTTACAGGTGTGCATACCAGGGTGTAGAGAGGGAGCGGCCTTTTATGTGAGACCGCTCTCTCTCTTGGATGATGGGTGTGTGCAGTAGGGTGTGGGGGGGACTGGACTCTACCCTAAAACCTCTCTCCTGGAAGACAGAAGTGCATAGCAGGGTTTGGTGAGCACTGCCCCTGTGATGAGATCTCTTTCTTGCATTACAGGTGTGCATAGTAGGGTTATGGAGGAACTGGCCTCTCTGCTGAGATCTTTGTCATGGATGACTGATGTGCGAATTGTGTTGCAAGGGGCTGGCCTCTCCACTAAGACATATTTCTTGGATGATGGGTGTTTGAAGTATGGTGTGGGGAGGGTCTGGCCTCTCCACTAAGACCTCTCTCTCAGATAATAGGTGCGTATATTTGATTTTGTGGAGGGACTGGCCCTCTCGAATGAGACCCTTCTCTTGGATGGCAGGTATGCGTAGTAGAGTGTGAGGAAGTACTGGCCTCTACACTCTGACCTCTCTCTTGGATGACAGAAATGCACAGGATGGTTTGGACAGGGGTTTGCCCCTCCCCCGACACCTCTCTCTTGGATGAGGGGTGTGGATATAATGGTGTGGGGAGAGACTGACCTCTCTGCTAAGACCTCTCGCCAAGGTTACAGAAGTGCTAAGTAGGGTATAGAGAGTGAATGGCCTTTTACGTGAGACCACTCTCTTGGATTACATGTGTGCATAGCAAGGTGTGGGGGAGGGAGTGGCCTCTCTGCTCAGACATCTCTCTTAGATGACAGGTGTGCAAAGTAGGGTGTGGTTAGGGAATGGCCTCTCTCTCTTTGATAACAGATGTGCATATTATAGTGCTGGCCTCTCTGCTGAGACCTCTGTCTTAGATAATGAGTATGTGTAGTAGGGTGTGCAGAGGGACTAGCCTCTACACTGAGACCCCTCTTGGATAATAGGTGTGCCTATTAGAGTGTGGGGAGGGACTGGCCTCTTAGATGATAGGTGTGCATAATGGGATTTGGGGAAGGACTGACCTCTACGTTGAGACCTCTGTCTTGGATGAAAGAAATGTCTAATATGGTTTAGGGAGGGGCTTGCCTCTCCAGTGAGACGTCTCTCTTGAATAATGTATGTACTGACCTCTGGCTGAGTTTGTCTCTCTTGGATGACGGGTGTGTGTAGTAGGGTATGGGGAGAGTCTAACCTCTTTGCTGAGCCCTCTGTATTGGAAAAGGGATGTGTGCAGCAGGGTTAGGGGAGGGACTGGTCTTTTTGCTGAGGTCTCTGTCTTAGACAACAGTTATGCGCAGTAGGGTGTGTGAAGGGACTAGCCCCTCTATTGATACCTGCGTAGAAGGGTGTGGGGAGGAACTGACCTTCATGCTGAGGCCTCTCTCTTGGACAACTGAAATGTGTAGTATAGTTTAGGAAGGGACTTGACCCTCTGCTAAGTCTTTTCTCTGGGACAATGGTGTGCATAGTTGGTTTTGAGGAGGGACTGACATCTCCACTTAGGCCTCTGTCTTGGATGGCTGGTGTGTGAAGTAGGGTGATGCAAGGTCCTGGCCCCTATGCTAAGACATCTCTCTTGGATGATGAGTGTTCATAGTAGTATTGGGAAAACTCTCTCACATAAAAGGTGTGTGTAGTAGGGCGTGTGGAGGGACTGACCCACTCTACTGAAACCCCTCTCTTGCACGATGGGTGTGCATAGCATGGTATGAGGAGGGTCTGGGCTCTATGCTGAGACCTCTCGCCAATGATAGAAGTGCATAGTGTGGTTTGGGGAGGGACTGACACTTTCACTGAGAGCGCTCTCTGGGATGACAGGTGTGTGTAGTATGGTGTGTGGAGCGACTAGCCTCTCTGCTTACATCTTCCCCCAGGACATTGCGTGTACATTGCAAGATGTGGGGATGACAAACCTCTCCCCTAACATCCCTCCACAGGGCGATAAGCATGCGTAGTAGTGTGTGTGGTGGAAGAGTACCCTCTCCACTGGGACCTCACTCTGTGATGACAGGTGTGCATAGTAGGGTGTGGGGAGGGGCTGGCCTCTCTGCTGACTGCTATTCCTGGGGCATCTGCTGTAGGTATTAGGGTGTGGCTCACCTCTTTCCAAGATGATGGTTGTAAATACTAAGCACTGGTAAACAACTTTCATCTTCAGTAAGGCTGCTTTCAACAGTGACAAAGTCTGCATACCAGAGTGTAGAGACCGTCTACTCCTTTCTACTTTCATTGTCGTGCTAGAGTCCCACAAAATCACAATGAAAAAAAATTAAAAAATTACAATTTACATTTACATTTTATTTGTCACAGTAATTGTGCCTTACAAACCTCCTCTAAATAACTATGGGGACCAATACCTTTCTCCTAGTTAAGTATATTAGGAACTCACATACTTCTTTTTACTTTTCCTATCCCACGAGAGCCCATTGAGATCGCAAATTTTTTAAAAACACAATATGCATTTATTACCGTGCCAGCAGTTTCAGCTTACAGACCTCTCTAAATCTCAGGGGATAGGATGCCTTTCTCCTGCCCCCTTATATATCTTTTTGACTTCATTCCCACAACACCTGACATTTTTCACAGTAAACAGTAATAGTGGCCATTTCATTTCTAAACGTCCAACAGCCAGCCAATCGGAGCACTCGCTCCTGCAGGACTCGCGGGAGAAGGCTCATGGGAAAAACGTGCCTCTCCACCAATCACAAGGCTCAATTTTTTAATACGCGCTCTCACAGGATGCTTGTGAGGCTCTTAGGTACCCAACTGTCCAGATATACAAATATTTTTTAACCTTAATTTCTCAAACAATACTGAATCGATTTACACCAAATTACAAAAAGCACAATCTGCTGACCAAGATCTAGCTTCCTGTCTAATTTGGTGTAGTTCCATTCAGCAGTTTTCGCTGTAGTCCTGCCTAAAAAAGCATATGAAAAATGGATGGGGATTTTGCATTTTAGGAACCTCTTTTATATAGTGTTTGGGATAGTTATTTAGTATGCTTTCCTGCTATTTGCCATTGCTAATATAGTTATCATTGACATTATCTTGCCACACCATTTTTGTACTAAGTATAGAACAAAGACTTGTAGAAAACCACCCTGTGTGTACATTGTTAGAGTCCTAAGCAAGGATAAGTCCATTTACAAATAGTTGCTAGGCTTTCTGACAAGTCTGATTATAAGTGCCTGTATAGGTCTTCCTTCTGGTATAATGTGAAGGAGGGTTTGTGTCTCAGTTGTCTGCTTCCTCCACTCTGAAGGGACCACAATGGACTCTAGGATCAAGGGGCATCGATTCAGTGTGCTTAAAGTCTTGGCATGAAACACACCAAGAATGCAAATAGGGTAATGTCCTTGATAGGTCACTTTCCTTTACACTGCAATCTGTTAGAGAACTGCCAGGCAACCATCAAAACATCTGGGTTCTCCAAGGACAAGCCTAGAGGGGCTTAGGCTAACTCCTCAGCAGGCAGACACTCAAGTTGAGAAATTGTGCAGAGTAGGAATGTGCAAAATGTGGCTAATTTCCTTTTTCATAATTATGTAAAGTTTTGAAAACAGAAATGAGGCATGTCAGACTAAAAATATAGCGCAAAAAATCACAAGTGCAACAAAACCCACTCATGTTCTGGTCGTTCGTGTTGTCCTGTGCTCCCAATACAGGATTTGTGTCCGAACAGTCTTTAATTATAGAATCAGGTATAATGGCGTTATTTTGGGACTTTCACGTAACAAGCATAACACAAAATGCCAGAAATTATGCAAGACTACGCAGGCTGTGAAAAATTAAACACACTATGGCCCATATTTATACTTTTTTAGCGCTGGATTTGCGGCATTTTTTGATGCAAAATCGGCACAAACTTACAAAATACAATTGTATTTTGAAAGTTTGCAACGATTTTGCGTCAAAAAGCGGCACAAATGCGGTGCTAAAAAAGTATAAATATGGGCCTATGTACAGAAGCCCAAGTTCAAACAACGTTTAGTGCAAAATAGCAGGCACCAAAGCTTAAAGAGCAAAGCCAATTGTCATTTCAACTAACGGGATCACACTAGAAAAATGGTCAGTTGGAGCAATGCACTAAAACATGGACATTTTGATCTAGTATATGTGCCTTTTTACCTAACACAAGTAAATGTGAGAAGGTCAAGTGACAACAATTAATTAGTTACAGCAGAAACTTATATAACACTCAAGTGTCCTGCCCTCTTCCTCAGAGGAAGCACTTGAACTGCCTTGGAAGGAAGGTAGCATTCATATTCACAAATACTGACTATTCTTTTCACAAACCCTGATTCCCTTTCCAGGGCTGAGAACAAGGTTGTGCTTGCTAAAATGTCAAATGTACTTCACGAAACACCATGGCTCCTGGGCCAACCATGGTCTAGCAAAGTTGTCAGTGATCCCAATATATTAGTGTTATGTTTTCACCCATCTCTTTTATGAATATACCACATTTATTTTCTCTTCAGACATATACTAAGTATAATATAGCATAATAAAATATATTTTCACACAGGCGTAATGGAAATTTAGTTAGGGCCTAGCGAGAATCATCCTTTTCTCAAGGGCATCTGATAGAGGCAGCCTTGAGGATGACTAAGTACTCTTGGCATCAGGATTGTGATGAATGACATGTAGAAATCATGCATATACATGAATCAAAGTGTTTGCAGAAGGAGCTTTGGTCATTCACCACAGTGTCCATGGTTTGGGCCAACAGGCCTAACATGTGGTGTTGAGGATTTCATAATGGAGTTCTCACTTCTGCTAGAGTTGAAGATACCAGATGAAGCTGTTGGTCATCTTGTGCTGAACCCTATCAACCCTAGCAATGCAGAATATCAATACTACCATGCCCCGGATGATGGTCCACCCAGGGCTTTGTATTGATTTAAAGACAAAAAGGGTTGTGAAAAGCAGATGCCGAGCTCCTTCTAAAAGTGTGGTTTTTGTGGGAGATACAAGCAAAACTGGGGTTCCCTCTAATTAATAAGGGACCTGGGTCAGTGTTGGAATTTTCCCTTATGCAGAATCATCCCCAATCTTTTTGCCTCCTGTCTCCTGTTTTTTGCTGACCTGTTGATGTTAGCCTTCTGAACTCTGAGCACTTTACCACTGCTAAAAAGTGTTAAAAGTGCATATGCTCTGTGTGTAAATTGAATTGTTGATTGGTTTATCCATGATTGGCATATCTGATTTACTAGTAAGTCCCTACTAAAGTGCAATATAGGTGCCCAGCGCCTGTAAATCAAATGCTACTAGTGGGCCTGCAGCACTGGTTGTGCCACCCACAATAGTAGCCCTGTAATCATGTCTCAGACCTGCCACTGCAGTGTCTGTGTGTGCAGTTTTAAGCTGCCAAATCGACTTGGCAAGTGTACCCACTTGCCAGGCCTAAACCTTCCCTTTTCTTACATGTAAGACACCCCTAAGGTAGGCCCTAGGTAGCCCCATGGGCAGGGTGCAGTGTATGTTTAAGGTAGGACACATACTACTGTGCTTTATATGTCCTAACTGTGAAATACTGCTAAATTCGGTTTTTACTGTTAGGGTGTAGCCTGCATATCCTGATCAGCCATCTGTGCTAGGAGGGAGGGGAGGAGTGGTCACTCTCATCTGAAAGGGCTGTGCCTGCCCTCACACAATACAGTCTCCAACCCCCTGGTGTGTGTCTGGGGCCTGGCCTCGGCAAGGCAGGATTTCACAAACAAGAGAGACTTTCCTTTGAAGTAGGCCTGCTTCAAAGGGCAAAATGGGCATAAGAAGGGCACCCAAAACAACAGACTTTAGAACACTTCTGGAAACCAAGAGGAACCTCTGCCTGGAGAAGAGCTGAAGAGCTGAGGAAGAAGAGCTGCCCTGCCTGTGACTGTGCTTTGTGGAGCTATCCTGCAGTTGCTGCTTCTGCCTGTGCTAGAGGACAAAGACTGGACTTTGTGTGCCTTCCTATTGGTGAAGAACTCTCCAAGGGCTTGAATTAGAGCTTGCCCCATGTTGTTTGAAGTTTCAGGGACAGCAAAGACTTCTTTCTGCCAGCACCTGGAGCCTCTGCTGAGACTCCTACTCTGCCAAGTGGCAGCCCAAAAGTGAGAAATCCACACACCGACCACCATGCAGGGAAAAAATCGGCGCAACCCCGATCTGCGGCTGAATATCGATGCTCGCCTGCAGCGCAGCTGGAAGATCGACGCACACGGCTGGGGAAATGACAGGCAGCATAGCTGATGGAGGCTGGTGAGATCGCAACCCGCTCTGAGTGGTTTTCGGATCATCGTGCAGCAGGATTTCCGACGCAAACATCGCTGGGCGTGTAAAAACGATGCAAGGCCTGCCCGGACCCGAGAGTGCGGTTCGAATCAACGCATCGCTGTACTGCGGAGAGAGGAAACAACGTACGCTGACTCGACTGAAGGAGAAGCAACGCACGGTCTCACTCGTGAGTGATATCGACACATTGCAAGCCCTTTTTGATGCACACTGGCCCGTGCGGGGTTATTTTTGATGCACCCAGGTACATTTCCACGCTAACAGCATTAGCGTTGTGTTTAAAATTACATGGAGACTCTTTTTGGTTTTAATTGATAACGTGACTTGTGTATTGTGGATTTTTGTCATTTCGGTCTTGTTTTGTTTAGATAAATATTTTCTATTTTTCTATACCTGTGTTGTGTCATTTTGTAGTGTTTTCATTAAGTTACTGTGTGTGTTGGTACAAATACTTTACACCTAGCACTCTGAAGTTAAGCCTACTACTCGTGCCAAGCTACCAAGGGGGTGAGCAGGGGTTAGCTGAGGGTAATTCTCTTTTACCATGACTAGAGTAAGGGTCCTTGCTTACCTGACCGATAACCAAAGACCCAATTTCTAACATTGGTGATCAGCGCATGGGATTGGACTTGTATTTGTACTTGATATACAGTGATTAAGTGTACACTACTGTTTTGAGTCCAGACCACTACGTGACCACATACTACTTGTCTTGTGATTTCGCTTTTTTTTCTTTGGGACTCCTTTTTGTTCTGCTTCCATATTCTTGGTGACCTCTTTGTTGATTTTGGAACTTTGCACTTGTTTGCCATCATGTCTCAATCTGGAGATGCAACAACTGGAGCTGTGTTTGAATTAGGGAAACTGAAGAGGTACTCAGTTTCTCAATTGAAACAGTTCTGTAAAGATCTTGCCTGTCCCGTTAAGAGCTCCACCAGGAAGCGGGAGCTGCAAAAGGCACTGAGGGCCTGGGTGACAGTCAAGGAGGCTGAGGGGCACACAGATGATGAGGATGGGGAAGTGCAGAGCCTACACAGTGGTGTAGGGGAGGTACCTGTTACACCTGGGGGGAGGGTCTCCAAGAGAGGTAGCAGTAGGTCTCCTGAGGGTCTGACTCCTGAAGAGTTGCAGGACAGACAGGCAGAGAGGGCTCACCAGTTGGAATTAAACAAGATGAGGAGGAACTTAGAGATGAAAGAGCTGAGGTTAGCTTATGAGCTAACGGTGAAAGAGCTTGAAGTCATGAGGGCTGAGTCCAGCTGGAATCCTGGCAGCAACAATTCTAGATTCAGTGCTACTGAAGAAGTACACATGCCCAGAAATGTGGTGCCCTACTTGAAGGAGGGAGTTAGCACACACCAGGAGGTTCAGGTCTATGATGTAGCTCCAGGGATGCACAGGGTCTTGGGGAAGTGGCATGGGGAGTCATATTCTTACTGGTGGGAGGGACACTCGACTGACTCTAGGTGAGAGTGACAGGGAGAGGGGCTCCCCCCATGTAGAAGTCCTGGCTATGGTGTGTGAAGACATTCCAGAAGAGTGTGGGTTGAGTGTCAGGGACAGACAGGTACTTTCTCACCAGTCTCAGGAGGGTGATGTGGGGTACTTTTTCAAGGTTGGGTCATTGGATGGTTGGGTGAAGGGTAGTATGGTTAATTCATGTTGAGGGGCTGAGTGATGTAATTGCTGGAGAGCATATGTCTAGTCCTTATTTTCCAGAGCTATGCCAACACCAGGTGGAGTGTGAGTTCTCTGACCCAAGGGAACATACACTGGAGGCAGACCTCTGGGTGAGTACCAGAGAGTCTGAAGAGGCATTTGGGGTTGCTCCTGAGAGGAGTGGTCTAGGTATTTCCCAACCAGGTGAGGTAAGGTAAGTCCAGACAGAGGGTTGAGAGGGGGTTGCGAACCCCAGTGGAAAACCTGGAGGGCCAGGGGTCAGCTCTGAGAGCAGAGCCCCCCAGGAATGACCTTGGTGAGACCATTTCTGGGTTGGGGGAATCCAGACTCTGCCAGATGGCCAGGGGTCAGGAGACCTGCGCCAGCCAGACTCTTGTGTGGCCCTTGGGGATGGTGTGTCCCTTGTGGGGGATAGGTGTGCCCCCCAAGAAGTCCTGGTGTGCCAGGCAATGGTTCAACCGCAGGGTGGTGATTCTGGGTTGACTGATCAGGTTCAGGGGGTAAACTCTAATCTGATGGGGAGTAGGTGTGCTCCCAAGGAAGTCCTGGTGTGCCAGGCAGTGGTTCAACCACAGGGTGGTGACTCTGGGTTGGATGACTAGGTTCAGAGGGTAAACTCTGACCTGGTGAGGGGTAGGTGTGCCCACCAGGAAGTCCTGGATTGCCAGGCAGTGGTTCAGCCTGAGGGTACAGACTCTGGACTGGAGGACCAGGTGCAGGGGGTAAACCCTGACCTGAAGGGGGGGCGGTTTGCCCAATCACCCCCCCTGGTGTGATTTCTAGGGGTATTCTCCCTGAGAGGGGGGTAAAGAACCCTGGGAGTAGGGGCAGGGGAGGGAGAGACTCACCCCTGACCCCAGTTCAATCTAAGGGTACAGACCCTGGATTGGAAGGCCAAGTTTAGGGCGTCGTCCCTGACCTGGAGGGAGGGGCTACTGCTAACAGTGCCCCTACCATGTTGTCTTCTGGGGGGACCACTTGTCAGGATGCTTCAATTCGATTTCCTCAGAAGCAGAAGATAACTCCTCAGTCCCGACCCGAGCTACTCACAACGAATATTAATCCTTCGTGCTTAGTACCCCGGAGGGGGAAAGGGGAATGGGATGGTAGAGAGACTGCCACAGAGATGATGAACGCCAGTACTCAGTCTGCCTCTTCACATCTAAGATTGGATACAGCACCTGCAAGAGTCACAGTCGCAATTACTAGGGACATACAACATTAGTTTTTCACTTTCTACTCTCAACACTTAATTCTCTTTAATTCTATTATTTCTTCACTCACCCTGAGTTCTCTGTAGCCTTGCTTCTCTCTATAAATGATTGCTCTTCTTAAAAAATGCTTATTACTGATTCTGGAAGAATTCTCAACCTTTGTTAGAGATTGGTTTTATGTTGCTATATATATATATATATAGTTGGTGATAATGCGTTCTTCAAATCAGCTGATGTTATTTAATTTCTCCTGTCTTATTGTGACTTCTGTCAATACTTGTATTTGTAAATGCTTGTTTATTAAAGTTCGTTTCTCCTTTCTTACTTCGACATTTGTTGATAACTTGTATTTGTAAATGCTTGTTTATTACAGTTAGTTTCTCCTTCCTTACTTCGACATCTGTCGATAATTTGTAGTTGTAAATGCTTGTTTATTTAAGTTTGTTTCTCTTTTAAACTCTATTTTGGTTTATTACCATTTAATTTGTAAATGCTTATTTGTTAACAGTTCGTTTCTCCTTAAAACTTGGCCTTTGTTTATAATCTTGACATTTGTAGATACTTGCTCTTTTAAAGTTCGTTTTTTCTTTGACTTTAATATCTTAAACAAGAACCTTGTAAACATAAGGTTAATTCATACATTAACTCTGTAGCCTTGCTGACTTCCACGGGAACGGTCTACTATCAAACTCTTCGAATAAACCTTGACAATATTTATCTGTTTTCTGTAATATAATCTTCAAATGTAATTTTACCTCACAGGAGTTTCTGTTCTGAAGCGCGCTCTCTCTCCACACAGCTGATTCCTGTCAGACCTCAGTTGAAGTGCAAGGCTTCCAGCTGGAGAGCTCGTAACCTAGCAACCAACCGATTGCAAGACTAGAACTGTAACTAACTTTCAGGACTCACAGCGGCCATCTTGGATCTTCTCTTCTTGATTCTTCCTTTGAAATAAGCGCAAGATTACTCTGCAAACCTTCTTCCAGTTTGGGCTTTGCTGTCTCCACTGAGGATATCTCTTTGCTTTTCTCATGCACTTCTTTGATTTGACTTAGCAAGTTTGTGTGGTCATGACACCACTCCTAGTTGGGGGGTGCAGGACACCAAAAGGGAGGGCAGGGGGAGGGAAGCCTCACCCTTGGCCCTAGTCCAACTTGAAGGTACAGACCCCAGGTTGGAAGACCAGTTGCAGGTTAACATCCCTGCACTGGTGGAAGAATTGGATAATGAGATTAAAGGCTGTGGAATCGGGCCTTAACTCTGACAGGGAGTTGGAGTTCTTTTTGGGTGATCGAAGTTAATACAAATGTGATAATCACCAGTCAATTTTATGTTTAAAATACATGGATACGTTTGTTTAATATTTCAACTTATGTGTACAAATATTGTAATTATTAACCAAAATTCTCACACTTTAATACTACTCTATCAGTGGATAATATATGGAAATTTAAGGGTTTATTAGTGTAATTGACCATTAATTATCTTACTTCTATTTTCGCTCTTTCAATTTGTTGTTTTCTCTTGTTCACTTGATTTCAAGATGGGTGCCCTGATTATAACTAGGACGACGACATGTGCTATTGGTACTATAGCCTAGAACAGTTAATATGCTTAATAGTGGTTGGTATTTTATGTGAGTTGTTTCCTTTTCAGATTGAGAAATAATTGTTAATTGTCACAGTGAGTGCTAATTAGTTTGTATGATTGAGGTACTGTACACTTGTATGTACAAGAAATGAGCTTTGTTTTCTTTTCTAAAACACGGTTATTGTAGACGCACTGGTATTATATAGTTGCGTTTTTTGCGAACTAATAATCTCCAGTCTTTTTTGTTGGAAGATATATTGTTATTAGATGTCCGGAAGCCCTTTTTTTAGCCCCTGTGCGTGAAATTGATGAGGTATGAACTCACAGTGTGGCGCTGCATTTCACAACGTCGTTTTGTTTTAGTAACGGACTACAGTCCGTCTTCTATGTTGATCACAAGAGGTGATCTCGCGCTCCCGTAAATGTATTTAATCTCCGGTCAGGCGAGGCGCGCTTGTGCGTACTCGCAACATGGCGTTTTCCTAGCGTTTAGACGCCGTATTTGGATCGTTTGCAGCCTAAATAGGTAAGGAAGCAGGGGACAATGTTTTCTAAACTGTTTTTGGCCTTTGAAATTTAGAGTAATGGTTAACTTGGATTACAGACTCAACATTTTTATTTATTTATAGCTTTGAATGAAACGGCTTTTCAAATACTGAGCATACAACAATCAAGGAATTTGATGTAAGATATATAATTTCAAATTATTGATGTGTAATCGAATTTGGGGTCATTCGTGATATATTTAGTTGAATGTTGTGCTCTTCTTTGTTTAAATAGGTATGTTGTTTTGCACTGAGCAGTCATATTAGGAACAATACCTACCTTTTGAAGTAATTTAAAACTAATTGGGATTGGAAGCTTATAAGGTATGATCAAGAGACAATGCTTTCCAGTACAGATTATTTGTGGCTTTTCACTAACATTTCACTTGATTTATTGTTTGGAGAGTGCTCATAGGGTGTTTTGATATTAGCACAGAGAATTTTTGGTGAACGAAGGAGTGGGCCACATTGACATATGTGAGTGTAATTATTTGTGAACATGCAATTTATCTGGTGACTGGTAGCACTTTTACTATCTTTATGTGGTGACATGGGGAATCATTGATTTAGGTTTTTTTTTTTTAATCATATAATTTTGGATTTTTTATTACTAATAGGATCACTTTTCCTCTCGCGCTTCTTGGGGATTTGCTTTCTTTGAGCTTGAAGGGGACCTTTTTTTTTATATACTATACTTTGCTTCATACAGTTTGAGCATTTTGGTTTCTAATACCAATTATTTACTTATAATATAGAGCCCTGAAGAAGTCGTTGGGGATTAGAAGACTTCCCCATGACGAAACACGTGTAGGCTCTGAGTGTATTTCCATGGATGATGCTGTAAATTTGAAGATGTGATCTAATAAACTTCTGGACTGGATTGGACTTTATATTGATTTACTTGAAATTTGTAGATTGCATTCCTTTGAACTTTACTCACTTGAATTTTGACTTACTTGATGTGAACTTTACTCACTTTATTTTGACTTACTTAACTTGTGGGAAGGGGGGCCTCACTTTGTGTTAATTATTGTTGGGTTTATTTTGAACCTTTTTTGGGATGGGTGTTTTCCCTTGTGTAGGCAACCCCTAATGATATAATTGGCCAATTAGTATCCTGAGCGCCAGTAATCCCCTATTATTACACCCCATTTTACCTATAAACACCACTGTGTTGGCCCTGGTGGTACTATCTGCCCCCTGGGATATATCTGTGAGCAAAGTAAAGTTAGGTGCGGCACAGATGGTATCTGCAGATGAGGAGAAGGCTTCCCCATGCGTTAGCTTAGTGGGCCCTGAGAGTATGGACAGAGGGATCCATCTGGAGTCAGGAAGGCGTAGAACTGGAGCATGCCCCTGCTGTTGTGGGACTGGGTCCTTGTTCTATCGCCCCAATCAGGGAAGTACATCAAGGTATCGATTGTTGTCCCCTGGCTTTAGGCTGGTAGGGGGTTGTGTTGGAATTTTCCTTTATGCAGTGTCATCCCCAATCTTTTTGCCTCCTGCCTCCTGTTTTTTTTCTGACCTGTTGCTTTTGAACTCTGAGCACTTTACCACTGCTAAGCAGTGCTAAAAGTGCGTATGCTCTTTGTGTATATTGTATTGTTGATTGGTTTATCCATGATTGGCATATTTGATTTACTAGTAAGTCCCTAGTTAAATGCACTAGAGGTGCCCAGGGCCTGTAAATCAAATGCTTCTAGTGGGCCTGCAGCACTGGTTGTGCCACCCACAATAGAAGCCCTGTAATCATGTCTCATACCTGCCACTGCAGTGTCTGTGTGTGCAGTTTTAAACTGCCAATTTGACTTGGCAAGTGTACCCACTTGCCAGGCCTAAACCTCCCCTTTTTTTACATGTAAGACACCCCTGAGGTATGCCCTAGGTGGCCCCATGGGCAGGGTGCAGTGTATGTTTAAGGTAGGACATATACTACTGTGTGTTATATGTCCTAACAGTGAAATATTGCTAAATTCGGTTTTCACTGTTGCAAGGCCTATCCCTCTCATAGGTTAACATGGGGGCTGCCTCTAAATACAATTGGTGTAGATTCCCTTTGGGAGCGGATAGACATTTGGAGTTTGGGGTCTCTGAGCTCACAATTTAAAAATACATATTTTAGTAAAGTTGATTTTGAGATTGTGTGTTTGAAAATGCCACTTTTAGAAAGTGAGCATTTTCATGCTTAAACCATTCTGTGACTACGCCTGTTTGTGGATTCCCTGTCTGGGTCAGTTTGACGGTTGGGCTGTTTGCACCTCTCCCTAGTCAGTAACACAAAGGGAGCTGGGGTGTAGCCTGCATATCCTGATGAGCCGTCTGTGCTAGGAGGGACGGGAGGAGTGGTCACTCACACCTGAAAGGGCTGTGCCTGCCCTCACACAATGCAGTCTTCAACCCCCTGGTGTGTGTCTGGGGCCTGGCCTGGGCAAGGCAGGATTTCACAAACAAGAGAGACTTTCCCTTGAAGTAGGCCTACTTCAAAGGGCAAAATGGGTATAAGAAGGGCACCCAAAACCACAGACTTTAGAACACTTCTGGAAACCAAGAGGAACATCTGCCTGGAGAAGAGCTGAAATGCTGAGGAAGAAGAGCTGCCCTGCCTGTGACTGTGCTTTGTGGAGCTAACCTGCAGTTGCTGCTTCTGCCTGTGCTAGAGGACAAAGTTGGGTGCCTTCCTTCTGGTGAAGAACTCTCCAAGGGCTTGATTTAGAGCTTGCCTTATGTTGTTTGAAGTCTCAGGGACAGCAAAGACTTCTCTCCGCCAGCACCTGGAGTCTCTGCTTAGACTCCTACTCTGCCCTGTGGTGCCCATCCAGTTCCTGGGAACCTGAAAGGAGAAGCTGGCAGCCCAAGAGTGAGAAATCCATGCTCCGACCGCCGTGTGGGGAAAAGATCGACGCAACTCTGATCCGCGGCTTAAAAATCGATGCGCTACCGGTTTCGCAGCTGAAAATCGATGCTTGCCTACAGCGCGGCTGGAAGATAGATGCACGCGGATGGAGAAACGACGCGCAGCATCGCTGACAGACGCTGGTGAGATCGCAACCCACGCTGCGTGGTTTTCGAATCATCGTGCAGCAGGATTTCTGACGCAAACATCGCTGGGCGTGTAAAAACAACTGAAGGCTTGCCCGGACCCGAGAGTGCGGTTCGAATCGCTGCATCGCTCTCCTGCGGAGAAAAGAAATGACACATGCCGACTTGACTGAAGGAGAAACAACGCACAGTCTCGCTCGTGAGTGATATCGACGCATCGCAAGCCCTTTTTGACGCACACTCACCCATGCGGGGTTATTTTTTACGCACCCAGGCACATTTTCATGCTAACAGCGTTAGCGTTGTGTTTAAAATTACATGAAGACTCTTTTTGGTTTTTAATTGATAACTTGAATTGTGTGCTGTAGATTTTTGTCGTTTTGGTCTTGTTTTGTTTAGATAAATATTTTCTATTTTTCTAAACCTGTGTTGTGTCATTTTGTAGTGTTTTCATTAAGTTACTGTGTGTGTTGGTACAAATACTTTACACCTAGCACTCCGAAGTTAAGCCTACTGCTCCTGCCAAGCTACCAAGGGGGTGAGCGGGGTTAGCTGAGGGTGATTCTCTTTTACCCGGACTAGAGTGAGGGTCTTTGCTTGGACAGGGGTTAACCTGACTGCCAACCAAAGACCCTATTTCTAACAGTCAGGGACAGCAAATTTGATTGATCAAAAACCCTCAGGCACCCCTGAAGATATACTAAACAAGCAAACAATGTTGCTGTTTGAAAACATTTATGGCTACCAAGGCAGAAGGTGAAATGAATTCAACATTTTATTGATAACACCATACCATTGTACAAAAATATATATTCATATATTCAAAACCACCTGATAAAATTATTACTTTGTAAGTCTAGATATCTCAAATAGTCATACAACCTATCCCTTTCATACATCCATACTCCAATTACGCCATGCATGCCTCATATATATAAAATCTCATCAACATATCACTGTGCCACTATCACCAAAATACCTAGAGATAAGATGCCTCCTTTGTTTGATGTTCTCCGATTGTTCACAAATATGTCCTACGATAACACGTTGTCTAAGACTCTCAGCACATGTCAGTGCAAACTCTGGATTCAGTGTCCTTCAATGAAGTAATGATCTTGTACTCTCAAAACAGTATCTCTAAAATAGATTTGTAACTACATTATTCCAAACTCTACTCAATACCATTCCATGAAGCTGTGATCTTAAACTTTCAATACAAGCCAGATTTCTGAGGTTTCTGCCGGTCAGCCCAGTGGAAACCTCGTAACAGGGCCGGGGGAGGTGGAGCTCACCAGCCTTGCAGCGGTCTCCTCTCCACTGATCTGGTGGTCCGGGTTTCGGACAACCGGACTCGTAATGAAGCCCCAAGGAGTAGATGCTAAGACCGTACCACCTTGACAAAAGGCGACCTTATGGACGGGAGGGTGTGAGTGTATTATGTTGCAATCACTAAGGTGAGACAGCGAGAACACATGCACGAGAAGCTGGAAGTTTGTCTACAGTATAAAAGGGTAGAAATGGCCCTCCTGTGTGGGTGACTCTTGACGAAACAGTGAATGCGGAAGTGTCAGAAGAGGACGAGTGTTTAGAGTCAGCGTGACCCAAGGTTGGAGGTTTAAGGTGTGAAATATCCTTTTACGTGTTTAATCAAGTTGTGTCATATTTGAAGGGCCCAAACGACATATACTGTCTGGTTATGAACGGGTTCAGACGTGCCGGGTAGATGCCCAGTGGCATTCTGTAGTGAACATTCGATCAGTGACTCTCATACCATAGTGTGAGTCGAGGTTTGATACAAACTGCGATGAGGTCATCTGATGGTGTCAGATCAGTCAATTCTAAGGTGCATCCAACTTGGACTTGTTCAAAGGGGGTTGCTAGCCGCGGGGAGACAAATCTGCCATACTGAACTTATGAAGGAAAATGGAGTTCCCTCAAGGGAAGAGTTTTAAAGATGTTCAGTATTTTCACTGTTCACCAGCGTAGATTTCTTTCTTGATTAACACTTCTTCTTGCCTACTCCAAGTACCTGTTATCAGAGACATTTAAAGCCACGGGGAAAGTGAGCTCTGGCCCAGGGCCCCCCTTCCCCCAATAAAGCAGCTCTGTTCTGCAGAGAGTCTTGCCCTGATAAACTTGATTAAGTCTAAAGCAGAATGCTTAAATACGACGTTCCTTTGATTTATTTTTAATGTGGACGATGTATGTGAGTCTATTAGTGACACCCACAAAATTGTATTTTATATCAAAAACAGTTCTTCACAAACGGGAAATGCCAGAGATTCAAAAAGATTATTTGCAACATTATTAGTGAGCTGCTGCTGTATTATATTGAGAACACATAGCACCGGTGTGCCTGTGGACTGTCGGTGACCTGGCTAAAGAGGACGTGAAAGAGCTGAAATTGCATCACCCCCCCCTTTTTCCTTGAATTAATTTTTAATGGGGATAATGTATGTGGGTCTATTGCAGATATTTTGCTGAGAAATGTTTGTTTATCAATACTGCAATACCCATAAGAACCGTTCTTTTACATTAAAAACTAGACTTCACATACGAGAAATGGGAGAGGATCATAAAAAATATTTGCAACAATATTAGTGTGCTGTTGCTGTATTATAATATTGAGACACGCAGCACTATCCCTGAATATTAGATGTAAATTTGGAATCTGGACCAGTGTGCCTGGGCACTGTCAGTGACCTGGCTAAAGGGAACGCAAAAGAGCTAAAATTGGATTCTAAATGCAAAGTTGTTCCGAAAAAGCCCCCCCCCCCAAAAAAAAAATACACTTTGCCCAGGGCCCCCAAAATCCCTAAAATGTCCCTGCCTGTTATGTTCACCAGCCATACCATTTATAGTAAAGGAGGCCCAGATGTAGAAATGAAGAGAAAAGGGGAGGTAAAGAGAGAATGAGAGAGTGCAGGAAAGAAGAGCGAGACCTAGCAGTATGAGTGGAAGGATGGAAGGATGAATGCAAGACTGCAACAATGAAAGTGTTAATGAATAGAATGGAGGGATGAATGGATGGATGGAAGGGTAGATGTGTGCAAGCATGACAACAAGGATGAATGGATGGATAAAAGGCTTGAATGTTGGAGAGATAAGTAGACGCAGGAGGGATTACGATACCTCTTCTAGGATGGGTACGGTTTATTCTCTTCGCTCACCCAATGGGGTGCAGGTGTGGATCGAAGTAGGGGATATTTTAATTTTCTGGCTATTCCCTTGTTACTGAGAATGAGAGATTCTGAAGTATAGTGCCTGGCGGACGATGGGTGAGTGATGACCAAACAGTAGTTTATACTATTAAGGAACTCCAGTGCTGTCCAGCAGTGGAACAATACAGAGGTAAGGGCAGTTACTGCAAGTTAAAGGCATGGAAAATGTAGTCAGAAGATGGTGATAGAAGGCAAAGGGTCTGGTCCAAAAACGCTATGGAGACAGATACCAAGATTTCAGAGTGAAAAATTTGAGAGTGAGAGTTTTAAAAAAAAGGTAAAAAAGGAACATTTGGTGAAGTATTTCTGCACAGGTTTTTATATGCAGACTTAGGAAAAATTAGTTGTTCGGAGGGAGCAAAGCGCATCTATGAATGCCATTCCCACCAAAATGAATGTTTGTGAACATACATATTTTTTTGGGAAACTCCGACTTCATCTTGATATAGTATAGAACTGTACCTAGAACGTTGCTGTAAAGCGCTTTGCATGGTCACGTAAGGCACGCGCTATCACTGGAGAGGGATGGGGTCCTACAGAGGCTCATCTCATCCTCCAGTGGGTACCAGTCCTTGTTTCCTTTGATCATTTTTGATAATCTGGAGATGAGTAATATCCCCGAGGATTCGAGGGTGACCCTCAGTCAGCGAGGTTAATCACAGGTTGATTAAACAGGTAAGTGATGGTAAAGTGTGATGACACTCCATTTTCTGAGGCCACCATTTCCTAAGAGGAATATGTCTGACGATTAATGACCCCGTACTAAGTGGATGAAAACGCAGTGGAGGCACCTGGGACCTGCGCTCCCATCCACTGGTAGAAATAACCTTTGCATTTCAGACAAACCCAAGTAAAACCAAATCCCATGCTGTGGGTTTACGTGATAATCTCAAAATTCCACTGAAGAATGACCGAGTTAAGACCATCCTTCATATCCATCAGGAACCTTATGCCTAATATAGTATTTTAGCACTGTAAAGCTACCAAGGGGCGTGTCAGCGCTGTATAAATGAATAAGTAAACAAAATAAATTATTACCCTATGCATTGACAAAAACCATTACCACAATTTACCTTTCCAGTTGTTGTAACCATTATGTCTTGTTATAGGTGTCAGCCCCCAGAACTTACCTATCCCACTTCCAATAAATTCTAATTTTTGAGCAGGCCACACCAAAATCCCCCTCTCCCTCGTTCCCCGGTTAAACACAATGTGGTTACAGTTTGTCTTCGTGTATCTGGCTTTCTTAGAGAGCAATTTGATATTTTCACATTATCATGTCCCCTGAATCTGCACGATATATGGTTTTTAGGAGATGATGTTTCCAAAATGCATTGCTGTTGTGGATTGAAAGCAAGATTTTTGTAAAATGAAGCGGTTTCAACAGACCATGAACCTCATTCAGCCGGTGACTTCACCCCACCCAGGTATAACAGACGCTCAGTCACTGGTAAATCCAGGGGGCGGAATTACTAAGTGTTGCATAGTTATTCTTATACCCCAATATTTTACTCTGAGACTCTGAGTGAAATGTGACTAATCCACTGGAGTTCCTGTGGTTCTTGTGCAGTCGTGGCTGGAGACTTGGCATGGTGGCGGGGCAGGCCAAACAAATATATATATATATAAATGTTTAAAAATCGAATTACCTCGTAGCAGCACTGCTCTCGCGTCGCCGCCGTCGCAGTCCAGGCACAGGCTCCCAGCCTGCCCCTCCGCCAATCATGACGCTGCTCAGAGCAGCGTTATGATTGGCTGGAGCGCCCCAGCTGGGCGCTCCAGCGCAGACTGGGAGCCTGTGCAGGCTCTCTCCAACTCAGCACCATAGTGCCGGGTTGCAGAGAGCCCTTGTGCGCATGTGTGTTTGGCCGGCCCGAGACGGCAGGCCAAATACATAGGCACTGAGGGGAGTGCTCTGTGCACTCCCTCCATGCTCGTCACCCCCATGGCCCCGCCCCTTTAGAAACAAAACAACAATAAACATAATTTACTGTCGTTTTGTTTCTAAAGGTTGCCGCTCCTGCTGCTGCTGGCGGGGGTGGGGGGTGGGCGGTGGCGCTCCTCTGCCCTAACGGAGGAGCCGCCCCTGTTCTTGTGATCCCAGGTCATCTGGCACCCCCTGTTACTGGCCGCATCACCTTTACCTTTACCAGGGGCTTCTTAATGAGGCCCATACAGTATGAAGGAAATCAAAATAATTATGTGACATGTCTGGGGAACTGGAACTAGAGGTGCAGGGGGTGCTGCCACTCCCTAGAACAGCCTTGTAGGAGTTCAAAAAAAGAATGATCAGTAAAGAGGCCTTTCAATTATGTTGTTATTTTGTAGGTTCAAAGATAGATGTCAAAGGCCAGGAAATTTCTACTGACAAATTGCTAATTATTCTTTTTTGTGACATAGAAATTAGCGTTTACTTTTTCCTTCACGTACTGAAAAAGGGACGAATTTTGAAACCCAGTGACAATCCTCGGGGCAGTGAGAAAGGAGAGTTCAGCAGAATGACAAATGTTTTCTAAAACACAACACAACTGAAGTAATTGTAAATGAACTTTACAACTATTTCAAAATATATCAGCAGTAAGTAAAAATCCAATGAGGCATATTTTTATTTTCTAATTCTGAAGTATGAAAATTACAAAGGTTTTAATAGAATCAAAACTAACCAAGACAATTTAAAGTTGCTGAATATGCACAGAAACCAAATGTTCACAAGTTATTGTTTGTGTTGAGCAGTAAAAGTGCTGCAAATTTAATAGGCATTTAAGGAAGGCATTTCAATAAAAAAATATGCTCTGTAGATGGTAGTACCCTACCAGTCCAGGCTGTACTCATATATTTGGGACACTGTGACTTAAAATGCTCTATTGGACACATACTACAACCCTACCATACGCCTGATGAATGGACATGGCCCATTTGCCTCACATGTTATGTTATGTTATGGGGGTTTGTAGAGTGTGCTTATCACCAGAAGTGGATCCAGGCACTTGTCCTTTATGTAGCTCTTTGATTTTTCATAAAACCTGTGCTTTTAGTGAGATGATATTGATGGCAGAAGCCATAACTCTGTAACTTGTTCCAGCACCACAGTCCTGTCTGTAGGGAGAAGCGTCTGGCTCTGCAGCACTTTCCTGCTAATGGCTAGTGGATTGTCGGCTACCATGAACAGGGAGCTAAGTGATCGGGAGGTGGGGTCAAGCACAAAGCCTCTGTCAATTCTCCAGTCACACGTGTTGCCGTGCGACATTGTAATCTTCTCTGAGCTTGAACAGTAGTGAATACTGCCTAATAGAGTGATTAGGGCCTGACAGAACTTAAAGCATTCTGAAGTGGTTCTTTGTATCTGAAGTGACTTAAAAAAAATGAGGCGGGCAGACTCTCAGTTTCCTTAATTTGTGGTTTCCCTTACAGACCATGAAGCATGAAGAAGTGAAGTTTGGTTTTAAGAAGAGGAATGCCTAGATAGTTGGCAGATTGTTTAGAGTTTTGCTAATCCCTAACAACATGTCATCCTAAAACAGGATGGTACTGTCCATTACCAATGTAACAGGTGTGCTGAGAAGTGCTGACATTGGCAAACGTTTGCATGGCAGTTCTGCTGAGAAGAGGTGAGACTGCTTAACTAAATGTATTGAATATCTGCTGAGAAGAACTGGTACTGTCATTGACTAATATGCAAGGCTTGCTGAGAGGGGTTGCATGTCAGAGTAACAATCAGGGTGTCACAGAAGTACATTTCACCTAGGATAGCTACTAGCTATCTGTCACCATAAGCTACTAGCCTCACCCCAAACTGCTAAAGTCCTATCCTGAACCACACAATGGAGACATCCCAGAGAAAAGGTTAAAAAGTGCCACCAAGCATATACTTGTTGATGTCTGTGATTGCACATGAATTTTCAACTTACGCATGATTGAGTCAGTGCTTAATTGGTGCCTATGGTTGATGGAGGGGGGCATCTGCTCTCATCTTTAGAGATCAGGACTAATTATTCACCATGAGACTTTGACTCAAAGGAGAGAAATGCAAGAAAGGGATAAAAAAGTAGGAAAAGGACAATAGGGAAGCAGAGGCAAAGGGAGAAAGAAGAGATGGAAGAGGGATCTGCGGAGTGAGATAAAGAGATGAGAAGTTTAGGGTGGTTGAAGAAAAAGACATGGTTAAATCAAGGCTAGGCAGTCTTTGTACAGGGTCGTCATTAAAACCATTGTTCAAAGTTAAAGTTGGGCTACTAAGAAATACTTTAGGTCCCTCTATTTATGTTTTACATACTAATTCAGTACTGGGTTGAGGCAGCAGCAAAATAGAGAGAGTAATATCTTGGAACCCTTCACTGGTACGAGTCCTAACTGTGGCACTTCTGGCATATTTAACTTGCTTAAACTTCCACAAACATGAGGCTTGTGAAATATACGTACCCAGGCAGGGCCTAGAGCTTCACCCCTCTGCATACCATGGTCACTGCTTCAATGTTCAGGCTTCGAAAGGACCCAAAGGACTGCTTTCGTCAAGGGACAATTCACCAGGTAGTGATAAATATCTCCAAGATCTTCTCCTCTGAAAGCACCAACAATTTAGGAATTCTGCCACTTCAAAAACCTCCCTTCCATTGAACACAATCTAGAATTGTTACTATTTCCCCAAATCCTGAATTATGCTCCTTTCCTTTTATTACTGACTTTGTAGTATGAGTGTCAAATCAAAGACAAAGGGGCTGATGTAGAGTTTGGGCAAAGGGTACTCTGTCGTAATGGTGACAGAGTACCCTCTCCGCCTCCCACGGTCTTCCCACCCGACCTAGAGATGGGTGGAATGACAGCATGCCGATGACAGAGGCTTCTCCAGCTATGTGCTGAAATACTCTTCAGATGGTCCAGTCATCCAACCAACCATATGCTCAATTTAGAGTGGGCAGAGGGTTGTCTTTTTTTTTTACTTTCCGTCACCGTCAGGTAACACCAAGCCGTAGGGGACATTAACAATTTAACAATGACCCCCAAACTACAGGGAGTGCAGAATTATTAGGCAAATGAGTATTTTGACCACATCATCCTCTTTATGCATGTTGTCTTGCTCCAAGCTGTATAGGCTCGAAAGCCTACTACCAATTAAGCATATTAGGTGATGTGCATCTCTGTAATGAGAAGGGGTGTGGTCTAATGACATCAACACCCTATATCAGGTGTGCATAATTATTAGGCAACTTCCTTTCCTTTGGCAAAATGGGTCAAAAGAAGGACTTGACAGGCTCAGAAAAGTCAAAAATAGTGAGATATCTTGCAGAGGGATGCAGCACTCTTAAAATTGCAAAGCTTCTGAAGCGTGATCATCGAACAATCAAGCGTTTCATTCAAAATAGTCAACAGGGTCGCAAGAAGCGTGTGGAAAAACCAAGGCGCAAAATAACTGCCCATGAACTGAGAAAAGTCAAGCGTGCAGCTGCCACGATGCCACTTGCCACCAGTTTGGCCATATTTCAGAGCTGCAACATCACTGGAGTGCCCAAAAGCACAAGGTGTGCAATACTCAGAGACATGGCCAAGGTAAGAAAGGCTGAAAGACGACCACCACTGAACAAGACACACAAGCTGAAACGTCAAGACTGGGCCAAGAAATATCTCAAGACTGATTTTTCTAAGGTTTTATGGACTGATGAAATGAGAGTGAGTCTTGATGGGCCAGATGGATGGGCCCGTGGCTGGATTGGTAAAGGGCAGAGAGCTCCAGTCCGACTCAGATGCCAGCAAGGTGGAGGTGGAGTACTGGTTTGGGCTGGTATCATCAAAGATGAGCTTGTGGGGCCTTTTCGGGTTGAGGATGGAGTCAAGCTCAACTCCCAGTCCTACTGCCAGTTCCTGGAAGACACCTTCTTCAAGCAGTGGTACAGGAAGAAGTCTGCATCCTTCAAGAAAAACATGATTTTCATGCAGGACAATGCTCCATCACACGCGTCCAAGTACTCCACAGCGTGGCTGGCAAGAAAGGGTATAAAAGAAGGAAATCTAATGACATGGCCTCCTTGTTCACCTGATCTGAACCCCATTGAGAACCTGTGGTCCATCATCAAATGTGAGATTTACAAGGAGGGAAAACAGTACACCTCTCTGAACAGTGTCTGGGAGGCTGTGGTTGCTGCTGCACGCAATGTTGATGGTGAACAGATCAAAACACTGACAGAATCCATGGATGGCAGGCTTTTGAGTGTCCTTGCAAAGAAAGGTGGCTATATTGGTCACTGATTTGTTTTTGTTTTGTTTTTGAATGTCAGAAATGTATATTTGTGAATGTTGAGATGTTATATTGGTTTCACTGGTAATAATAAATAATTGAAATGGGTATATATTTTTTTTTGTTAAGTTGCCTAATAATTATGCACAGTAATAGTCACCTGCACACACAGATATCCCCCTAACATAGCTAAAACTAAAAACAAACTAAAAACTACTTCCAAAAATATTCAGCTTTGATATTAATGAGTTTTTTGGGTTCATTGAGAACATGGTTGTTGTTCAATAATAAAATTAATCCTCAAAAATACAACTTGCCTAATAATTCTGCACTCCCTGTATAGGAGAAAGCTCCCATGGTGTGGCAGTCATTAGTTTTACGTTTAAAAAAAAAAAAAACTCCTTCTTTAGGAGTTTGTTTTTGGAAAAAGTAAAACTCTAAAATGTTGACACCCGGCCACTATTTCTGACGTTTTAAAGTTGAAAATAAAAATTAACTTAGCCGGCAAAGATGGTAGCCATATCATTTGATTATTAGTTATTTTTGCAAGTAAATGTAAATACAAAATTGTGATTATAGGGGTCCCCCACCACATCAATGCATTCAATTAAGAGCACTGTTTAATGCATGTGAACACAGCCATTCTGCCATAGGGTCACCAGGACACTGGATTTCCCTTTGATTTCCAGCAAGAAACTCACACTTCACAGTTTTCTTCCTGGAAAAATGAAATAGTTTTCCAAGTGAGCGCAACAAACATGGCCCCCACTCAGCAGTTGCAAGTAAGCATTGCCCTACCCGCAAGTGTGGCTCTCTAACTAGGGCAGGTGGTCTTCCTTTGACTTGGCATGTCTCTAAATTTTAGCAGTCATTTTCAAACAATCTAAAGCAATGCGCACGTCTCTTAGGTAGGTTTGCACTTTATATATAAATACACACACACACACACACGCACGCACACACACACACACACACACACCATGCATGAACACAAGCAAACATAAATAAATCCAACACAGTCTGTCACTTGGCACGCCCTAGAACTGCATGATTTTGCAATCCCGACAGGGGTCATGAATTAAAAATATTAGAAGCCACTTAAGAGGTTTGGAAAATAAAATGAAACTAAAAGGGAGGGAGGAGGAGGAGGACAAGCCAGACACAGCAGATCCTCAATTTTCGGATAAATGTGGCCACTTGTCTTGAGTACTCTTGCTGTCGCTCTTTTTTGTACAAGATGTGCCGCTCCAGCGTCGCCCGTCACTCGGAAGCACATTGCAGTAAGGTTATGCAGGGATTCAGGCTCTCCCTCGCTACACAGTGGAAGCACTGAAGTGTACGTGCCCCAGAAGTGACATGAATATTTCAGAGGCGCGCTTGGCAGCCAGAAGTCACGTGTCAGCCGTGTGTCTCGAAAGGGAAAAAAGTTGTGTTTTACTTTTCAATGTAACTTATGCAAGAGTTTCTGATTTCTACACAGTGAAAGTGTTAACATAAAATGGCGGTACAAAAATGAAGTTGGACTGTTTATTGTGCTGAGGGCGTTCGCAAGCGCCCCCAGGCGCTCTTGGGACCAGTACTTGGTGTTCTCAGGAAAGGGCTGTAAGGCCCCACCAATGGGCTCCTCACACAAACCCGCTGTCTTGAGGCATAAATGATGGGATGCAATAAAAGCAAAGCAGCGAAATTCAAGGAACCCGCTTCACTTGGAGGTTTATTAGGATATTGTTCTAAACTAAAGTCATAAATGTGGCAAACGGTGACCATGAACAAGAAACCGAAATGTGACTGCTTCGTTGCCTTACCGATGATAGCAAACATTTCTTTAACATTCCCAACACTTTAAAGAGCGCCTTTCTCCCATTTCTAAAGATCTTACCCATTTATATCAGCCATATCACCCATCGAACCTTCATGTTTTCTATGACTGGCTTCTCTGTTGTGGTGTGTGTAATGGTTGAAAAAAATCAGGCGAATTTGTATGTGTTTAGTCCCTGCCTGTAAAGGCACAGTGAGCAAAAAACAAAATGCACCCAGAGTAATTACCAGTGATTAAGATTAATTCAAGAATTTCCACCCATCGCTTTTTGTTTCTCTAAATGAGTTGCCCTAAGTGTCGCGTTTGTGCCTGGATGCGTGTCCCATAGTTCACTGTACTATAAGAACTCAAACTGCACTTCACACAGGAGGGCCAAAGGTAGAAACACGTGATGAGGCACGGCCTGGCAGTTTGGGCTGGATGGGGGCTTTGGGCAGGGCCAAGACTGATTTGAAAACATTTGCTTGCAGGACATTATTCGTCTTGATGTTGACATGTCGATGTAAGACTGCTTACGTAATGTCTTCCACGCTTCTTGTTAGCAAGCACCAAGGGTGCAACCTGTGTTTTTAATGTTAACTGTGAAGCGATATGTAAACACGTGGAAAGGCTACAAATGCGGTAGAACCGCCTCTCTTGTGTAACCATTGCATCTTCCCAACCTCCTATTATAACACTATATGGGGGTACCTAGCATGTAATTGGTAGGATGGGTGCCTAATTACCATGAGAAGATCCAAAAATTGCCACATTGCCAATGGAGGGTCAGGGAAGTCAAATTGTCACATCACATAGGGCAGTGAAAATCGTTGCATTGCACTTGATGCATTGATTGGCAGCTGAGGTCACAGATGGTTCAGTGACAAGTTTTCGAGTCCTGACACTTCTCTGCATTGTGCATCTGGCATGCCAAATAGGCATTATGAAGAGTCTTTGGTGGATTCATCCTGAGCCCCTACACTGTGGTCCCTCCATCCAACCAGAAACCCAGTAAGGGAGATGAAGATGATTAGACTCTGTGCAATGGGATGTCACAACATCAGGGTTGAAAACATACTACCAGCCAATCCCGTTTCTTCCAATAGGGGATGATTTGCACTATGTCTTTTGGATTTTCATTGGGAAGTGAAACGGGTACCTTCTAGATAGTCAGGATTGGATTTTTCACCTTCTTCCTCCTCTGTGCTAGTGTCATGATGGTGTGGAAGTTACACCAAATGCAGGAGTGAGTTAAGGGTCTATTGACTGTTTACAACAATACGAGTGTGAGGTTTGTACAGGGAGGCTATACTATATAGGGTTCCATTCCAGTTGTAAGTTAACCTACCCCACACACATTTACATGATTTGTTTTTGTAGGTGACAATTTTAGGTGGTGAGATTGAAAAAAATCTAAAAAATGTTTTTTTTATATCAAAAGTTTGATAAGCATTCAAAAACATGTAACACATATTCTATACATTCGAAAAATACAGTAAAACGAAAAGAAAGTTATATACATACATCATCAATTGAAAGCACAGTGTTAGGAAAAAGTATTAAAGCAACTATTGTGATCTACATTGACTATGGCCCAAATCCTGCTTTTTTTCTTTAGTAACATGAACCTAGTTCTGACCATATGAAGCTCATTTAGTTACAGGAAATCAGACGTCATCAACGCGAGCCAGACCTATTGACTTTGTCAATTCTTATTTTCTTGTTATGCGAGGTAAGTTTGCATTGCTTTTTTAGGGTCGAGTCTGCGTTGCATGCGCTCGCGCATGCGTATCGCAGCGAGACGCTTTTGTATTTAGAAAAGGGCTCGGAGCCCTGTCAACTTCACAGCAGTGTTTTTTATTGGTTCGTGAGCTTGCCTAATAAAATCTGCTTGCTTTCATTAGTCGAAGGCAAGCATACATCATGCCTTTTTCGGTGGCTAGCCCTCCTCGAGCGCATTGACCAAGTACAGAAAACATGCGAGGCTCCCTGTTTTCCATCGGGCTCGTGGACTTCTTTTTCTCTAATTTACGAGCGCGATCTCGCTTGGCAGAAGTCGAGCACTTTACATTGTTAATTTCACTTTTTCGGGTTGTGTACATAAATGCACTTTTGCCCGATAGGTGAAAAGTCGGCTTAGGAGTTTACAACGCGATCAGCTCTAACATGAGCAAACGCGAGACCCGTTGCATTGTAAATGCTTGTTTTGTTTGTTGTTACTTTGGACCTGATTTAAAATTTGATGGACGGGTTGGTCCGTCATGAACGTGACGGATATCCTGTCTGCCGTATTATGATTTCCATAGGGTAAAATGGAACTGTAATACAGCGGACGGGATATACGTCAGGCTTGTAATGGAGTAACCCCCTCTGCCAAACTTTAAATCAGGTCCCTTTTTTTACACCCTATGCTTTTTCCACTCTTATCTTCTTGGCACCATCCATCCTTCTGTTTTATTTTCTTAGAGCTTTAGTACTTATTTTCACTCCAGCGTTTGCTAGTCCAAGGCAAGAGTCGAAGTAACACCTATTTGTAGTTTAGATAAGCCATGTCCTTTTCACATTGTCCTGGAGAAACCATGGCCATCCGGTGGTTTGATAGTGCTTTTATCCTTAGGTTTGACAGCATTAATAATGCCAACATTATAGTCACCTAAGTTATGTACGGTAATTATGTTGGAAATGCACACATTTTCCAGACGACCTTCTCCCTATGATGCTGTATTCAACTGCTTGCCTCTCCAGCAGTGAATCTGCCAAAGTACATTTTTATTGTAGCTGTCATGTTATATTTAACCACTATTTAGGGTCCTTTAGAGCCCCAGATGTGAAGACACATAATCTAATTAAGTGCACGGATTAGCTCAGCTAATTCCTCAGCTGTTGCCGGGAAATGAAGCTCCTTTTTCTTTTACCACATAAAACATGATTACATTTCCAAGTGTTTGCTACTTGCTATTTGAAATGGGCACGGGCATCTTCACAGATCTCGCATAGGGCTCTTGTCATTTCAACACTGAGAAAACCCCTAGGGGATATGTGACATTCACGTAGTTTGCTTTTGCTTGATTACATGAAATTTCAGTAAAATGAAAACTTAATTATGCATAATCAGACAAAATGCAAATCCTTTATTTAGCAGTGTATGTTAACGTGAAAAACGCATGTGCCATGAACAGCAGCCACTCGCATCCTGGTTGTATGTGCTGTTCCCACTATCTTGTGGGGAGTGCAGGATCACTTAAAACCAGAGCTTAAAGAAATATTATGCAGGAACTGCCTTGACGTTATTGGCAGTCTCATTGTGCAAGAAGTGGTATTTGGCTAACTGAGGTAGCCTTGACACAGGTATGTAAGGGATCTGGAGTCTACCTATGAACCCTACAAGGATGCTTTGCTTCTGGAACTGTGATGTGGCATGAGACACCCCATCGGAGTGTAGCCAACTCTAATGATCTGTTTCAAATGTGTTTGAGGTGCAATTTGCGTTGCTCGCCTTTTAGAATAAGGGGCCATATGTACGAACACATTTTCCCATAGACACAAAATGGGTAAAACCCTTTGCTACATCTGGCCCAAGGTCAGCTGCTGTGGACAGCTGGGGTAAGGAGCTGTGAGCAGGCTATATGTGAGACACTCGTGTGGACAGATGAAGGTTAGTGAGGAAGACTGTTGTTTGAGTCAGCCTGGCATCTGCATACAGGTAGCATTGTGACTGATGGGGGCAAATCTAAATTGTTACACTGGGGATGGAAATCATCTGCACCATTCTTTTTGGGGAAATTGTTCAATATGCAATGTTCTCTTTGCGGACGCTGTATGCAACCTGTATATTTTGACTGACGCATAGTGCAAAGACCAGAATTGCAGAAGGTGCACGCACTCCTATGTTGCTCTCATGGATCTTTATAACTCTCTCTAGGGCAGGTACAACTCTTCCTTAGTTCTGTCTCCCTCTGGCCTACTGGCAAGTGAAATTTCTAAAGGTCCTGGATTAGGTAGCCCTGTGTACTGCTGTTAGACTCCGTCTACTGTAATGCTTGGAGGAGTGCATACTATTGACTCCAGTTGTTGCATAGTGACCATGCAAGAGGCTCAAGCACAGCGTGGGTAATTGGAAAGCGCAGGAGCCAAAGAGGGTGGTGAGCCATGGAGGTCATTTGGGGTGCTTCCTAAGCCCCAGGTCAGGAGATCACCATGGCTGAATATAAGGGCATGCCAAGAACCTATGCAGAGATTCTACTGTTTTTCAAGATGAGGAACCAATGGGGCAAGAGTCCATTAGGGGCTCAAATAAATCTTTAAAGAAGGTCTGGGTCAAGAAGGCCACTTGTTGCTGGCCAGCTTTTCTTGGGGTACGTCCCTTCTGTGGAACTCTGCAAACCTCAAACGCTGCTCAAATCCATTGTGCGGGCTTGTGGTATCTAAATTTGTAGTTGCCAAACGTACACAGCAGGTTTCCCCTTTGCCTGAATATTTGAAGAGACAAATGACATAGCGCAGATAAGTTTCTCCCTGCTGAAGTGTGCTTCAGCTCAAAATACCTAGTGCAATCACACAAGTCTGAAAATCTCTGTTGCAGGGCATCTAAAGGGTGACTAATGTGGGCCACATGCCTGGAAGAATTGTTTACACCCAGGGGAGACCCCAAGGCCTCACCACAATGGCATATATCATGAATGATTTTGTTATACTTTGAGCAGAAATAATGCAAGAGAGACAATGGGCGGCAAAACATCCTTCTCTAAAAGACACCATTGAGATTGCTACTGTGAGTGAACAGTCTGGGTATAGCATGAAAGAGTTGTATAAGAGACAATAGAAATGGGGAGGTAGCCTTTGTAGAGAAAGATGGTGCTAAGGTTCTGGTGGCAACCTGCAATATAACACTGCTAACAAGACTGCAGTCTCATAGAAGCAAAATAAAAGTTGTTGCAGTAGGTATGGAAATACGTTTCGCAGCTCAGAGTCTAAATCTTGTTTTGATGTGGTGAAAGGAATGTAGAAAATGTGAACGCAAAAGTCATTTTGCATGTATGTGTAAAGATAATTCTAAACCTAAGGATGCATTGATACAAGAAACTTTTAAGGGGGATGAGAGTGCAAGAGGCGACAAGATGGATAAAAGTTAATGTGTTCATGAGATCAATATGATCTCCACATAAATATTAGCCCCAGAGCCGCCAACCAGATTATTGCAATTGAGGATATTTTGGTCAACAAAATTGTAAAGAGGTTAACCAGGTCTTTGCCAACATGCTGGGAGAGTTGAAAGGATATGTGCATAAAATTGTAGTGAAACCAGATGCGGCCCCTGTGCAACATAAATTGATGAGGGCAAGGAGATATGTCAACATGATTCTTCATGATATTGTGGCGGAAGATGTAATTGAGCTGATAGAGACTTCCAACTGAATTTCTCTTGTTGTGATCATGGAGAAATAAGTTTGAGATAATGTGTTGATATTAGTAGCCTCAATCAAAATATTGTGGTAGATAACTATCCTTTGTGAAACATAAAGGAACTCGTTTTGCAGCTCAAAGGGGAAAAATACTTTAATCATTTGGACTTTGAGAGTGGGTACCAGCAAATCAAATTAGACAAAGACTCAAAGCTTCTTATGGCCTTTATAACAATGTAAGTTACTTTCCAGTTCACCAGGATGCCTTTTCGATTGTCATCAGCTGCAAGTGTTTTTCAAAGAATGATGGGAGATGTATTTAATGGTATGGACAATGTAATATTTTTTTCGAGATGACATCTTTGTGTTTGGGGAAACTATTGAGTGTCACAATATTACCATCAATCATGTATTAGATAGACTTGCTGAGGCAGGGTTAGATCTTAAAAAAGAAAACAAAACACGTTTCTTGGGGAAGAAGTTGAGTATCTTTAATATGTTCTCTCTAAGGAAGGAGTGAGACCAAAAAAAGATTTGTTGGAGGCTATGAGGAAAGCTCTGGCTCTATGTGATAAAGTTCAGCTTAGGTATTTGTAGGCTCAATAGGGTTTTGATAAGAATTTTGCTAACAAGACAGGAAATGTAAGGAGGCATTTGAGGAAGGAATGTAACTTTGTGTGGGAAAAATAACAACAACTTGCATTTGATAACATAACAAAATTGAAAAGTGTTGGGCTGAGGTGCTGGTTCTGTTTGGCACCTGCCTCAAAGCCATTCTTACAGTAAATGCTAATGCTGTAGGCATGGGTGCAGTGTTGTCCTAGGTCCATGCCAGTGGTGGAAGGACTTGTAGAGTTTACCTCAAGTTTCCTGACCTACACTGAGAGGAATTGCTTGGTTTAGAAATTGGGTTACTGGTTAGGGGGGGGAATCCTACTCAAGCAGCAACCACAATTCTTGTCTGTGTGAAACACAAACACACCCTCTGGTAGCACCACACAAAAGCAGGCAGGCTTAACTGAGAGACAATGTGTTAAGTATTTATGCAGCACCTCAAACAGTAATAAAGTGAAAACACAACACAAGAAAAATCCCACACTTAGAAAATGAGAGTGAAATGAAATAAATTGTTTGACACCAAAGAACAAAAATCTAATCAGTAGAACCAGAGATATGCAATTATAAAGATTTAAGGCAAGTATAGTGCCTAAAAGCACACAGTGCCATTCGTGGTTATCTGGTTGTGCAAAACTGATTGAAAGTCACACTTTCAGGCAGACCATGATGCAGCTCATGCCGGATATAGGGACCAGGTTAGTCCCACTGAAAGAGTTACTTTTGAAAGTCTATCATGAAGAGTTCATGGTGGAGGAGGCCACGAGAAGTAGGGTGAGCATTGCGTATGGTTGTTGCAGACGCACGAAGAGCAGGCCAGGTGTCACGGATGGTCATCGCTGTTGAGACAAGATCCAGTCAGATGGTCCTTGCTGGAGGTTCTCATTGATGGTCACCGATGGCTGTCAAGGCTGTAGCATGAAGTGCACATCTCGTGTTACCTGTGGTTGCTGTCGTTGAGCAGAATTTGGTTCAACAGAGCGTTGCATTGGTGGTCGGCACAGGTAGGAAGACTTTGGCATGAGCAGCTCAGTTTGTAGTTGTGAAGAGCCATTAACTGTATTACTTCTCCTTTTCTTTGAGCAGGAGTTCCTCTGATGCTGCACCAAGGGTGCAGCACCTGAGGGGCACCTCTTGGGGATCATAAATTCTCTCAAGCAGAGGCCAGCACGGTTTAGATGGTTCCAGTTGCAGGTCCAGTTGATAGTCAAGGCAGCAAGTCAGCTGTGCAGATGTAGGGAGGCCTCTGGAGCTTGTTATGTCCCTGTAGGTCAGAACAGGAGGTCAGTCAGCTGACCCTTGGAGTTACTTCCGTCTGGGATGAAGGGTGCAGGTCCAGTTTTCCCTCTCTGCAAACAGGGCAGGCCTTAAGTAGCAGGGTAGCAGAGCGTCCTTCTTCTGTAGTATCAACTGAAGATTTGGGTCTGCAGCTTTGAAGTAGAAGACGGTTCTAAAGGTTTACACCCACAAAGGTGTTTCAAATTTTCCTTCCTTCCTTAACAGAAATTGATAAATATATTTTTGATAGGTATGTCGAAAAATTATTGTTTCACAAATCCTAACATGACATATGTATATGTAACACTTATCTTCTGTCAATTCGTACAGTGTCTAATGGCTCACCACATGTATCTAATAAATCATTTAAGCATACTTAGTTAGGACAGCCATATGTTTATTTAATATATTTATTTTATTTATAATCATTTCTAATAGTGAATGTATAAAAAATAACAATATACAAAATAAATGAAGACAACGCAAAGGAGATGTCCCACCCCACTAAGAACAACAGGCAACAAACCTAATCATATCAATGCCTCATTCACACTCTTTCATAACCAGACTCAACCATCATACAATAAAATCTATACAATACAAAATCCAATGACTAATACAGAGTGCTTCTATAATTAATTCAAAAATAACGACAGGATAATATAAAGAATTTATAAGATCAGATATATCCAGCTAAAATTAAAGAATTCTTCTTATCAACTCATAATATAACAAGACAGTTTCATAAGGGATATCTCAATAGAATCAGTAAGACAGAGTATCAGAACACACTGCCTACATGTGTTTCGGTATCCCTCTCATAGGGAGGCCACCTTCATCAGGGCAGTTCCAATATGATGGATCATGTGGTGGGGGGAAATAAAAACGGGCTGAGATACACGCCACTCTTTGTGGACAGGGCCACACCTGTGGAAGATTTCTTATGGGGCAGTATTTTGAAGTACGCTCTTATTGACTCGAGTCTCCATCAACCCATATCATGGTCAAACAGTCTCCTAAAGATACCAGGGACTGCGGTAAAGCAAATTATCTTCGGTTATAATGTCCATCCTGTTGTCTAACACCTTTCTGAATACAGATTCTCAAACTGTCACTCGTAGCAACAGGAGCTTTAAAATTGCCAACTGATAATAGACTCTGATGCCATATCCTTAATTCAATATCCTGGTGTTTGTCACTACCAGGACATGTAAAAGTTAAACGTACATGGCCTACTTTATAAATACACTGTACTCTGCCCTATGAGCTGTTTAGGGCCTACTCTAGGTGTGTCTTTTATGAAATAAAAAGGAAGGTTTAGGCCTGGTAAAAGGTTTATTTTGCAAGGATGAAATGGCAGTTCAAAACTGCATACACAGGCCACAAAGGCAGGCCTGAGACAAGTTTAAAAGGTTACTCAAGTAGATGGCATAACAGTTGCTGCAAGACCACTAGTAGCATTTAATGTACAGGCCCTGGGTACATATAGACCACTTTACTAAGGACTCTAAGGACTGATAACTAAATTATAGATGCCAACTGAGTGTAATTCAATTTCACCATGTTTAAAGGAGACAGTACAAGCATTTTGGCACTGATTAGCCGTGGTAAAGTATGCAGAATCCTAAGGCCAACAAAATGAATTCAGCAAAACAGGAGAAGTAAGGCAAAACGTTTGGGAGATGACCACCCTAAGACTGACAGGTCTAATCCTTGGTGAGAGAGACAGTGGCTGGGGCTTGGGCAATAGAATGTTTCAGGACTTATATTTGGGGTGTTCAAGTAACACTCAGTACAGACCACAAGCCTTTGATGACAATAAGGGCTGCATGGAAAGACTAACCAAGATTGAGTTGGTTGGAGTCTTGCCTTCAGGAGTATTGATGTTGCATTGAACATTTTCTAGGCTTGCATCACATTCAAGGTGATTGTTTATCAAGTTTGCCTCTAGACTGGCAAAATGTGGATAAAATGAATGGAGTTTTGTTTGGAAAGGAAGATTCTGTAGCAAGTGTTGGAGATGTTTTTGGTTGCACCCAGAGTGCAATGTCAAAGAAAGAGTGGAGTCAGGGAATGAATGAATGATGAATCCAATCTGAAGGAAGTAGTCCTTTGATTCTAAAAAGAAGCAGGAGAGAGAGAGAGAGAGTACGGTGAGTATATGTGTTCGACTGCATTTTGAGGTGATAAAAGAGTTGTCTGTGACAGGAGGTAATTTCATAATGAGAAGGGATACATTTGTTCCACCAGAGAGCCTCAGAATTATATATTCTTCAGTTTGGCATGTGAGGGTCATTTAGGACAAGCTTTGACTAAAAAAGGAAAGGTTGCAGGAAAATTTCTGGTTGCCATACATGGACGATGATGTGGATGAATGGATTGAATGGCGTGGGGATTGCAAAGGTGAGAAAATGTTGAGTTGGAAAACAAGTGAGTGGAAAAGTGATAACTGATCCTGGTGTGGCAGAATGTGTGTATGGGTTTCCTAAGGCCATTTGTAAGTTTTGGGAGAGAGCTAAAGTTTGGTTCAGTCATGGATGATGTTCATTCCAAATGGTTAGTAGTACAATTCCTCAGAGAAGTTACCACAAAAGCCATTATAAAGGCCATGGAGGAGATTTTCAGGGAACAAGATTATACTTCTAGGTCAATTACAGACAATGGTACTCAGTTGGAGTTGGAAGGGATAAGAATTTCTTTGGGATTGTGAGCTATCACACATTCACCTACCAGTTTGTACAACCCACAACCAAACAGCATTGTGGAAAGGCCTTATTGTATGATGAAAGGTGCTATTCAGATAGCAGTAGCTAACAGAAAGGATATCAGGTCAGCAGTAAAGGATTTAGTGTGGGCTTATTGCACAACCAAAAATGAAGTTACTGAAGAGGTTACCTTTGACACGATGAGAGGAAGGAAAGCTGGGACAAAAATACTACAGTACTAGCATGGATGAAATCTCTCCTGTATAATGAGGAAGTAAGTTATTTTCCAGAGAAAGAACATGGAGGTGCTATCAATGTGGGAGATTATGTGAAGGTGAGATCTGGGTGTAGACGGTGATCTGCAGAAAGTTCATGGGCCATTTTAGAGTCAAAGAGGTGCATTAATATTTTGTAATGTTATAGACTAGTGAGCACTAGAATAGGAGGAGAGTTGCTCTGTCTGAGAAAACAATTTGTGTGAGTGTGGAAGAAGAGGATAGTTGTAGTAGTGGATTTGATTGTTTTTAAATTTAAAATATATGTTTATTTGGACAGACATCTGAAAAAAACACTTGGAGCTTACATATTATTAAACATAGATCTCTATAACCATATATACAGTAGATGGAAGACAAGAAACCTGTTTTTTACTTTAAAGTTGCACAACTGATGTCTATTGTACTGTACATGCTGTGGTGAAATTTTACATAGCGCCTGTGGATTAGTATGCCTATAGATGGATATGACTGCAGCACGCAATGATCATCAGGGCTCGGGCAAACCAAAGGTTTAGGGGAAGGGTACTAATGCATCTTCATCAGAAAGGAAGGATGCTGTGAGCAGTATTGGTTTAGGCTGAATCCAGTACGATTGATGGGACTGATGCAGGCGCGGTGTTGAGCTTTGCAGGAGCTTGACTGTTTGAGTGGGTGGATTTTTCTTAAAGCAGTCAGTCCTTCACCAGTGAGAAAGCTGATGACAGCTGCTCTTAGGTGCTGCATGGGGAAGCCATGCAAGGTTTCTTTTACCTGGAAACAAGGCACAGGTGGCAGTGCCCTTGCATCACCCCTTCAGAGAACCCTAGAGATGGAGTGAACCACTGCTGAAGGATGGACTGTATTGCTTGGAGTGTTTAAGATTGAGCTACTGACAGACGGATCCCCAGAAGTTCTTTGTGTTAGGAGCTCTTACACTCAGGACAAAGACAATGAACAGAGCATGGTGGGCTGTGATTCCCTCCATAGCCAGTAAGTAGGCCACATGCTAGGAGTCACCAATTGAGGGCTATCAACATAGACAGGTAAGTGCAGAGCATCATACATCTTAGACTACTTCCCAAGAAGTTAAGGCTTGCTCAGAGACTTTGGTCCACAAACATAGCTGCAAGCCTCATACCTTCCAGTCAGAAATTCCATCTGTAGCCAGTACCTTAGTGGAGCCTGCTGGCAATTAGACAAGGCTGAGCTAACACCTGCTTGCACATACGTCTTGTTACCCCACCGTTTCTTTTGGAACCACTCCAGATTAGGTGCAGGTTCCTTCTCAGTAGAGACCACCAGGAAGTGATGATGTGTCATCGTCCATAATGCAGGAGACAAAGAATGTTGTGTGTGTGTGTTTGTGTCCAGGGCTACTGCAATGTGGAAGAGATGGTGTGTCACTGCCCATAATGTAGAAGAGAAAGAATGTTGTGTGTGTGTGTGTGTGTGTGTGTGTTCAGGGCCACTACAGTGTATTGTATTGCACCAGGTTGGGTACATTGGTGCAGTGATCCTCCAAGACCAGCTCTTTCCTAAGATAAACAAAAGCTGGACCATCGGGGTGCTGCAACTAGGTGATACGTAATTTTAAACGAGGACCATGAAATAGCATTTTTAATTAACAGGATGCATACCAATATCCAAATGCTCTTTTTTGCCTCCGCAGCAGGAGACCTTGCCCTGTTCCTGCCTCATTCCCCCTTTTCATTCCTGGCACTCCACACTTGCTGCAGTACACTACAGGGATTGATGTTAGTGGTGTCTATTATGGCACAGAAGGACGCACCATTTACAACTATCCGTCTGGTCTGTGTATAGAGATATATCACCAGGGCAGCATTTGACACCCTGTGCCACAGATCTATTTTGCCTCTCAAAGTATCATACAAGGGAAAATCCATAAATTAAATTGATGGGGCTGACCCTCTTCACATCACGTCCAATTTTGTGACCCATTTTGTTTCATTGGGCAGATTGATGTTTTGTGATATTTTTCTTCAGCTGATCAAGTGGTGCACACTAAACTCCATCTTCATGCTCATTCTTGAAAGACTGGAAAGAAACATTATTGTCTATATATCCCGATGGTGAATGAATCACACAATAAAATATCTGCTGGACGCTATGCTCTGGATGTTTATTTACAAGTCCCTTTTGTGGCAGGGCAAAAGGCAGTGCTCAGTCCACCTACGTCACATCAGGTTCACCTAAAATATGGGCTATGGCTAGAATTTCTGACTGGAAAGCATGAGGTTTGCTGTTATGGTTGAGAGTCAAAGTCTCTGGGTATATCCTGCCCTCTTGAGTAGTAGTCTAAGGGCCTGATTACAAGAGTAGGTGCTATTTAGCGCACCTGATAAATAGCAATACCACAGGGTGCTTTATTTATAGAGTACGATAAATGTCACTTATCATAAATTTATGGGGAATAAAATATGGATTTTGGAGTTTACCACACCAGAATCTTCATGATACTGTAAATAAAGTATGCTTTTCCACTGTTAAATTTCGGCAGGTTTGGCCTGCTGAAATTTAGCAAAGCTTGAGGTATTTAACACATCCAATAACTATTGGCTATGTTAGATACCTTTTAACTCAGAATTCCAACATGTGTGTAAACTAGAGTTTACGCACAAGCCAGAATTAACCGACCCACTTACAAACTAGTCATAGGATGATACAGGTGCCCTGGACTCACCTATATAGATTGGCAGCCCTTTATTGTGACTCATAGTATGTGGCCCATCTATTATTAACGCATAAACGTAGTGTGAAATAATCATGTGTGACATTAACCGAACTAATAAAGATTGTACGGGGACAAAATGTGCCCTCAGAGTAGTTTGCCAACATTTATACGCGTGCTTTATGTAACGTAGTGTATTAGAATTGCACTAATCCGGCATAATCGTAAACGTGTGCTATGATTTGCTTGTTTGAACTACGTTAGCTTAGCATTACTTTAGAGGAGGCTTTGGCCTAGTGGCCTGGTCTCACGGTTTAGACGTTCGTATTTTTCCAATGTGCTATTAAACGTGTATTTCTGCTTGAAGCTGTACTTTTCCACAGAAACTGTTCACATGCTTATCTTAAAGTTTCGTGCCAGCCTGGCATATTTTCTCTTTAATTCAAGGTCGACTTGCAGGTGCGGACAATGGAGGCTCTGAAAGTGAGCTAATTGATAGACAATGTTGCGATTTGCGTACCCATCTCCAAGGATAATGTATGCTTAAGTAAAAGCTTGAGAACTGTCGTTTTTGATTGGACAATTTGAAGCTAACCTATGAACCCTCCAATGGAGACCCTACTGGACTCGAACTGTTGTCTATAAAACCCAGGTGCACGAGAAGAAGGGAGCGATTATCAGCCATTACCAGCTCGATACCCGCCATTTTGCAGACTTCGTAGCTATTATGGCCCACTTTGCTGCGACGCCATTTTGAGAGACTTTGATGCTTTCTCTAATCGAGAGAAAGAGACTTTAATGATTCTTGCCCTAGAGACTTTAACTTTGATTTGATCCCTTTGCATGAAGTAGTAGTCTTACCTTGCCGCCGTGAGGCAATTGCCCGTTCACCCCTGCCCCTTTGTCCCGTCCCATGTTGATCGAGAAACGGTACCTGTGAGACGAAGACTTCCTTGTACGCTGATCGTAATTGGTAAATATGAAAGGAAATTGTAAAATTGCATTGTGTTTCTTTTAGGTAACCAACTGCTGATTTTGATAAGAGCCCTAGCTAGGAGTTTCCTAAATTTATGTTGCTAAATTGTTTTTGCATGAAGTCCCACATGCCGATGCTAATTTGAGGTTAGATGAGGATTCCATATATCGCACGATGCAATTTGAGATCTTGTTATGCTGACTAAATGTACGCAATTAGCCCATTACAGATTATCGTATTAGTGCTTTGCATTGCCATTATCGAATGCCTTGTGATTCAAATGCTACATAGATTACACTTGTTTCGACGTTATGGACAGCTATTAATGTTCATATATGTTTATCATTTGGTATTGAGACACATTTATATTGTGCTAGCTTTGTTAATATAGGGAAATAAATTCACTAACTTTGCAATAAACTGGTGTGGTTATTCCTGGCTGAAAGGTCAGGGTTCGCCGAAATGTATTCTGGATTAATTGTTAAGTGTTATGTTGATCAAGGTATTGCTTATGTTCGTTATTGATTATTGATTTGATGCGACTGATCGATTAAGAGTACAGAGAGTTCCCACTTAGTCAAAAGATTCATCGGCCTAAAGAGCGTCCGAAAACAGGTAAATTATTACTACGGTTCGCTCTATCAGTAGATGGTAGCAGAGGACGGTTACGTCTTTTGGGACCCTGTACTATTAGAGTACATGGTGTTGAATTAACGGTTACGCATTTTGAGGCCTCATTCGAGAAGTTGAATTAGATTTTTCTTGGATAAAATAGATTGACAGAATGATGATGGGCTAGGTCCACCGCGACTTTCCCGGGATCTCGGAGCTTGCGAATGGAGAGAACGGAGGTGTGGAAACAGCGTTGGCGGTACTAGTGATGGTATGAGTGAAGTTAGGGTTTTGCGCTTGCACAGCTTATCGCCGCAGGGTGTGTGAAAAGGTTGCGAGGATTTTTTTTCTTTTTGAGGATAGCGGAGGTGCGACTCCGAGTGTAGAAGTAGAGAAGTCGTCGAACTTCATAGAAACAGCGGAGGTGCGGCTCCGAGTGTGAGAGTAGGGAAGTCGTCGAACTTCATGTGCGTGTGGCGCTTTGTGCATAAAAAGGTCCACATGGTTGTTGTTGTTGAGACGGGCCCTGCGAGGTCAAGAGACTCCGGAGTATGTTGATCCATGTTGTGGTCTGGGCGGTTTAGTAGGTTGATCGGGCGTGGTCAACGAGTCGGTACGTGTGTTAGGGAGTGAAAGAAACTTCGACTTCGGGCTCTGACAAGATTCTAAGTGCACTAGAACAGATCATTGTCAAGTTGAGAGTAGGTCTGCGGGTCAGATTTGCTTGCGAACGTGGGGACTGAGAAAGACGGAATAGCGGCCGAGGCTAGTGAAAGGTCCCTAAGGTCCTGAAGCGATTGTGTTACCCTTCCTGTAGTAAACCGACAGATCTGTTTTAGTTTTTGGTAGCTCGCGATACATGCAAGAAGTTGTTACGGGAGGAGCTGAATGAAGGAAGACTAGCCGCGAGGCTTTGTCAGCCGCAGTGTGTGTGACGTCACTAGGAGCCGCGCTGGGATAGGTTGGTTGGAGAGAAGGGTCGCGCACGGATTGGACACAGTCCGTGGGGCTCGTTTGGAAGGGGAAAGGCAAGCGAAGAGTATTCCGGGAATTAAAGTCACCTATTGATTACAAATTTTGTGGAATAAAAGTGACCTATTGATTATAAACTTTGTGAAATAAAAGACGAGAAAATGAAATTCCTTAAAGCATTTAGGAGTGCGATGAAGGGGGAGTCTTACATTAAAGCGAGCGTAGGAGAGGAGACGCCGCCCGAAGGTACTCCAGCTTACATTGTAATGGAGGAAAAAGGGGTAGCTCCGTGTCTTTGGCTAAAGCAATGGCACAAACTGACAGAGAAACATGGGAGCGTAGCGTTCCCGATACATGGGACATTCAATATAAGGATCCTAGAGAATTTGAGATTCACGATGTATGACATGAAGGTGCCTCCAAGGCCAGCACAGTTTGAGGCTCTAGCAATCTGGGAATTAATGGCTAGACAGCAACAGAAGAATAAGTTTGAAACAAGGATGAGGAAGGTAGAAAAGACACTAGCGGATGCTAGGTGGGATAATGCGCAGAAGGTGTGGAGGTCAGATGTATTGCAGGGGATAAAATTGTTTCCCGCAATTACTAAGGAAGAAGAGGAGACAGGTAAGAAAGCTACCTGTAAGACAGACAGGAAGTGTTCCAAGGATAGAGAGGACAAGGAAAAGTTGAGAAGAGAAGAGGAGTTAGAGGATGAGGAGTTAATAATGCAATTGCTGAACGACCGTCCACCACCTTATGCGGAGAATGGACAAGGTCCAAGTACCAGTTCTGCCCCTCCGGCATCGGTACAGAACAGTGAAACCCAGAGTTCAGGAGCGCCATCGGGATCTAAGGACCCGAGTTTACTGTTCACCCCGCAGATACCGCAGGTTAGGAGAATATATCCAGATGTGCCCATAATGAAACCAGCAGAAAATTATCAACCGCAGATGCCAGGGTACTACAGCAGTGACAATAGTGGAGGAATGGTTCTAGAACAAACCGTAAGGGGAGTACAGAATGGTCACAATCCAACAATGACACAGGCTGAATCAACTCAGTTTATGATGCCTCAAAAGCAGATGCAGGGAGGAAACGCACATGCTCAAATGACGGGGAGTCAGATGGGCATACCGGCAATGATGACCCATAGTATGGGAATGAACATGCCTCAGAACATGGGAAGTGGACAGAACCCAGATGCGATATCACTACCCATTACTGTAGGTCCACCGGTACCTTTGTATAGTCAGCTTAACTTAGGCATGAGCAGTCAGGGATCGATGCTGCAGAATGGGACCGAAAGGAGGTGCATAGAGGGCACTCCAGGGATAACTCCGATAGCGGCTCAGCCAAATGGATCTGGATCCTTGATGGAGTTTAGTCCCATATGTGCTCAGTCTACACTGGTGAGGTCGAGTCCCCCACTGATAATACCTTTAACATCGAATACTGAAAAGTTGCCGCAACCATCGATGGCAGTCGATGTGAATGCTACACTGATGGGGGTAAATGCGCAACAGCTGACACAGTGGTTCAACAGTTTAAATTCCACACAAAGTTCAGCCAGTGGGAAAGGAGAAGACTATATGAATAGGGTCAGGTTGAACATGGAAGCACAAGAATTGGTGGAAGGGACTATGGGTGTAAATAGGTTAGAATCCTACACGGAAGAAGAGCTGAGGTATCTATGTCCCAGGATTACGAAGGAAGTGAACAAGGTACATAAGGGCTTGCAGGAAGCAGCTGACAGAAACGGGGTTGACATAGACAAGATGAAACACTTGAGCAGAAGCTACAGGTTGGATTTTGGGACCACAGATTTTGAACACATGAGGTCAGCAGGCATGAAGACACACCTCAGAGAATTGCTACAGAGTGCACAATTGTGGAGGTGCTTAGACAAGTGGGAAAGCAGATGGATAAAGAGGAAGGAAAAGAGGAGGGACAGTGCTACAGAGCACAACGAGAAAAGACCGCAGAGCAGCGAGACAGTAACCATGTTACCAATGAGGGAGACAGCAGGGGGAAAATTAATACATGTACCATGGCACAGAAGCGACATTCAGTCATTCACGGATGATTTTCCCAAACTGAGAGAGAAGCCGATTGAATGGTATCAACAGACTGATAGGTTTGTGAAGCTTGCAAAATGTCTCTGGGAAGACCTGAACACTCTCTTTGAGATCGTGGTTCCGGCAGATTTGTGGGAGGATTGCAAAAGAGCTGTAGGTTGGCCGACAAGTGAACCAGAGAGAGACAGGGAGACGGGTGCACCATCACCTATGGTGATGAGCTTGTACTATAAAGTGATTGAGCATTTGAAGACGAAGGTTGCCGCGAAAAATGTGGATTGGCAGAAGATTGATCGAACTGCCCAAGAGGCTAAAGAATCGATTCATAGTTACTATGAGAGGTTGTTGAAGGCGTTCAAGAATTACAGTGGCACGGAAACAATAGAGGCGAAGGATATGCTTCATTTTGTGTTCAGATTTGTGGAAGGTCTGAGACCAGAAATAAGTCAGATGATAAAGTCGCATTTGATTTGTTGGCAGTCTAAACCGATTGATGAGGTCTTGACTTATGCGAAATACTGTAGCGACGAAATTGAGGTGAAACAGAAAAAGCTGAAAGAGAAGGTGATGATGATGCAACTTAAAGCAGCTCAGACAGGTCTGCAAGGTTTGCAAGGGATGCAAGGGTTCCAACAGCAGGTACCGCAGCCGCAGCCGCAGTTGCAGGGAAACATGGCGTTTCAGCCACAGGCGAGAGGCAGAGGCAGAGGAGGTTTTGTGAATAATGGTCCGGATTTAAACACTGTTGTAACGGGTGTGCAGGCAATGAAGAAAGTGATGCCGTGTCACGCGTGCGGAATTGTAGGTCATTGGAAACGCGAGTGCCCGATGGTGGTGCAGGAAGGTGCAGGTGCAGGTGCAGGTGTTGGTCAGCAAAACAATGATGTCAATGCATTTCAGACAATGAGAGGACCGAAAATGAGAGGTCCAAACCCAAATTTTCAGACCATAAATCAATTGCAGGGATTACAACCTATGCAGCCGCAGCAGATGCAGATGCCTCGTATGCAGATGACGCAAATGCAGCCGATACAACAGCAGTTACCCATGGTACCTAATCAGCAAATGCAAATACCTTTGGCACCAATGAGTCAGCAGCAAGTGATGGTTCCTCTACAGGTCTCGGGTCAGGTAATGAGTACAAATGGCACCGTACAACAGTTCCCATTACACAGTGAGAGTGGAATAAACAATGTATGGGAGAGTGAAAGCTCAGAAGAGGAAGGAGATTGTGTGCTTGCAGCATCCTTAGAAGTTGATCAAAAGGGTCCGTACGTAGAGGGAAGAGTAATGGGTCATCGTGTTTCATTCTTGGTGGACACAGGAGCCACACGTTCAACTGTTAAGAGCAGTGAAGTACCAAATTTGCCACTCTCAGGGAGGACAGTTCAAGTGGTGGGAGTAGCAAACAGGCACCTGACGAACCCAATAACAGATCCGGTACCAGTCAGCATCGGTAACTATCAAGGGGTGCATCAGTTTGTGATATGTGATTCAAGCCCAATAGCACTGTTAGGGAGAGACCTATTGTGCAAGCTGGGATGTTCGATCATGTGTTCGAACGAAGGAATAACAATCCAGACGAGCAGTGATGGGGAGGAAGAGGATAGTGTAGAGGGGGATGAAATGGAAACGGTGGATGAAGAGTATCCTCTGATTTGCCTTTTCCCGATGATAACTGAAGAAGATATTCCAGCCGAATTACGAGAAACAGTCGGAAAGGAAGTGTGGGACATGACAGGGAAAGAGGTGGGATTGATGAAAGGAGTGGAACCAGTGAAAGTGACGGTAAAGCCCAATGCGATCTTTCCCCAGACCCCACAATACCACATGCCACAAGATACCCTCATGAAAGTTGCCCAACTCATTGACGAATTTGTGAAACAGGGGGTACTGAAAGAAGTGTTAAGCAGTCCATGTAATTCACCAGTAATGGGACTAATAAAGCCAAGTGGAAAGGTCCGACTTGTGCAAGACTTGAGGAAAATAAATGACATCATAGTCAAATGCTGCCCTGTTGTACCGAATCCAGCTGTGATAATGTTTCAAATTCCTTGCGATGCTGAGTGGTTCTCAGTCATCGATTTGTCACAAGCATTCTTTTCTGTGCCTCTTCACGAGGACAGCCAATTTCTCTTTTGTTTCAAATTCCTAGACAGAGTGTACAGTTGGTGTCGAATTCCTCAAGGGTTTTCTGAATCACCGTCGATATTCAATCAGGTTCTAAAGAAAGACTTGGAAGAGTTAGAGTTGCCATTCGAGTCAACCCTAGTACAGTATATTGACGACTTACTGGTTGCATCAAAGACAGAAAGTGGCTGCACAGCCGATACCATTACTCTGTTGAACCATTTGGGAAGGAATGGACACAAGGTGTCTCCTTCCAAATTACAGTTCTGTCAGAAGAAAGTGAAATATTTGGGTCACCAGATAGAGAAAGGGTCACGGAGAATAATGAAGGAAAGAATTACAAGTGTACTTCACATGAGTCCGCCCAAGACGAGAAAGGAGGTGAGGAAGTTCTTGGGAATGGTGGGCTACTGTCGCCAGTGGATTCCCAACTTCTCGACTCTAGCGAAGCCTTTACTGAAACTGACCCAGAAGGATGCTTTGGATCAAATTGAGCTGAAAGGAGATGAGATGGATGCCTTTGTTGAATTGAAAGAATGCATGTGTAGGGCTCCAGCTTTAGGTATGCCTGATTACACAAAGCCTTTCACACTGTTTTGCCATGAACGTGATGCATGTTCTTTGTCTGTCTTGACTCAAGCCCATGGTGGCGTAAACAGACCAGTAGCGTATTTTTCAGCTACTTTGGATCCGGTCGCAGCAGTACTCCCAGGGTGTTTGCGCGCCGTAGCAGCAGTTGGTATCAGCCTCACTCAGAGTGAAGGAATAGTGATGGGACACCCAGTAACAGTCATGGTCCCTCACTCAGTTGAGATACTTTTGACCCGCTCCCGAACGCAACACATGACCGGAGCAAGACTCACAAGGTATGAAATGATTATTCGGGGCTCACCGAATGTGCAGCTGAAAAGGTGCACTACGTTGAATCCAGCAACCTTGCTTCCTGGAGAAAATGCTGAAATTGAGAACGCTGAAGACGTCGAGCATGACTGCCTTCAGGTGACTGAATTTTGCACAAAACCTCGACCGGACATCAAGGATACTAAGCTTGATGAAAATGACCAAATTCTTTTTGTTGATGGATCATGTCTAAGAGACGGGATGGGGATTTTGAAAGCAGGATACGCTGTATGCACTGTAACAGGGGTCTTGGAAGCGGGATGGCTCCAAGGAGTCTATTCTGCACAAGTAGCAGAACTTGTAGCCCTTACCAGAGCATGTCAACTGTCTGCATTGATGAAAGTCACCATTTACACTGATAGCCAATACGGGTTTGGGATTGTGCATGACTTCGGACAATTATGGTCACAGAGAGGTTTCCTGACTTCTTCAGGGTCCCCAGTGAAAAACGGGGAAAGAATAAGGGAATTGTTACATGCCATTCAAGTGCCAGCTGAAGTTGCAGTGGTAAAGTGCAGTGCTCACACGAAAGGACAGGACTATGTTTCTCTGGGAAATGCATATGCGGATCAAGTCGCAAGATTTTGTGCCTTGAACTGTATATTACTGAGAGATGAATGGAACTCAATAAGTGAGCCAGAACTGGAACCGGCTGAAGCATTTGCCTTGAAGGTCGTAGATACAATAGAGGAACTAAAAGCACTACAGAATAATGTCAGGGAGGATGAAAGAGATTCCTGGATTAAATCACAATGTATAAAGAGACAAGACGAGTTATGGGTTTCACATGAGGGAAAATTTGTTCTGCCAAATAGTCTCTTATCACAGCTTGCGCGGTTCTATCATGGGCAAGCTCACCTAGGGAGAGATGCCATGATAAGATTGTTCAAAACTGATTGGTTTAACCCCAGATTTCGTCAAGCTGCAGAAGCAGTTTGCCATCGATGTGTCACTTGCCAGCAGATGAACCCAGGAAAGGGAACAGTTGTGAACGCGAGTCACATTGATAGGGCAAGCGGTCCTTTTAGTCGTATGCAGATGGACTTCATTGAGATGCCTGTGCATGGAGGTCTGAAATATGTGTTGGTGATTGTGTGCATTTTTAGTCACTGGATTGAGGCATACCCCACACGTAGAAATGACAGCCTTACAGTTGCCAAGCTATTATTGAGAGAATTAATACCACGTTTCGGATTCCCGATCTCTTTAGAATCAGATAGGGGAAGTCACTTCAATAACGAGGTGATAAAGTTACTTTGCGAAGCGCTGAACATTGAGCAAAAGCTGCATTGTAGCTATCGCCCTGAAGCCTCAGGATGGTGGAGCAGATGAATGGTACACTGAAATCAAGAATGGCGAAAATATGTGCATTGACAAATTTGAAATGGCCTGACGCATTACCCTTAGTGCTAATGTCAATGAGAAACACTCCTGATAGAAAAACTGGATTGTCTCCGCACGAAATTCTCATGGGCAGGGCTATGAGACTTCCTGCAGTTCCTGCAAACGCGCTTTTGAATATTACAGATGATATGGTGTTAGACTACTGCAAAGGACTGGCTGACGTTGTTCGCTCTTTCTCTCACCAGGTGGAAGCAACCACCTTGCCACCGATCCAAGGTCCAGGACACGCACTGAAAGCAGGTGACTGGGTCGTGGTAAAGAAGCACGTGAGGAAGTCGTGTCTGGAACCCCGTTGGAAAGGCCCTTTCCAAGTGATCCTGACGACAACTACCGCTGTGAAGTGTGCGGGGGTTCCCAACTGGATTCACGCCAGTCACACAAAGAAGGTGTTGTGTCCCACAGATGAGGAAGTTGAAGCGCTGAAATTGCCAGTGCCTGATAAAACAGTGCCGAGTGCTGAGGCAGAACAAAAGCGAACTGAAAGCGAACAAGCAGAAGCAGGAGAGAAAGAGATATTGTTGGAGGGCGAAGAGTCCGACTCACTTGGGGAAGACCAAGGAGAAAGTTCAGACAGCGACGGAGAAGCTGCAGGTGACAAAGAGCCTGAAGCAGCTGAGGGTAGCAAAAAGCCTGAAGCAGCTGAAGGTGACAAGGAACCTGAAGCAGCTGAAAGTGATACAGAGCCTGACAAAAGTAATGGTGACGAAGGGCTCGAAAAAGGTGAAAAAGCAGGAGAGCCTGATCAGAGGAGGGCTTTCCCAGAAACAGACGATACAGAAAAAGAAAAAGAGAACGTGGTCGATTCCCCTGAAGGAGGGGACAAGGCAGAGCAGAACGAAAAAGTTCAAACTTCTACAGAAAAGGTCGCAGGTCCATCAAATGGACATGGTGCAAAGAGGAGATTAAGTATATCACCAGTAAAACAAAGGACTGGAGAAGGTTTGAACGACGGAGAAAGGCCAAAAGTAAAAGAGAAAAGAAAAGAAGTGTCTGTCGTGGTACCAACCTCGAGTGAAGAAAAGGACTTGACAAAAGAGGAAAGTACCAGCGAGGCAGAATCGAAAAGAGAAGCAAAATTGAAAAGGAAAAGGATACCGAACAGAAGGTATTCCGGTCCAGAATGGGCATATGCAGTCAATGACGATTGGACTGACGAGTTCGTATCTCTAAGCATCGAAAACGAAGAAGAGGAAGAGATACCAATAGAAAAGAAAAGTTTTATGGACAGTGTTGATTGAAAGGGTGATAAATGACATTGCTTGCTACAATCTAACGTGAAATAAACAACCAGCTGAGACATTGCTAAACCGGATGAGACATTTGCTAAACCGATAAAGACTGAGTTATTGCCGAATTGAGACAAATGCTGCTAACCGATAAGTGACTTGGCCTCTTGAAGAAGACGGTGTGAACATTGCGCTCGCTCAGCCTTGTAACTGAATTGCTAAATAGTTTCATTTATAAGTGCTTCTAGCTCTCTGATTCTATACAGATCATGACGCAAAACAATAGAAAGAAATATTGTAAATATGTGTGTATAGGCTTGGTAGTAACTTGTGTACTAATAATAATGGCAATCGTGCTTGGAATGCATGGAAAGGGTGAGAATGAGACTATTGCTGCTTCTACTATTGCTCCTGTTACTGTCACTGAACTAACCGCATTGAAAAGGCTAGCACTGGATGAGAGACTCTTGCATGATAGGAAAGAGCTTTCGTATAATGTTTTCTATCGCTTACTAACAGAATATGTTGAGACAATGGATGCGAAAGATTGTTATGTGTGTACCCAGATACCGACATCAGTGAAGGAAGGGGTGACATATCACCACATGCCTCTTACATACGGGATTACATGTAGTATAGTAATGTCTAGATTTTATGGTCAAACTAACATACAGTATTTTTACTCAAATTATGATGTTACCTTTGCTTATGTTCCTATAATAGCGCAGCTAAGCCAGACTGCTAAAGATTGGGATGCTAAAATTATGAGGGAATTTTTCGAGCCAATGCTACCTTTTGAAACGGCTCACGCTCATAGGGAAAACCTTACCTGCTCACTCTCTGCAGTAGAAATAAGTTTTTAGATCGCACAGATGATAGAAGCGCACAAATTGCTTTAGATGCTTGGCATGTAGGAAAATTTTGTATATATCGAGGTGAATCTTATTATGACAACATTTTTGTAGGGGCGAGTGAGTGTAAACATACGTTTATCTTTAAGGCCAAATGGACATTCATGATGGACGGACTTGACCCTGTCATTCCAGGTGTATATTACATTTGTGGGTATAATGCCTATTATCGTCTTCCAAAGGGATGGTGGGGAAGATGTTATTTGGGTATAGTGTTCCCAAAGGTTTATCAACTGGATGACCTATCGATGATTCAAAAGACATCTGGATCCCATTGTATCCAGAAGAGAGAGACCGCAGCTGCTGTGGTAGGTGATATATTTGGAGCCATGATTCCTTCATTGGGAGTCGTGTTGAATTCCATCAAAATAAGAAAGTTGTCTACTATAGTGGATAACATGTTGACAAAGTTTTCAGGTGCTATAATCCTGATAGATGCTGAACTTGCAGCGGAAAGAGCTATGACTCTTCAAAATAGGCTTGCTTTAGACATTCTTTTAGCAAAGGATGGTGGTGTTTGCAAAATGCTTGGTGCAAGACACTGTTGTACCTATATACCTGACAATAGTGTGAAAATTAAAACTATGCTTGCTAATCTAACAAAAGAAAGTGCAGATTTGAAGGAACTGAAAGAACCAGGAGTGTGGGAGAAGGTTGGAAAAGGACTTGCTTCAGTGGGACATTGGATTGGGGGAATTTGGAATGGAATATTGTTAAAAATAATAGAGGGAATTTTAATAGTAATAATTTGTGTATTTGGAATTTGGGGAATAAAAAGGGGAATAATAATGATTATGGAAAGAATAAAAAGAAGAAAGGAGGAGAAAATTATGAAAAGAATGGCAGAAGAATACAAAGCGCAAACTAGGGGAACTAAAAGGAAAAGGGAACTGACAGAATTTTAATGGAATAAAATTTGTGGGCTAAATTTGTGTGATGACAAGTAGTCATCAGAGGAGGGATTGATGAAGCAGAAAATGAAGGTTTTGATTTATTAACGCATAAACGTAGTGTAAAATAATCATGTGTGACATTAACCGAACTAATAAAGATTGTACGGGGACAAAATGTGCCCTCAGAGTAGTTTGCCAACATTTATACGTGTGCTTTATGTAACGTAGTGTATTAGAATTGCACTAATCCGGCATAATCGTAAACGTGTGCTATGATTTGCTTGTTTGAACTACGTTAGCTTAGCATTACTTTAGAGGAGGCTTTGGCCTAGTGGCCTGGTCTCACGGTTTAGACGTTCGTATTTTTCCAATGTGCTATTAAACGTGTATTTCTGCTTGAAGCTGTACTTTTCCACAGAAACTGTTCACATGCTTATCTTAAAGTTTCGTGCCAGCCTGGCATATTTTCTCTTTAATTCAAGGTCGACTTGCAGGTGCGGACAATGGAGGCTCTGAAAGTGAGCTAATTGATAGACAATGTTGCGATTTGCGTACCCATCTCCAAGGATAATGTATGCTTAAGTAAAAGCTTGAGAACTGTCGTTTTTGATTGGACAATTTGAAGCTAACCTATGAACCCTCCAATGGAGACCCTACTGGACTCGAACTGTTGTCTATAAAACCCAGGTGCACGAGAAGAAGGGAGCGATTATCAGCCATTACCAGCTCGATACCTGCCATTTTGCAGACTTCGTAGCTATTATGGCCCACTTTGCTGCGACGCCATTTTGAGAGACTTTGATGCTTTCTCTAATCGAGAGAAAGAGACTTTAATGATTCTTGCCCTAGAGACTTTAACTTTGATTTGATCCCTTTGCATGAAGTAGTAGTCTTACCTTGCCGCCGTGAGGCAATTGCCTGTTCACCCCTGCCCCTTTGTCCCGTCCCATGTTGATCGAGAAACGGTACCTGTGAGACGAAGACTTCCTTGTACGCTGATCGTAATTGGTAAATATGAAAGGAAATTGTAAAATTGCATTGTGTTTCTTTTAGGTAACCAACTGCTGATTTTGATAAGAGCCCTAGCTAGGAGTTTCCTAAATTTATGTTGCTAAATTGTTTTTGCATGAAGTCCCACATGCCGATGCTAATTTGAGGTTAGATGAGGATTCCATATATCGCACGATGCAATTTGAGATCTTGTTATGCTGACTAAATGTACGCAATTAGCCCATTACAGATTATCGTATTAGTGCTTTGCATTGCCATTATCGAATGCCTTGTGATTCAAATGCTACATAGATTACACTTGTTTCGACGTTATGGACAGCTATTAATGTTCATATATGTTTATCATTTGGTGTTGAGACACATTTATATTGTGCTAGCTTTGTTAATATAGGGAAATAAATTCACTAACTTTGCAATAAACTGGTGTGGTTATTCCTGGCTGAAAGGTCAGGGTTCGCCGAAATGTATTCTGGATTAATTGTTAAGTGTTATGTTGATCAAGGTATTGCTTATGTTCGTTATTGATTATTGATTTGATGCGACTGATCGATTAAGAGTACAGAGAGTTCCCACTTAGTCAAAAGATTCATCGGCCTAAAGAGCGTCCGAACACAGGTAAATTATTACTACGGTTCGCTCTATCAGCCTTGAAGGGAATCTGGGCCCAATGCCTCTTCCCCATGTTTTTTTCATCATCTTTGTCTTGAGTTTAAGAGCTACTGACACCAAAAACCTCTCAGAATCTGCCTGCCTGTAGCTCAACTAGACCTAGTGCCATGTTGTCCAGTCTTCAGACTCCAAACAATCCAATCCATCCTTCAGAAGAGGTCCACTCCTTCTCTAATGTCCTCCTCAAGGGGTGATGCAAGGCAGATGTGCAACCTTTAAGTAAAAAAAATATTTTCTGTGGTCTAAGTGTAGTTTTAGATACCTATGCCGCAATAGGCAACCTCAAAGTGTTTTACGGTCTTTTATCGAAATAAACATTTTAGGCTGAATAAATGACAAATTATGAAATTGTTTAATTCTGAGTTGTAATCAGTGAGAAATCTAGGTCAGGGGTCCCAGAAGATGCTAGGACAAAATTCTGTCAATTGAGACCTTTTACCTCTAGGGTCCTGAGGACCTCAATAATGTAGACCCTCGCAGTTGGTACCAAATACTTCTTGCATCATTTGACTCAGGAAAGTGCGGCAGAGGCGTTCGAAACATTCTCTACACGTGTCCCTGTCCAACTTAAGGGCACCCGCATCCTTCTGTCCTGTGGCTGCGGCTATTGGCTGTCCAACTGGCTTCCTCGAATAGCAATTCTCCTCTGGCGTTGTGTGACAATGCCAGTTGTCCAGCTCTCTCCTGCCTCTCTGTGCTGCTTCTTCCTAGCATGGCACTGGAGGGGTTCCAGATGATGTTCCTACCACCAGTGGCTGCTGGTGATTTTTCAAACTGGTAGGGCTCAAACTGGTGACATGAATTGGAATAATTGGACAAGTGTGACAAACAATCCCAAATATCCTCAGGGGTTTCTGCAGAGAGTCACGATAGTTTTCTCCAAAAAATTGACCCAAATAGAACTTTTTACACTAAAATATGAAAATCCCATAATAATAATAATACCACAGGTTTTGCAAACAGGCCTGAAGGGCACTCATCAAAACATTCCATGGAGGGCTTCCACCCCTCTGTCTCGCTCCCGTTTTATGCTGGTACCCACATTTCCCCGCTGCCTTATTCCTTCTCCCTCATCATGTTACTTCAACATGTGCCTTGCTCATCCTCATGATGCCACTTCTCACAATGTTCTCGCTCTCTTCCTATCGCTGTCTCTTCCCCTTTCTAAAACCTTCTCTCTCGCTTCTGTTTTACGGCATGGGTGTCTCTGTTCTTGGCTCCTGATCCTCATCGCTTTTCTTCTTTCCTTGCACTCCTCAGTCTCTCCTGTGGCCGTATCCTGTGAACCGGGGCTCAGGGAAGAGCCAAGGGAAGGCGTTCTGCAGGAAGCTGCACTGCCGGTTGCCGCATTATTTTTTTGCAGCAATTTAACGCGATTTCTCCGAGTGACTGATCCCACTGCCCTGCAGAGGCCTTTAAAATGGGACTGAATGGAGCCAGAAATGATGTTTGTCAGCCTTTTCAGGTTTTCTTCCCACCGCCTTTACTCACCTGCAGCCCTGCTTCGCTGTCTGTCACATACAGAGGCAATGGAAACGTGACAAGGATGATGCACACCGTGCACTCTTGCAGTGTGGACATTTTAGAATCAGATGGCAGGGCTCCTAGACACCCCAGAACCTGTTTCTAGAGATCGGACTGAGGAAGAAGAGCCTAAGCTGCTGCGTAAATGGTTGAATGCTGCAAAGCAAACTGAGAACAAGCCTTCTGCGTCTCACAACACCAGCATCCTGCCTTGGGTACCTTTTCAGGCGGGTGAAGGACTGCAGAACTAAGATGTACGTGGGCTTCACTGGTCCACGTTCTCAAGGTAAATGTGCACATTTAAAAAGGCAGTGGCCTGAATGAGCAGAGACTTCGTGCTCAAGTCAAGAGACCCTTTTATTGAAGGGACTGACATCGGTCCCTACGCACTATGCCTGATTTGGTGAATGTGTCCTAAACTCCTTTAGGACTCATTTGTTAGGGGCAGGGGTTGAACATTTAATATCTGGATTCTTCATGGTGTAGCAACCAGGAGCTGCTGCTGCAAATCTGAAGGGGGGGCGGGGGAGAAGGCAGCGGGGGATGGGGCAAATATTAAAAATAAAATAAAAAAAAAGTACCTTTCCTGACGCTGCCGGCTGCCTTGCGCTCCTCGTCTGCAGGTGTCCCAGCAGTCCCTGGGATACCAGCACAGGCTCCCCCACACAATCCTGGCGCTGCTCTCATGTTATACATAGAATGAGAACAGCGCCAGGATTGGTCTGAGCAGCTTGGTCTGCTGCTCAGACACTGCGTTGGAGTCTGTGCAGTTTCTCCAACAGCTGGGTTGAAGTCAGTTTGACGGGCCTAGAAAGGCTGGCCAAACTAAGATGCATACTTAGTGCACTCTCTCCTCCTCCCGCTCCCCTCCCCCTGGCCCAGCCCCGCCTCTCCCTTCACACGCTGGCTCAGCTGAGCCAGAAGTTGAAGAATAAAACAGAATACCGTTTTATTTATCAGCTGCTGGCTCTTAGCCAGCGGGGCGACGATACTCTGCCACTGCGGAGGAGCTACAACTGGTAGCAACTTTTAAATTATTGCCGCCCCAAGGCTTGCACTTCTTTTTATGTTTATTACTTTTTATTGTATTTCTGAGTTTAAGGTTACTTGTGGCACCACCCTTATGTCTATTTGATGGTGGTTTGATGTGTTTGTGTGTGTCGCGTGTATGTGCATACAACAGTGTGTGTGTATTTGTGTGTAATACAATGTAAAAAAAAATTCTTAATCATCTCTAAGGAAGCAAAGCAGTCTTGAACTCCCAAACCATTTTCCAAAGAATTTGAAATGCTGCTAGACAGTAATTACTTTTTGAGGAGTACCATAATATTGTTTACATAAGTGTACTAACAGGTGAGAAACTTTACTGCGCCTTTTAAAAATAGTCTCTGCTGTCACTACAAGTTAAAATTCATTTATTTACTGCTCAATCCACAAGAAGCTGGACCAAGGTTTCCACTCTCACAAATGGACTTTTCAGGGTGATTGAATCTTTAAATTACCGGGCGTGGGAGAGTGAGGGGAAGGGTCGCATTGGTAAAGCGAGCACTTGGACAATGAGTGATGGACTAGTATCTAAGTTGCAGATGTGGGCTGCTCTTCTGGTTGTGTGGAGGCCGATTTGGGCTGTGTCCGTGCTGTTGAGATGCTGGCAACAGCCCAGTGGGGGCCTCAGCGGCCTTACCGGAGGCAGATGGGCCTCTATTACCCCTCTTTTACTAAGAGGCCGAAGATGTCATTCCCAGTCTCTCGTTGGGCTGGCCCATGAATGTATGCAGATTGAGCAGGCAGGGACAGGGGGCCTGAGCAGAAGTGGCCTCACATATTCAGGTGTGGTTAATCAGTGTGAACTAATCCGTGTGCAGAGGCAGCCTTTGCATTTTTTTTTTTTATCTCAGAGAGGTTAAGGGAACATGCCTCTTTTATACAGCCCGCCGCCTTCTTCTAATAACACTAAAACACTGAAGAAGTATTTTGCAAGAAGGCGCAAACTGCAAACCCCACTTTTTTTCAGGAAGCCTGGACCTATTTTTCATCCCAATCCAACCCTGGTGTGGGGGGGAAATGTATTTATTTTGATTTATTTACTGTATTTGTAGAGCATAACACTCATCCTCTAGGGGATATCTGAGTGCTAAGATCTCTCCATTCTTTCAACTGTGAGACTGAGCGAATTAACTCTTATCCTCTGAAGAGCCATTTTTTAACCTTTTTTTCCTGCACCCTAGGGAACTGTTGGTAAGGCGCAAGTCCAGAGGTACGGCGTTTCAATGGGATACTGCTACATGAGAATCCGGGGATACCCCCCACTGAATCATTACTGAAAGCTGGGGACCTAATCTGTTAAAATTATTTAATTTTCTGAGCAGTCGCGGACCCCCTGAGGAGGCTGCGCGGACCCCCACGGGTCCCCGGACCACAGGTTGGGAACCACTGCACTATGTTATGCGGGGTGGGGGAGACAATGGATGAATATAAACAGGTTATTGGCTAATGACAATAGTAACTTGTTTTCCATGGTGTTTACATTATTAAACGATGCAACCCCCACGGATAACACGTTACTATTGTCTTCAGCCTTACTGCAGTCTCTCTCCTTACTTGGTGTTCCTGCAGCTCTGGTGCCAGGGATCTTTGGAGGTACTGCAGACTAGTGCAGAGCCGGGTGCTGCCCCTGTGTTCTGAAGGTGCAGACGTTCGGTCACTGTGTTAGGAGTGCACAGCCTCCTCTCCAGAACGGTGCAGTCTCCTCGGTTTTGCTTTCGCTTTTGCAGTGCTGGTTTCACTTCCTGTCTTCCAGGCATCACATGAGCTGGAAGAAGTGGAACCAACATGAGGAGAAGAGGAGGAGTCAAGCTCAGACATTCTAGACCTGTGGTACGGGGACCCCTGGTGGTCCGCAAAGACTCTTCAGGGGGTCCGCGACTACTTAGTAAATTACATAATATTAAAAGATTAATAAACGTGTATATAAATAAAGAAGCTGAATGTACAATTGAACATTTTAAAACATACTGTAAATGTGAAGGAATTTGAAATTGGAGGCTTAAAGCCTAAATAAGTATCCTCAGATTGATTCAGGGGAGCAGTGCAGGTGCGTCCAACAGAATACAGAATTAATTGAATTTAGAAAAGTTCTAACCTTTCTATTAAAAGTACATTTTCTTTTCTATTTAAATGTGTTTGCAAATTAAATAAGTGTCATCATCCGTGTATTTGTTTGCTGAATGTTATTTTCTGTATTTATTGTGTATTATTTTGCGGTTCAAAACATCGGCAATGCTTAAGTACGGCCCCCGGCTTCCAGTAATGACTCGTGGGGGTCTGCGGATTCCAATAATGATTCAGTGGGGGTCCCCGGGTACCAGTAATGATTCAGTGGGGGTCCCCGGGTTCCAATAATGATTCAGTGGGGGTTCCCTGGTACTAGAAATGATTCAGTGGGGGTCCCCGGGTTCCAGAAATGATTCAGTGGGGGGTCCCCGGGTACCAGTAATGATTCAGTGGGGGTCCCCGGGTACCAGTAATGATTCAGTGGGGGTCCCCGGGTTCCAATAATGATTCAGTGGGGGTCCCCGGGTTCCAGTAATGATTCAGTGGGGGGTCTCCGGGTTCCAGAAATGATTCAGTGGGGGTCCCCGGGTTTCAGTAATGATTAAGTGGGGGTCCCCGGGTACCAGTAATGATTCAGTGGGGGTCCCCGGGTACCAGTAATGATTCAGTGGGGGTCCCCGGGTTCCAATAATGATTCAGTGGGGGTCCCCGGGTTCCAGTAATGATTCAGTGGGGGGTCCCCGGGTTCCAGAAATGATTCAGTGGGGGTCCCCGGGTTTCAGTAATGATTAAGTGGGGGTACCTAGAAGACAAAAGGTTGGGAACAAGTGTTCTAGACAGCTGACTTGCAGCACTGATGTTAAACGAGACCGGGGGCGCTTCACAATTGCCTGCCTATCGTTGGTGTTAGTGATCTGCTAGCGTCACATCGGGCAGGGAGGCGTTCTAAAAGGAATGTAGATGGTAATTGCTTTTTGCAGTTACTATCCTCGTGGCTTTTAAAAAGGGAAGGGCATAACCCCTCCACCCAACACCAGGAGCTGCCCCGTTAGTATGTGCATCTTCATACTTAAAAACATTGTTCCCAATTACACGTCGCCAAATCCCTATTCCATCACACCCTGTTTTATATCAAATCCCAAAATTACTTTTAAAAAAACTGGGCCTGTGAGCTCAAAGAACTGTATTGCTTCATTGTGACTACTGCCCTGTCCCTTCAGCACTATATGTGCCAAAATGGCAAGAGTTGAGGAAATAAATTACATTTTATATTCAGAAAATCTGCACAGGTTGCAAGAGTCAAGGACTCATCATTTAACAGTCGCATTAAAGTTAAAAAATGGTGGCATAGATTTTTGAGTGTGCTTCTTTTTATTCAAACATCACTTCATTAACTCGAAAGAGATGATTTTACTGCTTTAGATTACGATGTAAGCATAACCACAGAGCACGATTCAGTGTGTGCTTTTATCCCAGCAGGAAGTGACTATAGAACTGAAGACATAATCACCATCCGTGCACACACTGCTGACGCTGCAGCGCCACTGTTCAAATGACGAGGCGTAAGCATTTTTGAACCCGGTTCACCAAATCACCAAGGGAGCTCACGTGTGGTGGGTGTTTTTAGCATCGTCGGAGGTCTAGTTGGTGATGCCATTAATGACGTTTTTGGTGATGGCATATATAGAGACATATCTCGGCATGCATAGGGGGAGGAAGAGGAGGTCTTCAATTAGCATTGCAATCTTTCTGTATATTTAATTTTAAATATTAAAAGGGGCATTTCGTTATGGTCAGTAAATTTGTGTTAAAAAATCCAAGGATGAAATGTGTGCTGGATTAGTTTGCCTCAGTGGACATTTGTTCCTGCTTGTTGCACCCCTGGGACACTTTTCTATTTTAGAACTGTCGGCCGGCGCTTGTATGGGCCGTTCTTCAACACCTAATCCTACGGCTCAGATGTTATGGCCTGGCAAAGTCAAGGGAGTGTTACCTCATTTCCATAAGGGCGCAGGCCCATGCACATAACGGAAAGACCGCCTGTGCTATTTGTAACACAGAGGAGACGGAAAACAGGCAAAGGGAGGAATGCATAGTTAATGTCAGCCACCATCAGTCACTTGGACAGAATCACAAGCCATTATTTGAACCTAATCTGGCAGTTTGTGCTGCACTGTTCCTCTTGGAGGAGGATCGAGACTGGCTTCCGTATGGTTGGATTTGTTTAGAATGGCTCAGTGAGTGAAAGATGATGGCCAGGAATGTTGTCCCTCACGATGGCCAGTGGCTGCGATTACGAGAAGCATTCTTTCCACCACTATTTTTTTACAGAATAACACAGATGAGTGTGCAAGGGTAAAGAAGCTGACATCAGACAAAACTAGGAAGCAGTTCACAATTTCTGTACACCCCCCAAGGGCTACTTTTAGAAAAGACAAGTTTCCTCCAGGGAGATGTATATACAATGCACTCTCCTACAAGGGTTCCTACCATCCCTGCAAACAAGAAGCATTCTCCAGGTACCGAAACACAGACTGGAGGTTTCAACCTGCTTCTCCATCTTTCACTGCTGCTTTCTTTTCAACCTGGAGAGAACACATTAGGTTGTGTATTCAGGTGCAAGGTTCCTGTGTGGACTGGGTGTAAGCAATGAGGATGTGCACAGCACAGACCAGGAGCGGGCCAGGTTACATCATGGGTTTGCCTGCTGTTTTTGCACATTATTTTCTAATCAGTAATTTTGGACCTGACAGCTTTAGGGTGGTCATTCCCACCTTTTTGCCTTCCTCCTGCCACTGTTCTGACACTGTGTTTGCTGGTTTTAGGACTCAGCACACCTTACCACTGCTAACCAGTGCTAAAGTGCATATGCTCTCTCCCTTAAACATGGTATCATTGGTTCACTCCCAATCGGCATATTTGACTTACTTATAATCCTTTAGTAAAGTACACTACACGTGCCCAGGGCCTGTAAATTAAAAGCTCTAGTGGGCCTGCAACACTGATTGTGCCACCCACATAAGTAGCCCCTTAACTATGTCTCAGACCTGTCATTGCGAGGCCTGTGTGTGCAGTTTCACTGCCACTTCTACTTGCCATTTATAAGTGTTTACTGAGTCTTAAACTCTCCTTTTAGTCTACATATGTCACCCCTAACGTAGGCCCTAGGTAACCCATAGAGCAGGGTGCTATGTAGGTAAAAGGCAAGACATGTACATAAGTGTTTTGTATGTCCTGGTAGTGAAAAACTCCTAAATTGGTTTTCCACTACTGCGAGGCCTGCTCCTTTCACAGGCTAGCTTTAGGACTGCCCTCATATACTTTTTGAGTGGTAGATCCTGATCTGAAAGGAGTAACAAGGTCATATTTAGTATGGCCAGAATGGTAATAGAAAATCAAGCTTATTGGTGAGGTTGGATTTTAAATTACTATTTTAGGAATGCCACTTTTAGAAAGTGGGCATTTATCTGCACTTAAAAACCATCTGTGCCTTACAGCCTGTCTCCAATCTACATCTGGGCTGGGCTGATTGACAGCTCTCTTGTGCATTTTACCCAGACAACTACAAACACATGACACTTCTGGACCTACACCTGCATCCTGTCAATAGGAACTGCCAAGCTGCGCAAAGGACTCATCTGGACTGCTTTGCTGAGAAGGACTTCTGCACTGCTGTTGCCCTGCTGCTCTGCTGGCCTCTGACTTTGCTGATAAGAACTCTGCCTTCCCCAAAAGTGCTCTTCAAGGGCTAGGATTCAGCTTGTGTCCTGTTTGTTGAAATATCAAGACCAAAAAGACTTAGGCGGTCATTCCAAGTCTGGCGGGCGGCGGTAGCCGCCCGTCAGGCGGGAACCGCCATTTGGCCGCTACGCGGCCAAAAGATCGCTGCCGGCATTCCAACCTTCCAGCTGGGCCGGAGGGCGCTAACCATGTTAGCGCCCGCCGGCCCAGCGGGAAGGAGGCCTGCAACACAGAAGCCGGCTCCGAATGGAGCCGCCGGTGTTGCGGCCGTGCGACGGTTGCAGTTGCACCCGTCGCACTTTTCACTGTCTGCTACGCAGACAGTGAAAAGCCGGCCGGGGCCCTGTTCGGGGGCCCCTGCACTGACCATGCCAGTGGCATGGGCAGTGCAGGGGCCCCCAGGGGCCCCAAGACCCCCGTTACCGCCAGCCTCTTCCTGGCGGTGACAACCGCCAGAAACAGGCTGGCGGTAAGGGGGTCAGAATCCCCATGGCAGCGCTGCTTGCAGCGCTGCCATGGCAGATTCGCCCAGCTGGGGCAAAAACGTCGGGAAACCGCTGGCCCCGTCGGCCGGCCCCGCCGGCCCCGTCGGGAAACCGCTGCGGTCAGAATGGGCTATGAAGCACCGCCAGCCTGTTGGCGGTGCTTCCGTCATCCGCGACCGCCAGGGTCAGAATGACCCCCTTAATCTCTTCAGGAAACTCCTTGTGCGTTGAATTTTGCCGGAATTGATGCAAAGCCTGCATTGCGACTGAGAAATTGCCGCACAGCAGACTGGAACGATGCAGCCTGACTTCCTGAGTGGAAATTCGATGCAGCGCCTGCCTTGCGATGGAAAATGTGATGAATCGCCTATCGGGTCAACACAGCGCCCGTGTCTTCTTCCAGCTCGTCAAGGATTTTTCCTAGCATCGTGCCTGGGCGTCAAAATACCCTGCATCGCAGTGAGGAACCAAGAATATGCGCCGAAAAACAATGCAAACCCCTTGCACCATGAAAAGAAACGGCGCATTGTCTGTACTATTCCTCGCATCTCCTCCTCTGCGGTCTCCATGCGTAGTTATTTTTGACACAAACCAGGTACTGTGTGTAACAGAGAGACAACTGTTTATTTCCAAGGATTAAAACTCTTTTAAACCTTTCAAAAGTGATCTTTCATCTTGTGCTTATTGAATCTTTGTTGTTTTGACCTTATTTTATTCAGATAAATATTATCTATCTTTCAAAACCTGTGTGGTGTATTTTTGTGGCGTTTTCACTGTGCTACTGTATGATTTATTGCACAAATACTTTACACATTGCCTTCTAAGTTAAGCCTGACTGCTCAGAGCCAAGCTACCAGAAGGTGGGCACAGGGTAATTTGGATTGTGTGTGACTTACCCTGACTAGGATTGTAGTCCCTACTTGGACAAAGGTGTACTTCTCTGCCAACTAGAGACCCCATTTCTAACAAGTATGCAGTTTCCACACTTGGAAGCTAATAAGAAATGTCTACAGTATTGGGCTTCCTCATGCCCAAATTAAAAGAGGTAATTCTTACAATTAGAAACATGTCAGAAGGACCTCACCAGTGCCTTAATTACCCATACATCTACAGCTACTTGCTGCTCACTTTCAGTGGCCAAAGCCAATTAGAAGTAGCATCAGGCGGAAGAAGCAGAGACCTAATTACTCATAAAGGCGCTGATAAGCTGAGCTATGTTTGACTTGACAGGCCCTCCCCTTTTGTGCACTCATTAGTAACCAAAAGAAAGGGAACATATACTACCAGTTCAGGTATTGGAAGGTGACAGCCATCAGAAAGTGTTTTTTAAGATTTATATTGAACTTAGCTCCTCAGAGGACCTTCAGCCTGACATAATTATTTCTCATTTTGTAGAAGGCTGGAGGACAGGGCTGTCAGTAAAGGTCTAAGAAACACCTAGAACAGCACCCTCTGCTATACCTTAAGACAGACCTGCGTGTAGTTTGGTGAACATGAGTGACAATGCAATTAAGATAGCTCTGAGGTTTTATCCTCTTCTGTTAAAATGTGTGTTGTGATCAGCTGGTCATGGGCCTGCACACCAATGAGGTAGCCCAGTTGCCTGATGTAGTTTGGAAATCCCGGCATTGACAGCTTGCAGTCTCCTGTTTTCTTGCTCAGTAAAATGAGTGTTAATACCCATTATTTTAATGCATGAAGTGAGAATTCAGACTATGGTGTGCACTATGTAAATCCAACTCAGACCCCGCCTTCCCCCTGCCTTCCCCACCCTAATGCCGTTCCAGAAACTGCTGAGCACATACATAAAATGTTAAACATTGCTTAGCAGGTTCACCTTCCTTTCAGAATTAACACTTGTGAATGTTTGCAGCTATTCTTAGATGCCTCCCACAGATGGTTTTGTAACTGCAAATCAAACTTTGTGGGATCTCCAACTAGGCTTTGTAACTGGACTGAAAAATTATGTTGGTTCTCAGAGAAAGCTTTGTACCTACAGAAGAAATGCTGTGGGATCTCGTATCAGGCCTTAAAACTACAGAGCAAACTCTGTGGGTCTCCGAGGCTTTGTAACTACAGAGAAAACTGTGTGGCAGTGGCGTAACAAAGGCCCCCGCAGCCCCCAAATTGGGAGAGTTCCGAGTTCCAGGGGGCCCCCTCGGGCCAGTACCTTGAGACCTCGTGAGTGATTTCAGAGGGCCCCCCTCCTGTACTTTGCAGGGAAGCCCCTTCAAGGTTTGCCATGCTACTGCCTGTGGGAGCTCCACAATGCCTTTGTAACTACGAAACAGACTCTGTGGGATTCCAAAAGGTTTTGTAACTACAGAGCAAACACTGCAGGATCTTCAAGAAGGCTTGGTAACTACAGAGCAAACTCAGTGGGTCTGTGAGAAGGCTTTGTAACTTCAGAACAAACTCTGTGGGATCTCCAAGAAGGGTTTCTATCTACAGAGGAAACTTTGTGGTAACTCTAAGAAGGCGTTGTAACTACATAGCAGACTATATGGGATGTCCAAGAAGCCTTTGCAACTACAAAAAATCTCTGTGGGATCTCCAAACAGGCTTTGTCACTAAAGAGGAAACTTTGTGGGATCTCGAAGACCTCTTTGGTGTGCTAATCTCTGTACATTCCTTGATTGTGGCGCTAAGTGCTTAATATTAAAATAGAGTGCCTTGCCTTCTCGGGCTCTTAACTTTGTGCAATATTGTTTGCCATTGCAGAGTTTGCGTAGCACTTCATACGCCTTAGAAGGCCATGAAGCACAACACTCTGATTTGCATTGGGTTCGTTCCTGGGTACACATTAGGAATACGTGGTTGGCAGGATGTTGAATGTAGTTTCTCCTACTTGAGAGGTATTGGGCAGGCTCGCACTGGTTGTATCAGGCACTGGGCATTTTCATGGTGAGCTGGCAGGATAGGGGCCTGTTTCATTGCAGATGGGAGCTGCTTTCGTTGCTGGGGGACCAGGCCGACTAAAGTTTTTTTGCCTGCAGCGTTACAGTGCTTTACAAACAAAGCTAAATAAATGGTTTTAAAGTGTTGCAGTCAGACCACGCTGCATGAAAACCATGTGGTTTTACATCTGAGTGGTTCCTGTCCCTTGCAAGGTCACCACGAGCAGCCCTGACCTTCAGTCGAAAGGGGGGGGGTGAGAGGTCTGCTACTGCTTGGCTTAGAGGGTCAAGTACATACATGATAAAGACTCTTCAATCCAACACAGTGTAGTTCTTTGTTAAGTGACAGTTGCAACACATTTCAATTTAGTATATAAAATTATATAATTTAATTGAGTGGCTGTTACAAGTGGTTCTAATCATTAACTTAGAAAAATTAATGCCCCATCACCACTGCCCTCACTACAATGCGATTGGTAAACCAAGAAGCAAGCCAATCGGCTTCTGTTTCTATAAGTGGTCAAAGGAGTTACTAAAGAATGTGTAACATTATAGTCTTTTGTTCGTGTGCGTCTCACACCCTGACGTGATGTATTTGAAGGTGCTGTCATATAATGATGAAGCAATTGGATGTACTCTGTAAACAGTAATTGCCTAGTAGCAGACAATGTAGTCAAATGGAAGCCTAGATTGATGCAAGGGTTGCTGGTTTTTTATGTTGTGCAATGTGGCCACTACATGGTTATCTATTTCTTTCATCCATTTTAGACCAAAGTTTAATGCTTTATTTTAAATTGTTTGAGGCGCTAACTCAGTGCACTGTGTTAAATATATCCAGGCCATGCATGTTTTACAAGTATTGGTGGAGGTAGGGTTAGGGAAAGGTGATGTTTTAAAGCAGAAGTTAAAATGAAAACCAGAGCATCCAACCTTGGTCCATGCCTCGAGGCCATCTGCTCCACGTAGCTAAATGTCTTTATTCATTTCCATCCATTCTTGAATTCATTCATCCACCCATTCATTGTCTAGCCAACTATTCATTCATTCATCTTTGAGCCACATAGCTATGCCACCAATCTTCATCCAGCCCTCCATTCAATGATTAGACAAAGTTATACAAGAAACCAAGGGATTGTTGGATCAAACCCGTTTGTAAATATGTGGGGGTTAGATCCTACAAAGAAGCAGAGCGCATATTTCAGTCTAATACTTCACAATTAGTGGTGTTTGGCACGAGTAGATTTTTATTTAATGTGTACCTTATCAGAAAACGACTTGGTCACAAGCTGTAATATTTTGTTAGGTGGCCCGCTCTTTCCCTTCCTTGTAAAGGTATATGATGCACTGTTTCTTCGACCCAAGTTAATGAATTTTTCAGTTCTGGCTTTTAATTAATTTATAAACTGTTATTTATATTTTTATATGCGGTACTGCTTAATCATGGAGACACCCATATATTTCTTGCCAATTGTATGTATTGTATCTTATATTTAATTGTGAAATGTATATATGTATGTTGTATTTATCTCTTGTCTTGACTTTTATGGCAATATTTGCCGAAATAAAGTTTAACGAACGAACGAACGACAAAGTTATATCATGAAAAATGTGTTTTATTCAGACCATATTTGTAATATTTTTCAAACATTTGTTGGGGAGAGAATCCCTTCAGTCTCCACTTCCAGTGGTCAGACTCGCTCGCTGCACTTGCTCGCTGCATGCAGTAGGAGGACTGGTTTGACAAAATTTGTCAGGGCTGCTTTTGGCTCCCAGTCTAGTCCTGGTGTTGGGTGAGGTACATGAGGTCAAAATATCCCTCTGAAATCTAATGCTTTTCTTGCACAGACTGGAGCAGGAATAGTAAGTTTTACCCCTCTGACGTTCAACATTTTCCGTACTGTTGCGCTGTTTGGAGTGGGAATAATAAATTTAACCCATCCGAAGCCCAGCACTTTCCCTACTGTGGCGTAAACCAGAGTAGGAAATGTATATTTAATATTCTTAGATTTGAATAGTTTTCATAATATTGGTTGAATAGATTTCGTAGCATAAGTTGTTTGTTTATATAGTTTATACTATTTGTTTTTAAATTGACATGTGTTTTAACGTTTATAGCATTTTTAGTAAATTTGGCATGTGTTTTGGTGTTTTTTTATTTTTAATATGTTATGTATTGCCTAATGAATGAATATATCTTTGTTATTGAATTGTTTATATTTTTATCATTTGTGTATGTATTTTAAGTACACAATATATATCAATTTATATAATATGTTTTAATAGTAATACACTTTTTTTTTAAATAATATAATGTAGAATAAATGTTTTTTATGTTTTATTATTAATATTATTATTTTATTATTTTACACTATATATATGATCCCCTAGTGAGCGAGCCTTACGTAAAGTTATGGATGGATGTGGACCAGTACTGTCCCTGATATTGGGATCATTCTGTAGGATGTGCCAGTTCTTCTGAAGTATGGTTTTCAAAGAGCCATGTTGTTGATTATATTGCAGAATATTCTAGGGGACGATTGTTTCATCCCACTATTTGTGGATATGTTATTGAAAAGTAACTCATCTCTGCTTTTGTTTTTGACTCTATTCTGTGCATCCACCAAAAGTTTGAGAGGATATCCTCTATTTAGAAATTTTTCCGTCATGGTCCTAATTTCCAAATCATATCTACTCTCATTTGAACATATTCTGCGAGCCCGCAGAAACTGGCTGTATGGTATACTCCATTTTAGTGTCGTGGGATGCCCACTATTGGCATGTAGGATAGAATTGCATGCCGTGGGTTTGCGATATATGGTGGTCTCTAGCTGATCATTCCTCACTTCTAGTAAGACATCTAAAAATTCAATAGTCTCTCTGCTAAAAGTGACTTCCAAATAGATGTTAAATTGGTTATTATTTAGTATGTTTATATATTCCAACAATGACTGATCAGTGCCATCCCAAATGATTAAAAGATCATCAATATATCGCACCCACAGCATGACCCTATCCATATAGATATTGTTGTTTTCAGACCATGCCACCTCTTTCTCCCACCAGCCCATATATAAATTGACATATGTGGGAGCATAAGAAGCCCCCATAGCTGTCCCTTGTTTTTGTAAAAAAAAAAACAATCATTATCAAATAGGAACAGGTTATGGGTTAAACAAAATTGTAACATGGATAAAAGCATGTTTGTGTGCTCAAGAAATTCAATAGGTCGTGTTTGTAAGAAATATCTATATGCTTGTAACCCATATTGATGTTTGATAGAGGTATACACAGAGGCCACGTCCATGGTGACCATTAGATAATCTGTATGCCATGGAATGTTATGTATCTTAGCCAGGAAATCATTAGTGTCACGTAAATATGATGGTAATTCCGTGACAAAGGTGCACAGAAACAGGTCTAAATATCGCGAAGTATTTTCTAGCAGCGACTGGTTCATGCTGACTATAAGTCTGCCTGGGGGATGTGATTTATTCTTATGGATTTTGGGCAGAAAGTAAATACATGGAATTTTGGGATAGTCAATCTTCAAATATGTTAATTCATCATAATCAATAAGTTTTTTGGTGTGCCATTCATTAATCATCTCATGATACATCACTTGATATTGAGTTATAGGATTAGTCCGCAAGTTATCATAATGATCTATATTCATCAATTGTCGGTAAGCTTCTTTGGTGTAATCACGTGTCCATAATAACAATGTTACCGCCCTTATCAGAGGGCTTAATGATAATGGACGTGTTGGTTCTCAGTACATTTAGATCTTTCCAGTCTTGTTGAGTAAAATTGGATCTATTTGTTGTTTTAGATGGAACTTTCATGTGGAATTTATCAATGTCACCAATTACCAGCTCATGAAATGTATCAATCAAATTTCCACTTGGTAGTGGAGGATTGAATTTGCTCGACGATTTTAGATGACTGGTATTATGAAGATTGGTAACAAACCCCATCTCATTAAGCGTAGAGGTGTTGATGTTAGTTTCATCATATGCCAAGCATCCAAGTTCATTGCTTTCCTTAGCTAGATCATTAATGGCAATCAATTCTGTACTGTCCGCAATATTAAATCCTGAGACTGGAGCCCTACTATTTACATTGTCTGCAAAGAGGTTTTTATCCTTGTTGGAAAAATATTTAATTAAACGTAATTTGTGAACAAATTTATAGAGCTCAATTCGTCTACTGACATAGTCCCATTGGACATTAGGACAGAAGCTTAATCCTAAATCAAGTATGATTGTCTGTAAATATACTATTGGAGATGTTAACAACAGTACTCGAGTGGTTCAAACTGCTGGGGGAGTGAGAGTTCAATCCTGTTCCTAGTGTTGATTGCTTCTTCCTCTTCCCCGGCCTCGTCTTCTGCTTCCTCGGCCACGTCTGCGATTTTGGCCAGGGGTTGGCGTGACCATTTGCATAAGACGCATTTCCCCCTGAAAATCCAATTTGTTACGTGGTGCCTCATCTGCAGAGGAACCTATCTCCGAGCTATCATCAGCGGATATTTGATGTATGGCAACTTCTGCTCCACTCTTAGACACATCTTTTGTTATATATATCATATTATATATCTATAGTTATCTAAACACAAACACACATATATATGTTTATGTTTGTGTCTTTATAGAAGCATATATTTATAAATAGTATTAAATATGAGTGGAATTTACTTCTCTTTACATCATATTAAATGTATATATTAAAATATTCAACAGTTACTTCTTTAAACCATATTTATAACGAAGAATCAATATTTTTGTATATTTGTGGGCAATATTAGTGTCAACAATATTTGTTTCTGATATTTTTGTACATGCCATAATAAGCATGATATTGTGGTAAGTGATATTTTTGACACAGTATTTTTGGCAATTACATTATTTACCATGATATTCTGTCAGTGATCCGGTGGGAAGAGACAGGTTTTTAGTGCTCCTGGAATTCAGTGTCATTTTCGATTCTTCTTATTTCCATACATTTTTCCTAGAAAGACTTCTACTGTCAGAGAGATTTGAGATATGACATTTATAAAAGAATTAAACATAAAGATTTGTCCTATGGGCCACATGGGAGAGTGAAAGAGATGTGCTTCCAGTAGCAGCATTGTACATTGCGTAATTAGGAGACCTGAGTACAAATTCCAGCTTCTTCACATGAACAATGTGTGGGATCCTTTGCAAATGACTTTAATTCACTGTGGTGTCAAATGAGAGCATCATGATGTAATTCAATAAAAAATGTCTGCTGTGAAAAAACTTACTTGCATAGTTTTGATAGAGTAATGTTGCAATAATGGGCTCATCTACATGCAAACATGGCAAAGTACCTTGTCTCTTGGTTGAGTACTGGAATCGTCAATGTAGCCTCTGGTATCTACCGGGCTTTTACCTCTCCTCAGTCTCTAGAGAGAGAGCTGGCTTGTGGCAGAACATACCCAATCCAACCATTAAGACTTTGACAGCTGCCAAGCGAATCGGAACATCTGACGTGTTCTGCAGCCATATTGAAGGTGGCCCCCACCCCATAGTTGCAGCAAGAGTGCCAGTGGGGCAAGGCAAGACTGGGGGCTTGCCTTTAAAATTATTATTCTGTTCCCACAAGCCCAGTTGCAAGGCTGGCTCTGCTCCAAACAGGATTTACATAGAGACCAACATTGTATAGACAGAATATAAGAGGCGAATTGGGCAGAAGTGGGCAGTGGTCAACAAAGCAAATGTCTGGCCTACAGGGTGGGGAGTGAATGCATGGGAAAATAAAGGAATAGTTGAAAGAAATAATTAATGCCTTGATAAACATATGTGCGCTACTCTGCAAAGTGATTGGCTTTAAGTTACTTTCTGGGTTGAAGTGGAGAAACACCAAAGCACTTACCTTTCCTACCACATAGTCTCCAGAAGCTTCACTGAGGTCATTTGGAGATCATCCCTCTATGAATTTAACAGGTATGGTACATGCGGGCCAGGCCCTTCACGAGCATCGGATTTAATTACAAACCGATTCTGGAAAGTAATGTTCACAGGTCAGTGCTTAATTTGAGCCTGTGGTTGCCGGTGGTGGCCACGACACACAGTTTTTGGGGATGGTACATATTTTTCCTAATTGGACATTTTCGGAGAGCAAGAGAGAAAAACCACACAAAGCAGAGGGAAGAAAAATAGAGGAAACAGCTTCATAAAAAGAGAAAGCAGGAATCTGCAAGAGCCAGAGAAAGGGGCAGGGAGAGTCTGGCAGTGGATTAAAGCGGCCTGTGGTGGATTTATGATAACGCAGGCTTAGTATTCATGTGCCGACGTTTAATTGCACAGGCCTTGGGCTTCTCAGTAGAGCTTTGGGCCCTGCACTGTTTCTTTTTACAAATTAAGCACTGTAACATATCTATGTCTGCAGGGGCTAAAAGTTATTTTTTAGCGCCTGTTACTCTTGCAGATGCAGCTCGCGGGGTGTGGAATCAGCGGGGCAGCGTGCAGGAGGTGTGAGGGTGGGGGAAACAAGCATTAAACTAAATTACATTAAAAGAAAAAACACTTTCCTTGCTCCTCGCCGTTCTGCTCCTCTCCTTTGTCTCGCTGCAGGAACAGGCTCCCAGTCTGCGGCTAATCCTGACGCTGCTCAAAGCTGTGTCAGGATTGGCTGCAAGCGCCCAGCCAGGGCACTCCCAGGCAGACTTGGATCCTGTGCCGGCTCTCTCCAACCCAGCAACTGTGTTGCTGGGCCGGAGAGAGCACATTGCGCATGTATGTTTGGCCGGCCCGAGACGGCCTGCCAAACATCATTACGCTCTGAGGGGGAGTGCTGTGAAATCACCCTCACTGCTCGTCACCCCTGTGGCCCCGCCAGCTGCTGCTGCTTCACTGGGGGGGGTTGTGCAACGCCCGTCCGCCCTAGTGGAGGAGCTGCCCCTGACTCTTGCTGGGCACAGTTGGTTTGTTAGTCTCCAAAAAGAATCGTGAGTGTCACAAGCTGAACTCCTGGTCAATTTAAGTGAGTATTTCATACCACTGAGCTGCGCAACAATAAATCTGTTTGCCTGGGGAAAATTGTGGTGGCAAAAAAAACATATCAGGAATAGAGAGAAAGACTTTTGGTGCTGTCGATCATTAAAATCTTTATGATCCAGAGAGTTGATTGAATTGAGTTTTATGCCATACGTTTGCTAAATTAGTTGCATGGAAAAAGTATAGTACCATTTCCATGTTTTCTGAGGTTGTATTTAATTATCAAATAATTTGCTATTTAGATTCAGTAAATTTCAGTTTCTTTTTCTGTTTTTACGGTCTGTTCACCCATTTCCTTCTGTTGGTGTGTTTACTTTCAAGTCACTTAGAAGTTTTAGTCTAATGAGTTAAAATGTATGCTTGCCATATAATGTTACTTTAGTTTCTCTGTCGTGTGTTGACATCTCAGGTTTAGGTTACTGTTTTAAGAGTCCTGCAATTTGTTATGAGGCCAGATTTGGTTTCTTTATTTTCTTCCATTTCACACCCAACATTCTCCATGTTTTTTTACTCTGTCATTGCAAATCTAGCTGAAATTATACACTCTGGGAAAATATGATATGCACGAATAGTTTTAATCAGAAAAGTAATTTTAGAGTTTAGACAGTGACACATTGATTCATGAAAGTGCGTTAAATGTTTCTTTAGATGCAGTAATTAAGGTGAGCTTCCAGTGATAGATTAGATATGCTTTAGTGAAAGATGCATTGATCATTGATACTGTTTTTAGTTATTACAGACCAGTTAGTTTGGACACTATGGGTAATAACGGTAGAAGTATTTCATTGTGATATTGGGTTCAAGACTCAGTGTCTTGTGGCCTCTAGGGGCAAGGGGACCAGGTGCATGGCATGGCCAAATACCACACCCTGTTTCCCGATCACACTGTGCAGGGCTAGAGGCTATTCCTATTGGCTGCTGGTCAGGTGGGTTTGAAGACCTGCACACTACAGGCTTTAGGGCCCTGGATACTAGGCTTTAGATGTGGCTTAATGTCAGGTCCTAAGACATCTGTGGGACTGGAGTCCTGGGCTTATGGCATGGCTGAGGCCACAACATGCATGAAGAGAACAGGCTCAATGAGTAGTTTAGCAGGGACAAACTCATATTAAAAACTCAGCCCCCAGAACCCATACCCAGTGGAACGCTACACTAGCCCATATAACGTGCTACTGTCCTCCCATTTTTTTACATATGGACTTGAGACCTGTATTTCAGCTTGAATAGACATATATGGAAAAGACCAATTGTTTGCACTTTCATTAATATCATTATAATGCCAATAGTTTGAATAAATGTGGTGTTTTGAGTGTCTTGTCCTCTCCATTTCCTTCCACTGGACATCTGTTATTTTGATTAGTATCTGACCAATTCAGGTGCACTCTATTCATAGAATAAATGTTTTATGTCTGTTGGCCTACACCTAACTGACACATTTCATTTACTTGTAAGCTGCTTGTAAATAGATGCTACTAGTGGGCAGCAGCCCTTATTATGCCACCCAATAAGGTAGCTTTATAAACATGTCTCAGGACTGACACTGCAGGCTGTGGTGCAGCTTTAAACTGCCATTTCAACCTAGCAAAATTAATATTTTGCCAGGACCAATCCTTTGTTTTAAATATTTATAAGCCACCCTTAAGGTAGTCCCTAAATGTTCATTGGACAGGGTGTATTACATTTTAGAAAGTATGACATTCATGTTTAGGTTTTACATGTCCTCGCAGTGAAAAGTTCCTAAAGTCATTTTTTTACTGTTGTAAGACCTATCTCTCCCATTGACTGCCACTGGGTTATCTTATTACATTTATTAAGTGATAACTTTGGATTGGGAGCAGATACAACTTGCTGGGTACACTCATATAAATTGCAATTTAAACCCCTATTTAATGGCGAAGTTGGATTTTAAGTACAAATTCTGAAAATGTCACTTTTAGAAAGTTGTCATTTTCTTGTCCCAACCATTTGGGCCTTTTGCCAGTATCCTGTGTCACATGACTGTGAATGGCTCTTCTGTTGAGGTGTGTATTTCTTCTAGGCAATGACACAAAGGGGGCTTAGCTGTGGATAGGATGGGCCATCCTGTCAGTATGACTGGGGAGGAGTTGTTTCCAGCCCGACTGGCACTTCAAAAGGCTCTGCCTTGCACACACACAAAAGAATCAAACACCAGGTCTGTCTGCCTTTTTCTCACCCCTAGACAGTTTGAAACTTTGACAAGGAAAGGGAAGAAATTTCACGAATCAGATGTGGGTGAAAGACAGGGAGTCACTCCACACACAAATGCTGGCATCAGGTATAAATATTAGATCTCCAAAACCACTCCTAGAACTCTCATGGACAGATGGAAGTTACAGAAGAAGGCCTGCCCTGCTGCCAGAAGACTGCCCCACCGCTCAAGGACTGCTTTCCTGTCTGAGAATGAAGACTGAACATGCTTACCTTCATCCTAGGGTACCCAGGGTGATTCCAAGGGTTGGTCGGCTGACATGTGTGAGCTACAGGGAGACAAAAAGCTTCAGAGGCCTCCTTGTACTGCCCAGCTAACATGCTGCAACTGGACATGCCTGAATTTGCACATGGACGTGCCTGGGCCCTGATGTTGGCCTTTTCTGGAATGAGTCCTGATCCCTGGGAGGTTTTCCTCCAGGTCCTAGACCCTTGGATGGAATCAGATAGACCTCCTCCTTAATTAACTGAAGGTCCCATCAAATCTGCACAAAGCAATGTGAAGTCCCATAAAGCCTCACGGCACAGCTAAGAGCTTCATTAGAACCAATGAATAGCAACACATAGCCTTGCCATGTAGCTGGAAGCTTCATTGGAACCATTGTTCCGCGATACCAAGCCTCGTCACACAGATGCAAGCATCATCAGAATCAACACCAAGCGATGCAAAGTACTGCAAAGCCTTGCTGCATCTGTAAAAGCCTCACTGGAATCGATGCAGATGGATGCAATGCTTCGCAGAGCAATGCCATGCAGACCTCGCACCAAGGACATAAAGTACAACCACCAATAGCCCAAACTTGGTGCTGTGCTTGCCCATTGCATCATTGCAGTCAGCCTCAACTTGTGGCTTTGTCCCAGTCCAGCACAGCCAGATACCCACAGTTGGCACCTTCTGCTTCTTGGCACTGTTTTTACTTACACCTTTAAAATTCAGTATCTCTTTTTCTACTGATTGTTTTTTTGTCGTTCTGGTATCACTTTGTTGATTGACTTGTACTCCAGTTTTCAGAACTGGCTTGAGTAATTACTTGTGTCGTGACTGTTCTTTATTATTCCTTGTGTGCTGCGTACATACCTTACACAGTGCCTTTAAGTTGCTTATAAATGTGGTACTTTTATATTTAGTGCCATAGAAAAGTCCATACAGCTGCTTCTTGGTGTAAGATATTGTCCTCCAGTGTTTGAGGGAGTGAGTGAATTACGCGATTACAGATTTGGAAATCCAATGATGGAACTAAAGGACATATTTGTCTCGAATAACAGCAGTGCAGCCCCTTAGTGAATAGATTTCATAATACAATCCGTGCATCTGGTAATGGAATTTGTAAAATTCAAATATTGCAAATACAAAATTGTCCATCTGACCAAGCCCCATGGGTATTTTTGACAATTTTCTACATAGAAAGTGGTTTCCAATTGTTTCAGCAAACTCTCAGGAGCCACGTTCTTCAAATCTGCCAGACTGTGTCTTCGCTATTTAGTAATCTGATGGCAGAAGGCAACAAATGGGATATATGTAGGAAGATGTGTTTTCTATTTTCCAGAAAACATCCAGCAGAGCTGAGGATCAGATAACAATCCAGTAGAAGGAGCAGTGCCAGGCACAGAGCAGAGTGAGAACCGCAGGGCAGCAATGTTTGACATGCACAGGACCATGGGCCAGATGTGCGAAAGGGTTTTCCCTATACTATGTCTGTGGGAAAATGTGTTCGTACATATGGCCCTGTAAGTGGCAAAGGACCCCAAAGGACATGGGAGCTAAACGTAAGGATGCCCAGGGTGCTGCAGCACCCCCATAATAAACATGCTGAGGTGCAGAGGTCAAAGGTCAGATTATGTCTTCTGACATATTGCTCCTTATTCTTTAAACAGGGAAACTGGCATTTACTTGTCTTCCTCCGACTGCACATTGAGAGGCCTCTGTAAACTGAGCTATGTGTCAATATTGTTGGGGAGTGGAGGGTGAAATGATAGGCTATAGCATGTCATTTTCTAACACACAACAAAATACCGATTAGGAGAGCACGAGTGAAGCATGTTTTTTGTAATTCTGAAATGTGATGGAAATAAAGGTTTTTAATACAATCAAATGAAATTGAGACAATTTAGTTGCAAATGATAAATATTTGCTGAAAGTCCTGACTGTCTGAGCTGAAAATGAAGAGTGTCTGTCATGCTGACCTTTGTTCAACCTGACAGGCACTCTTCATGAGGGGCAAAAGGTGGGGGGGCATGGCCCCTCTGCCCTAAAGGGCGGGCCGCGCCTGCCAGTACCACTGCCACAGGAGTTGGCGCCATGCACCACTGCTTTGAGCTGTGAATACTGTGTAGGCCATCATGCATTGCCTAAACCAAGTGAGTTGTGTAGAAGTGTGGTAGTGTAGTGCCTGCTTTCATGCAGACCACACAAGCCTGCAAGACTGAAGTACAGCTGATCTAACACTCACCTACCCTTTCATTCAAGGGAACCATAATGGGCATTTTGCTTAGCCCGAGGGTTATATATACTCTTTGCAAATATACTAGCCTTAAAACCACTGACATTGAAAGTTTGTCTAAGACCTTGAATTGCAATTACCAATTCATTGAAATAATGAGTGGATCTGTCATTGCTTTTAGTTTGGTGAATTGAGATTTTCATGAAACCCAGTGTGCCCACTCCTCCACCCAAAAAGCACTCGCTAACGTGCTTTTATTTATTAGTTCACCTGCCGCGCTAAGAAGGGATTGTTAATTTCTTGCTAGGAATTTTTGCTGTAATTACAGGCAGGAAAATCCGCACAGTGCCTAGGATACCAGAGGCATGCAAAGCGCTGCTGGTCTGTCCATTGGTAATGGTGACCTTAGTTTTTCCAGGTCTTCCAAATCATTTCTTGATTCATTCCTATGCACAGAGCGTTTTATTAATAAGAAAACAAAAGTAAGCAACACTGAAAACAGAAAGGCATGAAGAATTAAAAATCCTTTGAAAGAAAACATATTGTTCTGTTTGTAGGACAATCTGGAGCTCCGTTGTTCGATCATTACAGCTACATGAGATCCAAGCATGGACATGATCTCCCAGGTCTCCTGACTCCTTAAAGACAGATCGCGCAATTCCAGTAACAATAGCACTTCTCATTGTACAATTACTCAACAATCAAAGAAGACTTGTAAGCCAATCAGTACTGCCGGCCTCCACAAAAGACCTCCATCTTCAAACAAAAGATGGCACATAAGTGTTCTGAGAGCCACACGTGCTAAAATACTCCCATACATGCGTGGTGTATGCGGTGTAAGCATGGGTTCAGGGACTTGTTTTGTTTTTTATACAGGGCCCGATTCTCAATCTACACTTTGAATTGCATTCTGTAGTACTACAAAACCTACTACAAATTGCAATTCACAAACTATATGCAGAACTTTACAACTCTGTACTGCCTATACTTATATGTGTTGAGTTCTCCGTCTCGACTGTGGGGGCCACAGCACATGTAAGTATACCGCTTAGGAAATGTGGGAGGGACTGGAGGTAGTTGGTCAGGAAAGGGCCAAATTCAAAACTAAAGGGGATGGAGTCAGGGTGGAATAATAGGGGTTTAGGGAGGTAAGTGACCCACCCACACAAGAGTAATCCATTTGCATTACTCGAGGGGTGGAGATACGTAACTTACACTCTTGTAGTAAGTTTGCACTCAGACATTGTGAATACTGAAAGTAGTGAATTTACTCCAAAGTGTAAAATTATTCAAAAGTGTAACTTAACTTTGTCAATCGGACCCTTATTGTTCAAGAAATTAGCATTTTAGAAAGAAATACAATATGTAGCAATGGAACCACAATAGATATGATTTTGCAGTAGATATCATTTTGAAAGTGAGATACATGTTGAATAGAGAGTTTGCACAGTAAACAGCCTAGACACACAAGTAACAGTGAACACTTTCCATTCATAGGGCATTTTTTGATTTGCCTATATCTTTAATTTCCATAGAAGGATCTGCACCTGCCAAAGCTTAGATGATGAGTGGGTTTCATGCATCAAGATTTGGCCTGACCGAGAGAAGGGCGACTACCATCAGGTACCATGTTCACTACGTGCTGCACATGGGACACAGGCAGTGCCTACAGGAAGGAATCATAAGCAGGAGGAAAAAGCCAGAAGACATAAAAACCTCCTTGGGTAACTTGAGTGGTAGGCCAGACCACAGCAACTCAAAAGGCACCAAGAGATGGCTTGAGAAGAGAACAAAAGCAGGACCGACAACACTCTGACTGCTGAAAGGATCAAAGAAAACTGGCGATGTAACTGTCGATTGTCAGGACTATGACCGTGTTGAGACACAGTGATCCAAGTTCAGATCCTTCTCTTACTCATGCAGGACAGGAAAGCTCTTTGTCCTCCTTAACTCTTCCATTTGTGGGCAGATGAACCCATCAGAAATTACTTGTTCCTGCATGGCTGGAGCATGCAGGGCCAAGAAGGGAGATGAAACATGTGGGTGGCCGTAACACAAGAGGTGCCCACAAGGCAGCCCCACACTGTCCAGAGAAAGGCCTACTGCAGAGGGACTGACTGCCAGACCAGACTAACTCTGAGCCAAGCTAGCACAGAAAGCAGCCCTTAACCTCATGATAAGATTTTTCAGCATGGCAACCTGCACTCATGTCTCACCATGCAATGCTCACAGCTCAATATTCAAAGGGCACTATAGTACCCAATTTTGCACTCACTTAGTGTGTGCAGCTTACCATTTTTTGTGCACTTTTGAGTGGGGGAATAGGTTAAAGAGGGTGCCAAAAATGATGTGCTTTCACATTTTTACTAACATAAGAATTTGTCAAACCTTGTCACAACCACATCATAATTGGCCTCTCGGGGATGCTGCACATGGAACAAATGCAGCCTGGAAATCACCACTAAGACTCATCCAAAGTCCCTGTATGACTTACACCTGCTTCGCATTTCAATCTTTGTAAAACCGATATTTGCTTCCATGGACTACAGGTCCCATAACACACTGCAAGTATTTGCTGAGATCTGGCATCCGCTGTGCAATGCTTTATATGGAGCTAGTACTGCTGTTCCTCAACACTGGATTCTCTCGTCTAGGGCTTGTGAGTCGTCTGAATTGCACACATCTGTGATCAGTCTTGTGCAGTCCAATCATGTGACTCCATAAAGGGCTTGCTGCTGCTGCCTAGAACGGCTTATAAACTGCCATTTGTTGAAGATCCTAGTTTGAGGATTGAAGTGTGAACTTCTGGGTAGCAGTACTTCTTTTGCCTGTTTTCTGTCCAATTCCTGCCTTGCCTCAACCACAGCCTGTGCCCTGTTCCCACTGCCAGTTTTTGTCTAGCCTTGCTTGCATTTTGCATACTTCCTTTTCTGTCCTTTGTCTCAGCGTGGTGCAGCCCCGGGAGTTGCTCCCTTTTTATGTTTTCCTACTTTGTTCCTTCTGTTCCTGCTATTATTTCCCTTTGCTTATTACTGTTGCTTGTCATACCTCTTGTATTTTCTCCCTGGTCCCTTAGATTTTGCTCCTTGTTTATGTGCCCTATCACTGTGTTTCTCTTGCAAATCCAAGTTCTCTTGCCGTTCCAGTCTCTTGCTTAATAAAGTTCCTAAAATCCTTGAGGATATACCGTCTCCAGCCATTTCTTGATTCCCTGCACTATCATCGCCCTTTTGTCTTGTACTCCTATGCTTACAGCCTATGCCTATCTGTACTTGTTTTCGTACAGCAATTTCCTCACTGCTGCCTGCCGTGTACTCCTCTTTAGCTCTTTGTGCCTAGTAAGTGTGTTATTTTGTCCTCCCCTGTGCATAAGTTATTCATTTTGTACAGTGATTGCCTCTTGGATTCCAGAAGACAATTCCTACACTCCTCTTTGCCTTGTGATACTTATAGCTCTAGTGCCTTAACTGTCACAGTGTGATATTGCCATTCTCATAGGAATCTCCCCTGGGCCTCCAGCTGGACCCATAGGGGTTTGTGTTGTGCATGTAAGTACAATCCTTGTGTGTGGCGCAGGGTCCAGATACAGAATCACAACTGCTACTTCGTTTTACTTCATATGGTAACTATCTTTAAGAGTATTTTCCATAGAGATGTTGACCTTTCCTATTGCCATGGGGTCTTTTAGGTTTTACCTGTTTACAGCGCTAGTGGTAATCAAGTGTTTTTGTCTATTATTGGTTCCTTTCCCTGACTGTAATTGTCTTCCCTGTCCTGTTCCTATCTGTTAGCATGATTATGTCTGTTCTTTCCTGGCATATTCCTAAGCCTGTTACTCTACATAAGTACACTACAGCTGAAGTCTAATATTCTTTTATATTAAGGGGTGCTCCCCGGAACTCCATAACACAGCTAAAGTAAAAACTGCTAAACAAATTTACCCAATACTTGGTACGAAAGCAAACTTTACTAAAAAAATAGCCTTTTGTGTTTTGGGTTGTATCCTTGTATCCCTTCCTGCACATAAACAATCATCGATGTCATTTTGCTTTTTCTATGTGTGCTGCAGAATGCAGCACACATAGAAAAAGCAAAAAACGAGGAGAAATAAAAGCGTTCCTCCTCATTTTGCCATGCTAAGATGGCGTTAGTTTCTGGCGCTGCCACAGATTTACAAATTCTCGTAAATTTGGGAGAGCGTCAAAAGCAATGGGTGTTGAAATGGAACAACCACCGCAATACCCATCGCACACCCCTCTAACACAGAAAACTGCATCGTAGGGGCCCATATTTACAAGGAGGCGTAATGCCACAAAAAGTGGCGTTACACCTCCTTGTAAATATGGAGCAGTGGTTAGGGCCACCAAAGCGTTGCAAAAAGTGATGCTCCGGTGGTGATAGGGCCTTGTAAATCTGGCCTGTAGTTTGCTGTAGAGCCTGTCTGTGTATCTGCCTTGATATTATTTTGCTCTATATTTGTATTACGTGCAAAGATACAATCCTTTACTGGGAAAATACCCCAGCTTTCATCCGAATGTGTGCATTCACAGTTTGGCAGCAAGTAATTGCTAAGTTTAGGTTAACACTTAACATGCCAAATTTGCGTCCTTTTTTCCAACATCGTAGGGATTCTAGAGGTACCCAGAGTTTGTGGATTCCCATGAAGGAGAACAAGAAATTAGCCAAAATACAGCAAAAATTTCGTTTTTTAAAAAACAAAATGGGAAAAAGGGCTGCAGAAGAAGGCTTGTAGTTCTTTGCCTGAAAATGGCATCAACAAAAGGTTTATGGTGCTAAAATCATCATCTTCCCAGCTTTCGGGAGCAGGCAGACTTGAATCAGAAACCCACACTTGTCAACACAATTTTGGCATTTTACTGGGATAATCCCCCATTTTTATTAGTTTTTGTGCTTTCATCCTCCTTCCAGTTAGTGACAGAAATGGGTATGAAACCAATGTTGGATCCCAGAAAGCGAAACATTTCTAAAAAGTAGACAAAATTCTGAATTCAGCAAGGCATCATTTGTGTAGATCCTACAAGGTTTTCCTACAGACAATAACAGCTGAAATAAAAAAATATTGAAATTGAGGTGAAAGAAACTGCCAGTTTTCTCCACGTTTTACTCTGTAACTTTTTTCTGCGATGCCAGATTTTTGAAGGAAATATACCATTACGTCTGCTGGACTCTTCTGGTTGCAGGGATATGTAGGGCTTATAGGTTAATCAAGAAGCCTAGGTACCCAGAGCCAATAAATGAGCTGCACCTTGCAATGGGTTTTCGTTCTATACCGGGTTTACAGCAATTAATTTGCTGAAATATAAAGAGTGAAAAATAGGTGTCAATAAAACGTTTGTATTTAAAAAATGGGCACAAGTTAAGATGTTGAGAAGCAGTGGTTATTTGCACATCCCTGAATTCTGGGGTGCCCATACTAGTATGTGAATTACAGGGCATTTCTCAAATAGACGTCTTTTTTACACACTGTCTTACATTTGGAAGGAACAAATGTAGAGACAGACAAGGGGCAATAACACTTCTTTTGCTATTCTGTGTTCCACCTAGTCTCCTGATAAAAATGGTACCTCACTTGCGTGGGTAGGCCTAATACCCGCAATAGGAAACGCAACATGGACACACCACATTTTTACATTGAAAACTGACGTGTTTTTTGGAAAGTGCCCAGCTGCGGATTTTGGCTTCTAGCTCAGCCAGCACCTAGGGAAACCTACCAAACCTGTGCATTTTTGAAAACGAGACACCTAGTGAAATCCAGGATGGGGTGACTTGTGGGGCTCTCACCAGGTTCTGTTACCCAGAATCCTTTGCGAATCTCAAAATTTGGCAAAAAAAACACTTTTTTCCCACATTTTGGTGATAGAAAGTTCAGGAATCTGAGAGGAGCCACACATTTTCTTTCACCCAGCATTCCCCCAAGTCTACCGATAAAAATGGTACCTCACTTGTGTTGGTAGGCGTGGTGCCCGCGAAAGGAAATGCCCCAAAACACTATGTGGACACATCAAAATTATCAAATACAAACTACCTGTTTTTGCGAGGTGGTCACCTGTGCTTTTGGTTCTAGGATTACCAGCCATATAGGGAAACCTACCAAACCCAAACATTTCTGAAAACTATACACCCGAGGGAGTCCAGGGAGGTGTGACTTGTGTGGATCCCTCAGGGTTTTCTTACCCAGAATCCTCAGCAAATCTCAAATTTAGCTAAAAAATTAAATGTTTCCCACATTTCTGTGTGGGATCACTGCACCGGCACAAATTTTCTACCACCCAACATTCCCCTCAGTCTCCTGGTAAAAATGATACCTCACTTGTGTAGGTGCGCCAAGTGCCTGTGACAGGGAAGGGCCTCAAACATGTTGAAAATGAGGGGTAACCAAAGCAGGTCCCAAAGGGCAGTTTGAAAAAAAAACATTTTTAGGCTGACAAGTGGGTCAGAATTTTTATCGGTATAGATGCAACAATGCTGGGTGGTAGGAATTTTTTGGATTCCTGTAGATTCCGGAAGGTTCCATCACATGTGTGGAAAAATGTGTGATTTCCAGCAAAGTTGAAGGTTTGCAGGGCATTGTGGGTAAGAAAATGGTGCGGGGTGCATGTGAAGCACACCACCCTGTACTCACCCAGATGTTTAGTTTTCAGATGGGTGTAGGGCTTGTAGATTTTTCTACATGGCAGCGTCCCAAAGTCCAAAAAGTGCAGCCCTCACCATTCCAAGTTGGACAATTTTGAGAGTTAGACAAGCTCTCATGGCCCAAATGTAAAACCAAAACCCAAATTAATCAAATATCCTCTTGCTTGCTGTGGGATAAGATGTTTTAGTGTGCAGGGGGAGAGCTGAAAGACTGTTATCCCCTGCTGCAGTTGGGGTGGGGGCATAACCATGTCCATATTGGTTGGTAGCCACCACCCCAGTATATATATTTTTTTAATTCTCTTTAAAAAAAAAAAAAAATCTTCCCTGGTGTCTGGTGGGGTTTCTGCCCTCCTGGGGGGTCAGATGAGCCTTACAAAAATAGGCCGATCTGCCCCAAGGCGGGGCAGAAATCCCCTAAAATAAATTTTCACCCCAGGGGAGCGACCCTTGTCTGAGGGGTCAGTCACCTTGGGTGAAATTGGCACAAAAACAAATCCCTGGTGTGTAGCGGCTTCTGCCCCTCTAGGGGCAGATCGGCCTAGTTAATACAGGCCAATCTGTCCCCGGGGGGGCAGAAACAGCCTGATAAAAAAATTGCCCTTGAGGAGCAACCCTTGCCAAAGGGGCCGCTCCCCTTCTTTGTTTACCTAAGGTAAAGGTAAACAAAAATCCCTGGTGTCTAGTGGGCATTCCTGCAGGATCATGCGGCAGGAATGCTCAGAGAGACATGAAAAGGGAAGGAAAAGCCTTTCCTTCCCTTTTCATGCCTCTCTGCCTCCCCTGCCCCCGTACCGAGGCGAAACTAATCTGCTTCTCCTCAGATCGCCCTGGAAGCATGCTTCCAGCGTGATGGGAGGCGACCTCTGATGAGGTCAGTGCGCAATTGAGCACTGATGTCATCATATGTCACTTGGGGGGCAGGGGTGGATGGGGAAGCAATTCCCCTTCCATCCCTACCCATGGGAGAGGGGTGGGAGAACCCCAGGGGGAGCGCTAGCAGTTCCCCGAGTGTCGGTCCCAGGACGTAATGGTTACATCCGTGGCGCCTCAGCGCTGCAGCCATAGATGTAACTGTTACGTCCATGGTGACCAAGTGGTTAATACACATTAGATCTAAAAGGTAGTACTGAAGTTCTGCTTGTAATGTTATGTGTATTTGTGAAGCACACTATCAACCGTGAGGTTATCCTGGTGCTACTATCCAGATTCTGCTAGTAGCTAGGTCACAGGCAATAGAGAGTTTTACCAATCCACTGGCAACTTCGATCGAATGTGTCCGTTGAGTTGTTTTCCTTTATGTCACCAAAGTAGTGCCTTCACTGAGATATGGTTTGCACACATTGTTCTGCGTTCTGTCTCACCTTACAACCGACAGGGTGATGGCCCAATTCGGAAACATCAGTCCTTGCTATAGTGAGAAGCATGCACTCTCTTTTGCATCAGTAAAACATTTCTTTAGATCGACTGCCTCCTCTCATGCTTCTTTCCACAGCAGACAAGTTCCACTTGAGTCATGGCTCGATCAGATTGCTCCATCTCCTCAAATATCTGGCAAAATAGCTTTTATTAGGTTCCTTGGTCCAGCGCCAGTCCTCGTCACTTACTGTTTTATGTACCGAGATTCTGAGCTCTTTCTGGGCACAGTTCCATTTATGCTCATAAAAATATTGCATAAATATTATCACCCACAATTAGGCACTGTGAACAACTTGTTATGTCACAATGAATAGTAAGGAGATACGTGGGCTCTGCAAGGAAAGCAGGTGGCAGATGGCTGTCGTTTCCTTGCTTAGCTGTGGGCAGGGAAGAGACAACATCCAATTCACTCTCATAATTTGTTTAGCGCGAAAGCTGCAATTATGAGTCATTTAATCATACAGGAGATTTTAATGTCCTTATAATCCGCGTGTGTGTTACGGTGCTTTTGTTTTAATATGATTAGGAGTACTTTAGCCTACGTTTCTCATGCATTTGGTGGCATCTGCTTTGACACAGGTGTGATCTTCCCGTAAATTCATCACAGAGCTCTGACATCCACGAGACACGAACACAATGAAACATGCCGTGGCCGAGGGTCTAAACCTTGTCATTTGCCCCCTGGGATCTCAAACAGGAGCTCTTTTTCTTAAGAGTACCGAGCAACGTCACCATGGTGCCAAAATATTGCGTGTAGCTAAAATGACGATGCACCATTGGCCCAAACGACACACAGGAAGTGAAATCACAAAAATTGTACCTTTTTTAAACGCACTCTATTGAAAACTGAATGCAACAGCCTGTTAATAGGCAGAAATTGAAACAAGCCTTGGCAAAGCTCTGCAATACAGAGCTAGAATTTTTGCCAATATTTGCTTCCCAACTAGATGCTTCTGCATGTTTTAAGATGCATGCATAAGCCTGAGAGGCAATCTTGGAATTTGTTTTTCTGTTAAAAAAAATTGCAATTGCATGCATGGTAATTACTCGTGATGCAGCTCAGTCCATTGTTAGTATTTTGTACACCAGGACACCTCAGTTTGGACCCAGCCATATACAAATCAGTCTTTACCCTGTTCCAATAAGAACAGTCCAGCCTTAACTACCAGGCCAGGTGCTTCCTGAAATGGAACCCAATAAACCCAATACTGGTTTTACCCTTATTAGGGCTTATCAGTTGGGTATAGCTTTGTTTCAGTGGCACAGAGAGCCTGGCTGCAGGTGTGCCTCATGATGCTTTTGGATTTCTGACTTGTAACACATGCACGCACAGGAATCATACTACAGGCAACCATTTTTTATTTACTAATGTAGCATGGATTAGGGCCATGATAGATCAGTACACTCAAATTGAAAAAAAGATTAAAAAACCAGCTTGCGCAAAGTACGAAAACATGAGGAAGCGGCCTACTGACACTTTCCAGTTGCAGGGTCATTTTGAAAAAGAAAAAATACTAGTAGAAACCAATTTACAACATGAGCCGGGAGTGGAGTGGGCAGCATATTGGTGATAGCAGACGAAAGAGCAAATGGCAATTCAACACAGGAAGACAGCTTGTAGGCAGGAGCATCTAGGAAGGGGTAAGTACAAATCTGATAGAAACATCTTGTTGCAGCTTCCTTACTTTAGAATTTTCCCCAAGCATCAGCCTGGATCCTGAGATTTTTCTCGAGCAGTACCCCTGTGCGCTGTTAGGTGGCGTCAATCTGCTCCACATCTGTCACCGCCATCGTCTGCGCCAAATATGACATTGTGGGTCCATATAGGCACCACCCTGGCACGCTGACGTTAGTTCTTTTCTTTCCCTGTCAGCCTAGCGCTGATCCAAAGAAGAGCTATCCTTCACTTGTTTCTTGACTGGTCTTTGTTTACTTTTTCTCAAAGATTTTGCATATCGACACTTCTGGTGCATTGAAAATGTCTTTGCGTAAAGTCTGGATTCAGGCCCTGCAGATTCTGCCATTGGGCATTGTCCGTAATAGATATGCACCTCGTGTCCCTGTGTTGTCTGGAGCACGAACACGACCTGACGTCATGCTTCAAGTGCTGAGACATGAAATCGAAAGCTTTGAGGGAGCGGTCCCTAAAGTTCCTTGTGGCCCGGTGCTTGGCCCCGCATCAGTTCCAATCTCGGTTGAGAAGAAGGTCCCAAGAATAGTCATGGAGCCCCCCTTTATTGTCATCCAGTCCAAGTCCTTGGGACGATCAGGTAAGTCAAAGAAGAACAAATGTTCTTTGACTTCACCCCGTCCGTCAGCCGATGAGACGAGGGAACAGGAGCATTGTTGTTTTAGGCCTCTGTCCTCTGAGCCTGCATCTGGGTCAGCTCCGCCCCTCCACAAGTTTCTGGGAACCCGAGTGACCCCTGCCCAACTCAAAGAGTTTTATGGGGCCTTGCGCCTCATTTTGGGGCAGTCTGACCTGTCTGAGCACCCTTGGGCCCTTATGAGTTTGGGAGGGGCCCTTTCATGTTCTGCGCTGGTGGGTTCGGCCACAGTTCCGGGGGCACACTTAGATCCGTTCCTAGATATGAACCAGCGTTGGTGGTACCACCTTGACCTTCCCCGAAGCCGGTTCTGATGTTGATGCTCGTGACTCCGCCTGTGCCCCTGGGTGGCGTCAACTCAATTCTCATTGCTGACTCACTCAGACACAGAATTGGATCAGCATCACACAACTCCGACTTCGGCAGGGGCATTGCCCCCTATGTTGGATCTTGACCCTTATTCTTATGGGTTGGGGTATCGTGAGGAATGGGAGGGGTCACTGGACCCTCTAGAATACCAGCTACAAGACTCTTTGGTTTGGCATACAGACCAGGGTGAAGTCAATGGTCTAGATACTTCCCCTGACACTGGTATGCTTTCTCCCCCTACCATGGCCACAGAGGAGGGAGTATCCTATTCCATGGTGGTGAGAATAGCAGCTGAGGTCCTGGGCCAAGAGCTACCTTCAGTGGCAGTCAGGGATAACCTCCTGACAGAGGTGCCTCAGCCTGGTGCTTCATTCTCTGAACCCCTATTGCTCTTTACTGAAACCCTTACTGATGTCCTGCTGGGTACTTGGTCCAAATCCGGCACAGGAGCTCCTGTGATCAGGACTATTGCCCACCACCATCAGCCTACACTGAATGACCCAGCATTCCTGACACAACACCCTACCCCTGAGAGCTTGGTTATTCCCTTCCGCACCCCCAGATAGGGAATCCAAAAGGACGGACCAACTTTGGAAGAAGATGTTTTCTTACTCCAGCCTGGCATTGCAGTCCATGAACACTGCATGCCTTTGGGGCTGTTACTCCCACCCACTGTGGTATACGGGTATGCAAGTGCAGCCACAGGTCCCAGAGGAGGCCTGGGATGTACTCTCTCGAGCAGTTGCTGATGGGAGAGATGCAGCACAGTTCATGATCCGATGTGGACTGGACAGGACCAACTCGCTGGGTAGAACAGTTGCATCAACAGTGGCCTTTAGGTGCCAGGCCTGGTTGAGGACATCTGGCTTTTCGAGGGATGTCCAATCTAACCTTATGAACGTGCCCTTTGATAGCCACTGTCTCTTCAAAGAGAAAGCAGACTCAGCGCTCAAGTGCTTCAGGGATTCTCGTGCTATGGCCAGGTTCTTGGGCCTCGCGGCTGCCCCTTGCCACCGTCAGTCTGCTTAGTGGCGCTTTTGTGGCTACGGAAGGGGCGACCCGCCACGTCCATTCCTGTGCGGTGCATGCTGCACAGGCTGTGTGTGGCTGGGTACTTGGGGTCCATCACCCTTGTGGATCAGGGGAAAATGCGTTCAAAACCCACCCCCACACCCAGCAGCTGCCTCCAAACCTTCCTAGTCTGACGATTCCCCACAGGGACCAGTCAGAGGCAGGATTGGCCGTCACCTGCCCTGCTGGCAGTCCATCACGTCAGACAGGTGGGTTTTGCAGATAGTCCTAAGGGGCTACTCCCTCCCATTCTATACTACTCCTCCATCTATGTCAACATCCTACAATCGGATGAGGGAGGATCACTTGGCACTTCTCCGCAAGGACGTTATGGCTCTCTTGGAGTGGGTCCCTGTGCCAGAAGTAGGTTGTTGTTGTTATTCCTCCTACTTTGTGGTGCCCAAAAAGGACAAGGGCCTCCGCCCTATCCTGGACCCTTGGTCCCTCAATCGCTTCCTCACTCTGGCTTCTAGCTGCCCAGGACCCAGGAGACTGGATGGTAGCGTAGGACTTGCAGGACGCTTACTTTCATTTTCCGTCCTGCCTACCCATTGACATTACTTGCGGCTCATGGTAGGCCACAAGTACTTTCAGTTCACTGTGCTCCCCTTTGGCCTTTCCAGCACCGCTCAGGTGTTCACCAAGGTGATGGCGGTAGTTGCAGCTTATCTGTGCAGATCAGGGGTTTCAGTCTTCCCTTATCCTTGATGACTGGCTGTTGAAGGAGGGTTCACCCCAGGCTGTCATCTCCCACCTCTGGACTACAGCAGACCTCCTACATTCACTGGGGTTCATTATAACATGCTAAAGCCACGACTCCCTCTCAGATGCTCCCTTTCATCAGCACTGTTCTCCCGAGCAGAGAGTCCAGAGTATTTAGGTTATGCTACTGATGTTTCAGCCACTATCCTGGATTTCAGTGAGAATGACTCTGAGGCTTCTGGGCTTCATGGCTTTCTGCATCCTGCTAGTGACATATGCTGGATGGCATATGGGGGCTGTGCAGCAGGACTTGAAGTTACAGTGGACACAGCGTCAGGGGAATCTCTCTGACATGGTTCAGATCTCAGAAGGAACTGTGTGAGATCTGCAGTGGTGGTTAATGAACCGTGACTGGGTCAAAGGAAGATCCCTCTCCCTTCCCCAACCAGATCTGACAGCAGTGACAGATGCATCACTCCTGGGATGGGGCAGCCACCTGGGAGAGGAGGAGACCAGGGGCATCTGGTCTCCGGCAGAGCTCCGAGCAATCAGACTAGCATTGAAAGCATTTCTTCCCTCTCGTAAAGGAAAGGTAGTGAAGGTGTTCACAGATAACACCACCGCCATGCAGTACTGCAACAAGCAGGGCAGGGTAGGGTCATGGTCCCTATGTCAAGAGGCTCTGTGCCTCTGGACATGGCTGGGACAGTAGGGCATATCCTTGGTGGTTCAACATCTGGCGGGCTCTCTGAACATCAGAGCGGACAAACTCAGGTGCAATTCTTGGTCAACCACAAGTGGCATCTCCACCCAGAGCGCAAGGTCGCTTTCAGCAATGTGGAGAGCCTTGGTAAGATCTGTTCCCATCCGTGGAGAACACGCAATGTCAGCAGTAATGCATATAAATGTTTCCAAGGTGAAACTCACTCAGCGACACCTTTCATCTCAAGTGGAGCTCAGTCCTCCTGTATGCCTTTCCAGTCTTACCACTTCTGACTAGAGTTCTCAAGAAGATCAAGAAGAATTGGGCCCAAGTAATCCTAGGGCTTCGGACTGGGCACAAAGAGTCTGGTATCCCAAGCTATTGAGCATGGCCATCAATCCTCCAATCAGACTGCCCCTTTGGGAGAATCTTCTGTTACAGCAGCAAGGGAGGGTTCTCCACCCAAACCTGTCTAGTCTTCGCCTTCTTGCGTGGAGATTGAGTGGCAGCAGTTAATAGCTTTTGACCTTCCGTCCTTAGTATGTAATGTTATCTTGGCAGCCAGGTGCCCTTCCACCAAAACAGTATACACCTGTTGTTGGAAGAAATTTGTAGCATGATGCACAGACAAGTCTGTTGACCCCCTTTCCGCCCCTCTCTCTGAGGTTCTATTGTTTATACTTTTGTTGGCCCAGCAGGGTTGTGCTTTTGGCACTCTCAAAGGTTGTTTGTCTGCAATTTCTGCTTTCTTACAGCTGTCTGATCAGGCTTCTTTGTTTAAATCCACTATTGTAAATAGGTTCCTTAAAGGCCTTACTCATATGCTTCCTCTTTCCCCATTCATTATGCCCCAATGGGACTTGAATTTGGTTCTGACATTCCTGGTATATGCCCCTTTCGAGCCCTCCACAACTGTCCTCTAAGGCTTCTCACTTTGAAAACAGCCTTCCTCGCGGCCATTACATCTGCCCGCAGGGTGAGTGAGCTGCAGGCATTGTCATCTAAGCCACCCTACCTTTCCATCTATCCTGACAAACGGGTGCTTTGCACACGGGCCTCCTTTCTCCCGAAAGGGGTTACGCCCTTCCATGTAGGCCAATCAATCACCTTGCCTACTTTTTACACCCCGCATCTGGCATTCTACTTTGATCGTACAAAAGAGTTCCAGCTGGATGATCAACTCTTTCTTGGTTATGTGGGTGCAAAGGAAGGTCGAGCAGTGCAGAAGAGAACCATCTCTAGGTGGGTCGTACTCTGCATTACAATGTGCTATGCATTGGCTTGGAAGCAACACCCAAGGGCTTGCGTGCTCATTCCACCAGAGCCAAAGCTGCAACCACTGCGTTAGCATATGGCGTTCCTTCCTGGACTTCTGTCAGGTGGAAGCGTGGGCATCCCTGCACATGTTTACCAAACACTACTGCCTGGACAGTCAGGTTTGTGGGGACTGACACTTGGCCCATTCAGTCCTGCAGGACTTTCTGGTGTGATCTTGGTTCGCAGACTCATCTCCGCGGATGGTATTGCTCTGGTATCTATTCTAAGGTAAAGAATCTGCAACTAGATGTCTCTATCAGATGGAAAAGTTACTTACCAGATAAGGGTAGAGAAAATATCTAGTTGCAGATTCCTTACTGGCACACCCATCCTCTGTGGTCTACAAACTGATGTCTAGGGACAGGTGCTTCCCTTTTAGAGCCCTAGTTTGGATGCATCAGTGGTCAGCGTTCTACATGGCTGTGAGCGTCTGACGTGGACAGTCGTGAAAAGAAACTGATGTCAGCATGCTGGGGAGGCACCTATATAAGACCCGTGACATCATATCAGGCACAGATGAAGCCAGCGATGGGCTCAGAGCTGATCGACACCACCTAATGGCGCACAGGGGTACTGCTCGAGAAAGATCTCTGGATCCAGGCTGATGCATGGGGGAAATTCTAAGGTAAAGAATATGCAACTAGATAAGGCATTACCAAAGCTAAGCAATGTGTCTGACAATACCCTTCTGGGGGATGAGGGTATAGAGAAGAGAAAAATGAAGCACATGCACTTCCATGGAATTCTCCGTACACAAAACATAAGAGTCTCTTCAAGTCTATCCAATATATGGAATGATACAACACATCCATTCAGAACAATGAGAGATCCAATGCTCCTGTGTATGATTAACACAAGAACAGAAGAGAGGGTATACCATCAAACCAGGGAAGTGAGGTAGATAACAGAGCCATCTATTCATGAGCAAGAGGCTAACCTAAAGCCCACTCTATGTGCACTGGAATCAATACGTTTGGGAAAGAGACAGCTAGAGATGGATCTAGGTGATACCTCAAAAGGCAGGACCACCAGTCACCCATACCAGGAAAATCCAGAGACAATAGTGCCTATTCATAAAGGTAAATTTGATCAGAAACATGGATTTTGACCGAATGTAACCTTTCTATGCCTGCCAGGAATCCACAAAGGGTTTCTCTCAGATGTACAAGCATTTATGAATACAAATTTAGCATCCAGAGTGCCTAGAAATCTGCTGTGAAAAATCACACTGAAGAGGTTGGACATGGTTGCTCAAATGCACGGTTTGACAAGGAAGGTTCAGAATGCCCACAAATGTACTTTTGTGAGTGTTCCCAATCTCCCCTCTCTCCCCTGAAAATGGTCAAAGATTTACTCCTGCAGTTGGCTGGAGTAAATTCCCATCCAGTGTAGGAAGGTAAATGGATTATCCCCACATTAGATGGGGGAGCAGGGGGAAGGTCTTTCTCTACGAGGAAAATTGTTTCCTCACAGAGTAAAAGACAAGAAAAGAAAAAATGTGTGTTGTACTGGGGACTCCATTCGCCATGTGCGGACTACGAGGATATGGAGACCTGTGCATAAGGTAGCAGGAACCCTTAGGCTTTGCCTGGTGCAGCTTTTAAGGCAAACTTCTGGCAATGTTGTGAATCTCAAAAATAAGTAAATCTGCATTTGTTTGTAGATGTAACTCAGTGGGCCCAGAATTACTTATTTTTCACGAATCGGACCCAGAATTATTGAATAAATTAGAGGGCGGCAAAAGAGAACACAGGGTATGAAGAAGCAAATCACTCGAAAATTAGTCAATTCTCACAAGCGAGTGAACTGCCTTGGTGGATGCCCATGTGCCTGTGTGTAAAGTGGCACAGAGCACCCCATATTCAGTTTAAGTAAAACCTGCTTTAAATTATCCAGAGAAGATGATTTATAAAGGTCCCGAAGCAATGAATCCTAGCCTGAAGAAGTTTTTGAAAGTAATTAAAGTATATGCAAGAACATTATGAATTTAAATGTGCTGAAGTGCCTTTTGCCTTATCTCCTGGAACTGAAGGAAAGTTGAAATTCGCTATAGATGTCAAATAGCCGTCGAGGAGTGATGCCTAAAATGATAATCCTATGCTCTCTTCGGCTGAGGATAACCTCTGTGAGGGTCCGAAGCCAGTGACTGACTCGTTCATAGAACAACAATAACACATTGGCGCGGAATCGTCACAGTTGATCACACAAACTTTCAAACCTTTGACAAGGAGAGAAAAAAGGCTGAAGAAAACAAAAAAAAAAACTTCTTTAAGTGTTTACTCAATTTAAAACACAATCTACCCAAGAACGAGTTTAGCCCTAGAAACTGTTTGTACCACTTGGAACTTTGGATTCTACTTAATGTCAGATGATTCTGCTGGTTTTGCTCCAAAACGTTTTTGTGCACAGTGACCTTCAGTTGGAAGCAAAATATAAACATAAATTTAATGGCTAGTTGCAAATGTCCAAATATTCTACATTCCTAACCTTCCTGCGATACAAACAGTATCCCATGCGGGAGAAAAACATAATTTCTGCGGTGGTACATGGCTGTCCCATTTTTTCCCGTGGTCAGCTGGCAACCAAAGAAATCCAACAATCCCAGACACTTTGGAGAATTAGAGAATAGTGCAAGTCGAGGATAGCATTGCTTGCCTGGTTTCCACTTATATGCTTGAAAAAAGAATATTTTTTGTTATTTATGCGGGTAGAAGTTACAGAATCTAAAGCAAATGACAATAATCCTATGACCCATCATTCCCAAACTTCTCTCATTAGAAGTAGTGTCGCACTTGTGTAAATTGACTTATTCCTCAACACAGACAAAGCAGAAAATGTAACTGTGAAAACATCAAGATTTGTGCTTTGAATTTACATCAATTCTTGCAATATGCATTGCTGTGGCATTTGGGCCTGAAATTGGCCTGCACCCGGGAGACCATATTAAGGACATACATTTCTGAAAAGTAGAGACACATGGGAGTCCAAAACTGTGTCAACTGCTCACACCACATTACATTTTCCTACCGAAAATACTCTGCAAATGTCAAAGTATGAGTGAAAAAAAACTCTATTTCCTCTCATTTATGTGGCAGAAAGTTCTAAAAATGAAAACCAACAACAAAAGTGCTACCATCCTGTATTCCCGCAGTTCTCCTGCTGAAACGGGTACTCTTTGTGCCTGGGCCTTTCATACAGCAGATTAATGGATTAAAACTGTGACTGCACAATGTCGAGAGTAATTTTAATTGTGGTGTTTGCACGGCTACAGCTCTGGCCTGTTCCTGTCATCCCACTTGACTAAGTTGAATGCTTCCAGATCACACATGGGTGAATATGGTGATTTCCTACAGTTGGACTGTTAAATGTTATATACTACCTCTTAAGAAACTTCAAAGCCGCTATAAATTTCTGTAAGAATCATGTCACAGTTTTCATCTTACAAGGTTATCTGTCACTCTTCATAGATCGAGTCCATGATATATAGGAAGTGTAAAAAAAATAAAGATAACACAGATAAGCAAATGATGCATCCTTCAACGTGAGCAAACACCAGCTGCAATTTGAAGCCTTCATAATACCTGCTCCAAGGGAATCTAATCCTGATCTGTTTTGGTCTCTAGAACTAGGAAGTCCCAGTGGGTTCACGTGATGAGAGTTCTTACTCTTTTACAGGCTCGACTCCAAAGCAGCTAGGCAGTTTGATCGTGATCTATAGTAATGGTTCATCCTTCACTGCCCGCTTGTTTATCTTTGTTGTCTGCAGATTTCTCTGTTTTATCCTTTCAGTGATAGCCATTAGGCCTAGTTACTGGGCACAGTTCTGTTTGTGGCACATTAACACTTGTGTAAAATACTTGCTCCACGCCTACCTTTGAATAGACACCTGGGGGCTCACTGCAAACAGTGATCCAGATCACTACTAGGGAACTGTTGTATTACAGATAGAATGAACAGGTTTTGAGAAGAAAAAAACGGCACAGATCAGACATAAAAGTAGGACTAAAGCCTTTGGTCTCATTTTCATGTCCTGCAAATGTGTGTGTGTGTCTGTGTGTGTGACACACACACACCTACACAGATAGATATGGGAGCAGGCGGAGGAAGGGCAGAAACCAATACATTATTTCTTCAATTATTTAAGACTCTAGAGGTGCAGGTGAAAGGAGAGCGTACCTTTCACTTTTGATTCACAGGTTGACCTGACCTTTTCCCCAAGAACTGGGACATTTATTTAAAATTAACAAAAGCGCTCACTGTTTTACCTGACCTTTGTGTCAAAAACCAGGAAACTTATACTAAATTTACAAAAGCGTTGGGACAGTCCTCTGAAACCCGCACTATCTGGGGAAATCCGGGACATCTAGTCACCCTAATTACAGAAGAGGCCACCGACGCTCGTGCAGTTTCTTCTGTAATATCGATAGTGTTGGAGTGTGTCTTTAAAAAATATTATAAACATGAGAAGCTTGCAAAATATTGTGTGATAAAATTGCATAGAAATTCTGTTAACTTAGAAAATAATGCACACGTTTGAAATGTGCCCACGGGGAGTGGCTACCAATGTATATGAAGACTAATGACAGGTGTTAACTCTGACTTAATTACGTACTAATGTTTTGAATTTGTATTAGCACATCATAATTAGAGTTATGTATTACGAGTTGTTTATTAATTTAGGGCCTTAGCTTAGCAAGGGTCTGGGCCTAGTTGCCTGGTCTCATATTAAACTGTATTTTCTAACGTGTAATGTGCTGTTTTTCTTGAAGGACACAAAGCTGTACTTTTCCAGAAGTTATGTGTGTGTAGCCGTAGTAAATTCTTTCTCATGAGAACCGACTTGTTCAAGGAGACGTTCTTGCTTAATGCAACAGTGTAATTCGTAACAGGTGCAAGGTTACTGGAGTAGGAGAAAACAACGGAGACACTGACTGGAGCGCAAAGTGTAACTATTCTTACCTGACATTCCAATTAATGAAGACGTCAATAACATGGACCAATCCACGACATGAGAACTGTGGTTTGTGGAAAATTCTGGCAAGTTGCGCGAAGGATTATTGGACAGAGATAACGACGCACCAATTATTATCCAATGAGGAGTTAAGGGCAAATTAGGCAGTTGTGATTTAACGGAATGAGCCAAGGAGTTGGGGGCAGAGAAGAAAGCAGAAACTTTGAGACTCCACTTACTTTACAGAGACTTTAACTCTTTTGCTTTGTCCTGATACTTCAAACTATTCCTTTATCCGTCCTTACTTGATACTTACTTCTCCTCCATATGAGGGAAGATCCTATTCCTTAGCTATGCTATATCGAGACTTTGCCCTGTCCTATCTCTGCTGAGGGTGAATCGACTGATGTCCTGAGGACGAAGACTGACGCTGTTTGCTGATCTGTTGGCTTGGTAACTATCTGATGCAAAATTGTAATTGTTTGTTTGCCTTTCTTTCTAGGTACCAACTGCTCTTTTGACAGAGGCCATAGTTTAGATGTTTTCCAAATTTGTGTTTGCTAAAACGTTTTGCATGAAGCCCAACATGCTAATGCTAAGCTGAGGTTAGTTAAGGTGTACACAAATATCCTACGCAAATAGACAAATGACTGAGTTCTTGCTTTGTTGAATCATGTACTAATGAGACTTTGCTAAGTTGCTTCTTATTAATGATGTGTTAATACTGAATGAATATTTTCTATGCATTGATTAATTGCATTCTAATTGAAAATCTGAAGAGTTACTAATTAGATGAATTGCTAATGAGATGAACAGAAATGACATTAGATTGTAATTAATAGGGAAATAAATATCCTAACACTTAACCAAATTGGTGTGGTTATTCATGACTGGAAGGTCATGGTGTGTTCAACTTATTGATTCTTACTAAATGTTATTGGTTAGTTTGTTGATTAGTGTTAGAAATGGGGTTTTTGGTTGGCAGTCGGGTTACCCTCTGTCCAAGCAAGAACCCTCACTCTAGTCAGGGTAAGTCACACACAATCCAAAATTAGCCTGTGCCCACCCTCTGGTAGCTTGGCACGAGCAGTCAGGCTTAACTTGGAAGGCAATGTGTAAAGCATTTGTACAATAAATCGTACAGTAACACAATATAGCACCACAAAAATACACCACACAGTGTTTAGAAAAATATCTACTATTTATCAGGATAATTGTAGGTCAAAACGAATAAAGATGCAATGTGAAATTGTAGAGATATCACTGAAAAGTGATATAAAGTGTCTTAAGGCTTTAAAAAGCAAACAAAGTCTCTTTCAAGCACAAAGTACCTGGTTTAAAGTGGAAAATCTCCGCAAAGGGCCGCAGAAGAAGAGATACGTGGAAAAATGGTGTGTTTGTCGATTTCTCCCCTGCACACACGGACTTTCATCGTTATTTTTCACGCGGGGAAGACGTGCGTCGTTTTCCGGCACGCGGACAGTCTCTTTCTGTGGTTCGCGGGATTACCAGATGTCCCGGGGTCTGTGCGTGGATTCTTTGGCTTGTTTTCCGGCTGCGCGTCGTTCCGGGAGGCTGTGCGTAGAATTCTCGGTCTCACAGCAGGCTTTGCGTCGATTTCCCCTCTGGAAGTTGGCCGGCGTTGTCCCTGCGAGGCCGTGCGTCGAAGTTCCGGTCGCCCGAAGGTGTCGCGTCGATCAGCGTCGGTGTGAGGCGATTTTCTCGCCGCGGAGCAAGCTGTGCGTCGAAATGTTCAGCGCAGGAAGAGTCCAAATGAACAAGAGAAGTCTTTTTGGTCCTGAGACTTCAGGGAACAGGAGGCAAGCTCTATCCAAGCCCTTGGAGAGCACTTTTACACCCAGACAAGAGTTCAGCAAGGCAGCAGGGCAACAGCAAGGCAGCAGTCCTTTGTAGAAAGCAGTCAGGTGAGTCCGTTAGGCAGCCAGGCAGTTCTTCTTGGCAGGATGCAGGTTCTGGTTCAGGTTTCTTCTCCAGCAAGTGTCTGATGAGGTAGGGCAGAGGCCCTGTTTTATACTAAATTGTGCCTTTGAAGTGGAGGTGACTTCAAAGAGTGGCTAAGAAATGCACCAGGTCCCCTTTCAGTTCAATCCTGTCTGCCAGGGTCCCAGTGTGGCAGTCCTTTGTGTGAGGGCAGGCCCTCCACCCACCCAGCCCAGGAAGACCCATTCAAAATGCAGATGTATGCAAGTGAGGCAGAGTACCCTGTGTTTGGGGTGTGTCTGAGTGAATGCACAAGGAGCTGTCAACTAAACCTAGCCAGACGTGGATTGTAAGGCACAGAAAGATTTAAGTGCAAAGAAATGCTCACTTTCTAAAAGTGGCTTTCTAGAATAGTAATATTAAATCCGACTTCGCCAGTCAGCAGGATTTTGTATTACCATTCTGGCCATACTAAATATGACCTTCCTGCTACTTTCAGATCAGCAGCTGCCACTTCAACAATGTATGAGGGCAGCCCCAATGTTAGCCTATGAAGGGAGCAGGCCTCACAGTAGTGTAAAAACGAATTTAGGAGTTTTACACTACCAGGACATATAAACTACACAGGTACATGTCCTGCCTTTTACCCACACAGCACCCTGCTCTAGGGGTTACCTAGGGCACACATTAGGGGTGACTTATATGTAGAAAAAGGGGAGTTTTAGGCTTGGCAAGTACTTTTAACTGCCAAGTCGAAGTGGCAGTGAAACTGCACACACAGGCCTTGCAATGGCAGGCCTGAGACAAGGTTAAGGGCTACTGAAGTGGGTGGCACAACCAGTGCTGCAGGCCCACTAGTAGCATTTAATCTACAGGCCCTAGGCACATATAGTGCATTCTACTAGGGTCTTACAAGTAAATCAAATAGCCAATCATGGATAAATCAATCAACAGTACAATTTACACAGAGAGCATATGCACTTTAGCACTGGTTAGCAGTGGTAAAGTGCCCAGAGTTCAAAAGCCAACAACAACAGGTCAGATAAAATAGGAGGAAGGAGGCAAAACGTTTGGGGATGACCCTGTCAAAAAGCCAGGTCCAACAATTAGTTATCATGATTATTGATTGGTTTATTGATCTATTAATTTGTGATGCCAAAAAGACATCTCGTACTGGGAAGTCCCTGAACGTGGTCCAAAGGTCGTTGACCTAAACGCGCCTCCTTGTAAGTTTACTTATCAAGGCTCTGACGCGCTAACAATAGCACTATTTGTAAGGAGGTGCACTGACTGTATGTGTCCCCCCCCCAGAGGAAGGGCCCTTCAAAGTGAAAAAGGAGGGCCCATGAAGTGCCCACATATTCCTGCACAGGTCGTCACTTACTGCACCCACCTACAGGGGGACCTCCGTACAACTTGAACGCACTAAATGCAAAGTAAAACGCGTCTTAGCTACTTCAATAAGCCGGTCCATCTCCTAGTAATGCGCTGACTCGACTTTGTGGCTGCCCTCGGGGCAGTACATTATCAGTAATAGAGCACACTGTTGCTGTTTGCCCCCAGCTATCCTACTTAAAGATGCACCATGGTATAAGTAGGGGCAGTTGGCCTTCACTTGCACCTTGCACCTTGCACCTTGCTAAATGCAGCGTGAATTCGGCCTTACAATTAACTTATCAAGTTATGTGAAAAGAGAAAGAAAACCACCTTTGGCATAAAGAATATTGTAAATTAATCCCATATGTGGTTTGCGAATAGTCACTAATGCGGGCGTCATCTTTATATTTGTAGCTGCTGATCATTTACCTATTGTAATTTTCAAATAAACCATAAGGTTTGGCATCTCCAAATCCCTAAAGAGAGGAAGGAAAAGGTCAGTGGGCGCATCCGCTTTATGTCTCCAATTATCACAACAATCACCTTCATTACTGCTTCTTAAGCAGAGGATTTGATGTAACAGCCTATTAAGCAGCCTGATATGTGACGCTGTACAAGTGTAATTACACAGGGAATTACGGCGCCGGGATTCAATTAATGAGAAGTAGTCAAAGCCCAACAATTCTGTAGCTTGTTAGTTCATTCAGTGCATTTATTCAATTTCAAGTCAGACATGAAAATATGACTCTTTACTAAACCTTATTCAACTGGATCTCTGCAACTAGCATGGTAAATGTCATTCTTACTGGTCCTGCCAGGAAGCCATCAATATCTGATTTTGATAAGAAAATTGGAAAAGAGGACCTCTACTGCACAAAATCATTTTCAGACCTCACCTAGGCCCAACTAAATCCAAATATCCTGATGTAAATAGGATGTAATTCAAGTATTTCATGTGTTTCTTCATACTCTACATTTTGTCTGAGGATAAATCGCAAAATAATATAATATAAAGTGCTCAGTATCACAAAATTTGGACAGGTAGAAACACACAGGCGTGGCCTGGCTGCTGAGCAACATGGCCGCTTCACAGTTCCATGCATGATGTAATTCCATGGGTTAAAGAAAGTTTGCATTTATGGATCCTGGTCAGAACATCTCCTGGCATCACTGTCAGTCAGGTGAGTATTTATGCAACAGGCGGCTTGAAATGAATGAATTCCTCTCTGCTATCACCAGTCTACCGCCAACTTAGAATCTGCCAGAGCAACCACATGCCTCTCCTTCTGCAAGACAACCGCTCACATTCTGATAGAGTGGATGTTCCCTGGAGCAACTTTGATGAAAGGTATTGGTGGAATAAAATGAAAATGGGTAACTTCTTAAATGCAGACTGACTTGCAAGTATATCTTACTTCTGTAGCTTCAATTATCAGGATTTTTTTCCGGCTGTGGTCACCAAGATCCTAAACTTAAAATCCACCAAGAAACTGTGGCTGCTTCTCTCATTTGGTAGTATGACTGGTCTGCTCTCTGCAATATTCACAGCTCAATCCTGTAGCAGCATCAATATATGATTGTTAGGAAATGGCCCTTTCTGCAGGGTTACCCCCAAACTTTGTGACTTCCTTCTTCTCTTTTTACTGAATTTGTTTTGTTGGCTTTAGGGATCTGTGCAATTTACCACTGCTAACCAGTGTTAACGTGGTTATGCTCTCCCATCTAAAACATGGTGATATTGACTTATCCCAAAATGGCATATTTAATTTACCTAGAAGTCCCTAATAAAGTACACTGCATGTGCCCAAGGCCTGTAAGTTAAATGCTACTTGTAGGCCTGCAGCACTGAATATGCCGCCCACTTAAGTAGCTATTTAAACATGTCTCACACCTGCAGAGCCTGTGCATGCAGTTTTAAACTGCCATTTCAACCTGACACAATAAACCTTTTGCCAGGCCCAAAACATTCCCTTTTAGGGTCAAGAGGGCAAGCACTCTGGCCTCTGTTGTAATCTCTCTGTGGGCTTTTAACCACATCCACGTCACGCCTTTCACTTTCATTGGTTTGCGGGCTTGCCCATTTAAAATTCACTTGATTTAATTTGTGAAAGGCATGCAAACGTCATGCCTTTTCCAGTTTTTAGCCCTCCTCGAGCACAACTGCCAACTACTGAAAACATACACGGTCCATGTTTTCTGGACTACTTTTTCTTTTTACTTCCTACACAGTGCGATCTTGCTGGGTTTTACTCACTTGAGATCGCGCTTGTTTAACAAAAATTTTTTTTGTCAATTTCCCATGTTCCCATCCACACCACTGCCCGCCCTTCCGTTGAGATTTGCGGTGGCGGCCGCTTCACATATGCAATGCCACGCGACCTCTAGTTTACAACGCTAATAGCTCTAACTCGAGCAAACTCGAGACCCTTTGCATTGCAAATGCTTGTTATACATATGTCACCCCTCTGGTGAGCTCGGGCCAGCCTAGAGGGCAGAGGGCAGTGTATTTAAAAGGTTGGCCATGTACTTTTAAGTTTTACATGTCCTGTTAGTGAAAAAGTATTAAATTCATTTTTCACTACTGCAAGGCTTATCTCTCTGATAGGGTAAGATTGGAGTTGCCTTATTGAATTTTATCAGTGTAATTTCCAAATGGGAAGAGATGATTCGTTCAAGTTTGGTGTCTCTGGACTGACAATTTAAAATCGTAACTTAAGGTGAAGTCGGATTTTAAATTACATTTCTCAAAATGCCACTTTTAGAAAGTTAGCAATTTCTTGACCTAGCCATTTGGTGCCCGCTGCCAGTCTCTTGTCACATGAATGGGTGTAGTTGGCAGTTGGGCTTTGCATACTCTTCGGAGACAGCCCAGCCACATGCAATGGGAGCTTAGGTGTGATTTGATGTGGCATTTGGGGCAGGATGGGAGGGAGGAGCTGGACTAAGCCTCACTTACACATGAATAGGCTGTGTCCTGTTCAAACACAAAGGGTCCGACAATCCTGTGTTGTCACTCCAGCCAGCTTGGAGCCAGGGTAGGAGAGACAGGGAATTCCTTGCACTTCAAAGCCACTGTCTAGACATTTCTCCCACCTTCCAGAACCAGGGCACCAATGTATGAATACTGGACCTCAAACACCACCACTTCAGTACACTTCTGGACCTGTGGATACTCTGCCAGGAAGAAGGACAGCTGTGCTGCTGAAGAACTGCCGCTCTGCTGGACTCCAGCCTTGGTGTGGTGACCTACTGCCCCCTTAGGGTTTATTTCTGTCTTTTCATGACAAGAATTGTGGTTGCTGCTTGACAAGAGTTTACACCCCAGTCAACCATCAATCCAATTTCTTACTATGATGCACTCACATTAAATACTATACTACAAGGTAACAAAAAGCCAGCACTGATTGGTATCTTCCACATATCCACAGGAGATAAATGAGACGTAAGGTGGTGCTACCCTGCATTGTCCAAGGACTAAGTGTAAATGGAGGGAATGCACTATTTTCAAAAGGCAGGAGAAAATTAACATTGTAGGGAATACATAACAGAATAACCAATGCTGGGAAACATTAATATACCATAACAGACTTGAACACAGTTTAATCGTTTAACACTTTCTATAGCATAACTGCAATGCATGTAATCTACTCTGTGCAGGTCAATTTTGCCCAGCAACAAAGTCCCTCAATCACAAAAAGAGAAGATGTATTAATCACCAAAGTGCAATTTTAAGGGAAGGATAACCTAATGATCTTATACGAAACATCTTCAGAAAGGGAATAATGGGTGTGAGGAGCATCTGATATGATCGGGGTGCCTTCACTAGCAATTCACATATAGCGCTCAGTTATCACATATTCACAGCTGAGCACCTGCCATCATTTCCCTAACTAAACTCCACTTCCCGACTGATGCCAGTTCACATTGTTTGCTTATTGATCCAGGGTCACACACAGCCTATATCACCTAACAAAGTGTGGCTTCTTTCTTATGCTGTCTCACCTCTGACAATGTCAGTGCCGACAGGAATGGAATAGTCCTTCACTCTGAAATTCCATAAGAGACACATGTTCATACGTCTATATTGAACTATGTTTTAAGTGCCATGCTTTAGATCCTAACTGACTAAGCATAGCTCACACAAAACCATATCATACAGAGAGACACACATACATCCAAAAAAGCTATGGAACGTATACTTGATATTGGTTGCGAAGAAGCATTTATAATTTAAATACAGAATAAAGTCTCACACTCTATCTGGTATTGACCAGCAGTGCATTAAGGTAATGTAACAATGTTTTCACATAAATATGTACATTGTGATCAAAACATTTGATATTAGTTTATGTGACCCAGTGTGTAGTTCAACCTTTCAAAGTTGCATTGACTGTAGTTAATCTCTATCATGGCATCTTTGAACATATGTACTTAGTTAAGAGTTCATTTCATGTGAGGAGTCCATAGTGTCTGAAGTAGGTTGTAATAGTATCTGGTATCTACAACCCTGGTGGCAATCTGGAAGCAAATGCAAATCCCTAGTGTCTTTTCATCAGTTTTCCAGTGTGCTAGTGTTGAAGCTATGTGAAATAGTGAGTACTTCTCCCTGTGTGGATCAGAGTTTGAAAGATTGAAAGGTTTGCATTGAAAAAAAGTTGTACATTGTCAATTGTAATTAGTCCACATTGCATAGCAGACGTTTTAACCCTGATTTTATAATAAATGAATGGAAGGTTTAGTAAACTAAATATCATCCTCTTGGTGGTGGGCCGGTAGAGGGGTGAAATAAGATGATTGGCTCTTTTTGTTTTTTAATCAGTTTTTTTGCAGTCTTATATTTCACTCTTTGTTCCATGAATGCCCTTCCACCCAGGATTGAACCCATTCGTGTTCCAAATCACTTTTATGCAGACAACATTATAATCCTTAGCAATGATCATGTGACACAGTGAGAGTTAACTGTGGAAAGAGATAAGTTATGTATTTTAGCAGATGCAACCACAAATTCTAGGCCATCACCTGGAGGCAGTTAATGAATTCAATTATATTTGGACCTCATAATTGATAATATTGTTCGCTGGCAACCTCAGTGTATTGTAAAAATGGTTCTGTCCAAATCTATTATGGGAGGGATAATGAAAAAATCTGTCTCTGAAACATGTACAGAATAACAACGCAATCCAATTTGTAACCTCAGGACTACTGCTTGCCCCTAAAATAAAGCTATATGGTTGGTTAAATGGCAGGAAGCCTAATACAGAAAACATTATGATTTAGAAAATATATTCCTATTATGTGTCTTGAATTAGCCCTGCAAGAGGTGATAAGTCCTTTGTTTGTCTACCATGAGAGGACAAGATGGCTAACATGAATAATCAATGCAGTAAAGGTGGACTTAATCATTTGGCTAAATCTATACGGCAGTGGGACATTTTGCAAAATACTTTCACTCCAAAGGCACAATCCAATAAATACTTAATAAAATCTGTCTACCGATGGTCGAAAACAGAAAATTGTACACGTTTACATTATATGAACTTCTCTTACTTTTCAATGGCTACGGACTAAATGAAGGTCCTAAAATACAGCTGGAATATTGAATTTTATATTTTGGTCCTGAACTGACATGATTATTTATGCTTCTGCTGATAAATCTGTTACTGTTTCCTCACCTAGCAGACCAATGGTATGTGTATCCTTGTGTGAGAAATTGAGTGGTTGGTTTAGGGGATGAAATCCTACTCAGGCAACAGCCACAATCCTTGTCAGGGTAAACCACAAAAACTCAATAAATTAACTTATGCTTAACCCGCTTGTAGCTTGGCACAAAAGCAGCCTGGCTTAATTTAGAGCAATGTTTACAGTATTTATGCAGCAGCCAAACAACAATAAAGTGAAAACACCACACAAAAACAATCCCACACCAAGATAGAAAAATAGAGGAACATTTAATAAATTATTTGACACCAAAACACCATGCAATTTTAAAAATTTAGGTAGAAATGATGCTTAGAAGCACAAGGCACCAACTGTGATCATCCGGTCGCACTGGACTAGGAGAAAATCACAAGTCCAGGATGACCATGAAGGAATGGGGCCCAGATATAGCAACCAAGTTATGCTCCCAGAGAAATATACCTCAAGATCAGGTTGCAGAGTGTTGAGCTGCACAGTGACCGTTCTTATGAATAATGTAAGGTCTGCATTGAGGATGTGCTGTACAGCAGCAATTCCGTTGCGCTGTGAGGGCTGTGATACAGGCTTGCATAGAGGCTGCGTTGATTCCGATGAGAAGCTTCAAGGACTACAATGCTGGCTTGTCAATGCTGCATCAGTTCCACTTAGGAGCTGCCAGGCTGTGCCGGGTTTGCATCATACTGCATCAGTTCCGGTGAAGTCCAGCAGTGAACCTTTAGCCCCAGTTGCAAGGGTCGAGGACCGAAGGGGCAGCACTTGGGGGGGTTAAGACTCACAGAAGGTGAAGTCCAGGAGCAGGGTTGAGGATAGTTGGAGTCTTTTCTGCCCCAGATGCTCTGATCGGGAGGCCAGTCAACTAGCCCTTGGAGCCACTCTGGTGTTCCTGGCTTCTAGGTGCAGGTCCAGTATTTCTACTCAGGCATCAGGGCAGCACAGTAGTCCCTCCTGCAGAAGAGCAGCAGGGCAGCAGAGCAGCAGCACAGCTAGTTAGACCATCTTGCAGCAGAGCAGCCCTTCTTCTGAGTCTTCCACAAGTCCAGAAGTGATCTGAAGAGTTGGGTCTGAGCGTCCAATATTTATACCTGTTGCCAGCTTTGAAGTGGGAGAAACTTCTGTAGCTTCTCCCTACAGGGGTGTCTGGAATTTCTTTCCTACCTGCCCTGGTCCCAGTCTGTCTGGGGGCAAAATAGGCTATTGTGAAGTCTTTTGCATGTGAGCTGAGCCAGTGCCCCCCTATCAAGTCAGAGATGGCCCATGCTGCTAACACCCAGCCCCCTGTTGTGATGCTGTCTGGGAGGAATATATAAAGGCCAACTGTCTTCTGGCCAAGGGGCAGGCTGTAGGCACCAAATGATTAGGCCAAGAAATTGTCAACTTTCTAAAAATTGCATTTTCAGAATTGTGACTTAAAATCCGACTTTACCATCAAAGAGGATTTTAAATTACAATTTTGCAGATTACAAAAACATGACTTTTTTCACTACCAGGACATGTAAAACTTAAAAGTACATGTTCAACTTTTTAAATACAATGCACCCTGCCATACGGGTCCTGTCTGATTTTGTAATATGCTTTTTTTGCCATTGTATGCTACATGACCGTGGTCAAGTTAGGCATGTAAGATCCAGTTGGTGGTCAGTTTGAAGGAGCAGGAGAATTTTCCAAAGGAGGAGAGTTGAAAATAAGTTCTCTTGACCAATAAGTTGAAGTCAATCCATATGAGGACTGTCCCTGTCACTCTTGTGCATGGCTAAGCAACAGCAGGCAGTCCCTGAACCATCCCCGAAGGAGCTACTGGCAGAACCCATCCTTGAAGTAGTACAATAGTCCAGGTTCATCCTGGAACAGAGAATTGTAACAGTAACTCTGGATATCTGCCATATCAGGTCACCCTAGGAAAGGTGTCTGGCTGAGTGTGAACACCAGAAAGGATGGTAAAAAAGCAGGTGACCTACATTAAATCCATTAAGGAAGACATCAAACAGCTGCAGGATTCCGCAGCAGTCTAAACATACACATAGTTGGGGTCCCAGGGTGAGCTGAATGACTATCGGAGAAAATGTGGCCTATTGGTGCAGTGCAAGTGCAGGATGAGGGAAAGTGGAGGGACTCAATGGCTATAAGCATATGGAATCAGTGGTGTGGAACTGGATCACTGCATTTGAAGGACAGAGTAACAAGTATTGTCCAGTTCTAAAGAGAAGCAGAAGATGCCTACGATGAAGGTTGTAAGAGGGCAAGTCTTAAATTTCTGTCCTGGAATGTGAAAGGGGTTAAAAGATTAAGTATATGGTACACTTATACTCATTACTTAGCCTTTGCCTAGTCATAGAGCTCATTCAAGAGATTCGCCTGGTAGACACAACTTGCAGGACACTGAACAGAGGAAGAATAATCCACCTGAGGCATGCAGGGTTTATAGGTGGATGAAGGAGGGGAGGTGACCATTCTAATTAAGAAATCTATTCTCTTCTAGCTGGATACTACTTTGTCTGAACCCAATAATGTATAATATATGGAAGCATGAGAGGTGTTGGACAGAAAACAATTTACCTTGATATTAGTGTATTTATGTCCTTGGATACACGTCATAACACTGGATAGACTTGGTTCTGCGATTTTGCAATTCATGAGGGACTGATACTCACAAGGGAAAGTATGAACTTAGTTATGTCAGTGGAAATGGAGAGCTCAAGTGTGAAAGAAAGGACACCTGAGCCCAAGAAGCATCACAGATTTGTTAAGGACCTAATCTGGTTGATGTCTGGTGGGAATGAAACCTGCGGGAAAGAAAGTACTCTTATTAGTCTGAGTCAAAAGATTCCTTCTAAAGGATAGATTGTTTTCGAACATATTTATTCTGTGTACGTAGGTTCCAGGAAGTGAGATTTCTTGCAAGGGGAGCATAAGACCATTCATCCTTTTGGCTATTGCTCCTGAGAAGTGGGAGGGGTTATTCCTCAGGAAGCATAAACAAGAATTTAAAAATGCAAGAGTTATGGACAAATTGTGAACTACTATTGAACACTACATTGCAAATTATGCTGGGTCTGTGAGGTCAGAGGTAACAGTGGGACATGTGCAAACTAGTCATACAGTCAGGCCATGTCTAGGGGGGAAGAGACAAGAACAGATAATGGATGATTACAGATGTGGAGGCATCCCTGATGATTTTAGAATGGGAACACTTGGAAGATGGGGTCCTGCAGACTGTACCAGACCCAGCTGGGAGACAGCAGATGCACGCATTGTCTACTAATGATGGCCAGAATCAACACATAGCCAACCTAAATGCCTATATAAATTTGATGACAAGGTAAGAAAACTGATTGCATAGTTTAGCAGGCAAGAAGAAGAGCACAGGTAGATTGTGGGGAGGGAGGCAAGGAATGCAAAGAGGATCCTGATAATGAGAAACAGGTAGATTGTTCAGGAATCTACAGGTCCTGCACGCAATGAGGCTGACATAGTAAAATACATAAATCTGTTTAGTTTCGTAGGGTAACTACCAATCCTGACATTATACAGCATTTACAGATAGACACTATAAAGTGAATTAATCATAGAGGAGCTGTTGGAGGCATTTACCCTGCTGAATAGTGAGAAAGCTCTGAGTCCTAATGGACATCTCCCTGAATTTTTCAAATGACTCACCAGCAAATAGGGAGTTTCCCTCCAGTTAATGGTTCAAGAAGTCTGGCTAGAGGTCTGCCTACTACATGTTCTCAAGATGACAATGATAGATATGATGCAAAAAGATGGAAAATGCGAAGCTGACTGTGAGTCTATATACCAATATCTCTATTGAATATAGAAACCAAAATCGAGGCGAAGATACTATTGAAACATCTTTGAGGGGTCATAGGATCGTTAATCCACTCAGGCTAATCCAGCTTTATACCCAGTTGGGGGCACCATGTATAAACTAAGATGTATATATGGTTGCACGGAAGAAAAAAATAAGGTCATAGAGCCGAAGCTAGTCTCCTGCTGGACCGAATTAATGGAGTAGCCATTTAGGAAGGCAGTTTTGACAAAGATATTTTTTGGCCTATCTTTTTAGGTGTAAATCTCTGCCTCTCTTATCTTTTCAACAGGAAGATCCTCACACAGGAGGGAGGGACCAGGTGGTGTGGCTAGAAAAAGCTGAACAGTTACTACTAAATGGAGAAACAATATATATGTGTAGAAATAATTAAATCAGTTTAATTATTTTTTTTAACTAATTTATATTTATTTTTATATAAAAACTTTTTAAAAATATTTTTTCATTAAGTACATCATTGAATTACATACATATTTTTATAGAAAACAAAATAAATTACTTAACTTTAATATTGTTTGAAATGGGGTTCTATTTTAAATCCCTGTCTCTATTATTTTCTATGGGAGGGTCTTGCAGTATAAGTGGCTGGACATGTATGGTGCTATACTTACTTCTAGGAGTTTTTGTCTGTAGTGCCTTTACAGTCGTACATTCGACCTCCCCAGAAGTACCTACATCACACCCCATCCCAAAAAATGACACTGGCTCCTGATTAAGAAGAGATGCCAGTTCAAGATACTAACAACACCCACAAGGTCCTTCAAAACGAAGGACCAGCATAAATCAACAAACCCCTGACCTTCCACCAACCGACCAGACACCTTTGATCAGCTTCTCTCTCACTTGCAGACACCCCACGGGTCCATTGAGCAACAGCTGAGGGCGCTCCTTCTCACACCTGGCAGCCAAAGCTTGAAACAACCTCCCCCTGCATCTCAGGACCGCACTGTCACTCCAGCAATTCAGAAGAGAAATAAAGACCTGGATGTTGGAATGATCATTCCTCCGTGCAGCAGCATACAGCTCCAGTGCCTCGAGCCCCTCATGGGGGATTTGCTGCGCTCTATAAATGATGGATTGACCTTTTGTCCTACCGCCTGTTTCACTCGTAAAGAGGGAATAGTTAAAAGTTGTAAATTTACTAAAAAGGGTAAGTTTAAAGTTGCACATGTAAATTTACTCATATGTAAACTTACCTTTGTGAATAGGCTGCTTAGATGACTGTGTGGCAAGGGATGAGTGCAAATTCTGCATATGTAGTATGTACAGTACCCTGTTGCAATTTGAGAACAACTTCCAACAACAACAACTTAAGACACTGACGGTCAATGCCTTCAGTACTACGAAAGACAACGTTGCACAGAATAATTATGCTCCTGAAATTTCTCCACTTTAACATCCTGCAGTAGTGACTGAATAGGCTTTTACATCTCAACAAGAGCCCTCAGTCCGAGGTGACAGATTGTTGTGAGAGACTTGGAATACGTATGACCCTGAAGTGGAGTTACTCCTGTCAATTGCCTACCCAAGCAGACTGAAACATTTGGGCATGGACGATGGCCATGAAGAAACTAGGCTGACATCCTGGACAAGCAAGCGTATGTAGGAGGTAGAGAAATTGCAAGGCTCCAGGCACTGAAAGATGACAGGAATTTCCAACCTGGGAGATGCATGAAAGTTAAAACCTGATTGAGAAATGTGAACTGAAAGATACAGGAAGTCAACAGTGATTCATTTGTAAAGGAATAGGTGCTGGGGCTCAAAGTTTTGTTCAGAAACCCACATATTTTATTAGGATGAAAGCAAATCAAAACACTTTACTTTGTGGTGCACAAATGATTTTATTCACTGAACCCAATCCCAACACATTATTGTTTGTGCCGTGTATAGTTTTATCAGTAAAACAATGTGGTGTGCAAATTTAATGGTCATTTCAATGGAAAATGTGCTGTC